>NC_134700.1:186064845-186429845 GCF_043290135.1 Rhipicephalus microplus | reverse complement strand
CGGATCTCATGATTATCACGTTTCCCCCCGTAGCAAACCTTCGTCATTCATTCACGTGTTGTAATACCAAATTTTGGCATATGTGAAGGTAGCGAAACGGCCATGAGCGCATCATGAGTGTGGGACGTAGTCATGTTGCTACATGACACGCATGTCATAATCATCAGTTTTAGACATGTCATTTACCTATGTTGTCCATTCGCGTCACGTAATACCGATTTTGGTACATGTGAAGCTTGCGAAACGCCGGCGAGTGCATCATGAGCTTGGCATGTAGGCATGTTTTTACATGACACGCATCTCATGATTATCATCTTTGCACCAGTCACATACCTTCGTCATCGGTTCACGTCCCGTAATACTAAATTTGTTATATGCAAAACTACCGAAACGGCCTCGAGCACATCATCAGTGTGACATGTAGTCATGTTGTTATATGACACGCATGTCATGGTTTTGATTTTAGGGTCTATCGCTTGTGTTCGCCTGCAGTCACGTCATACCATACCACTTTTGCAACATATCATGTGAATGATACCTCCGCAAGAGCAGTCAGATCATGACATTTAAATCATGGAGGAGGAGGAGGAGGATTGAAAGAGGAAGGACAGGGGGGTTAGCCAGTTCTCAGACTGGCTGGCTACCTTGTATTAAATCATGGCACCTATGACATAGACTTCACGTTTTTCATGGTATGGCTAGTCAGTTATGTTTGTCATACAGTCATGTTATATCACATCAAGTTTCGTATTGATACCATTATCCAAACGGCCAGGAGAGCTAAAAGTTGTAGGCGGCTAGATAGATAGATAGATATATAGATAGATAGATATATAGATAGATAGATAGATAGATAGATAGATAGATAGATAGATAGATAGATAGATACGCTCAAAGTCGCTGAATTTTGCCAATAAATACTTCGCATTTAAAAAGAAGACAGATTGTTAGTTGCGCCAACGTGAGTATAATATATAGTGAGAAAATACATACAGCATCAGATACGCACCTTTATAATTATTTATTTACATAGTACCTACAGCGCCATATATTCATTACATTACGGGGGGTGGGGGACACGAAAACATAGTCAGTACAAAGGAATGCGTAGAAAAAATATATAAGCACATATACAAAAGAACAGAGTCACGTTTATCAGAAGATAAGTAAGGATCGAGAAATACATTTTCGATACACGTCGTACATACATAATGTGTGAACAGCTTTACAGCATAAAACAAATACTGAAATTTGGGCGTGTTTTTGCTGAAAGATAGTAGTATTTAGAGTGCGTAAACAGGCAAGAATTGAAAGACAGAGTCACACAGATGAGCGCTCACTTCAAACTTCATTTCCTTTGTGAAACGCAGGCATAGGGGCTATAATTATTTAGAACAACATTGCCACTTGGTTCTCAAGTCTCTGTATTCGTTTTCTAAGATAGTCTTAGTGGGGGCCTCATATTACGCATGCATAATCTATTATAGTCCTGACCTGCAAAAAGAAAAAATATCCTTGATTTCGCGTGTCGCCGGTTTGATAATTCGGCAAATACACTGAAACATCCAGATTGCTTTTGCTGTGGCCATGTTAATGTGTTTTTTCCATGTAAAATATTTAGTCAAATAAACACCACGATACCTAAAATGAATGTGTATGTTGATAATTACGCTATAAATGTTATATTGCTGATATTATTTTGTTATTTTCTTCAAAAGATCACGCTCAAACTTGTTTTGATATTTAAACTCATTTTCCATTTCCTACGCCACACCGCTATGTGATCTGTTTGTTTGTTTGTCTCTTTTATCCTGGCGCAACCCACCATGGGGGATCGGCCGTGAAACGAACGGTGTCTTGCTATTTAAAAAGAAAATGTTCATAATTACGAAATGTCAAGTTTTTAATGATTGTGCTTGATTTTGATAATTTTTTAACGATAAACTTAGCATTCTATTCTTCTCGCCTCCCGAAGAAAATCGCAAACGGCTTCGCAAACTCTCCTGTGGCTAAAACCCAGCATGGTAGCGGTTTTAGCCATAGTAAGCGGCTCATCTAGAACTTCGAAGCGGTTCATCTGGAAGTCTTTTTCTCTGATTGGCCAATAATCTGCACGTTAGAAAGAAATGATTAAGGAGATTCACACTAATTCCTATGGAGGCATAAAGGTGACTGTAACTTTGCCTAATGACGTCATATATATGAAAAAAAGCGTTAGGACCGCCTTTGTTGCTCTAGAGAGCGAAATGTCACTGCCACTACCATGCAAGACACCTGTTCGTAATCGTAAGCGCGTACTTGAGTATAAGTGCCACTGTAGTTGTCATATTCAAGCTATTTTCTTGAATCATGGCGGTTGTCCTTGAGCCATTTTATTTCCTTTTATAGGCTGCCTTTGACGTCATCGTACTTACTAAAGGGCAGCTGTGATGAAGCACCCGAAACAGGAAATCTGGTGCAGAGAACGCAGTAGAAGCCAGTATGGCGATGACGACATCAGCCAGAAAGGACATTGTGATGCTATATGTTCGGGATAGAATGTATTTGGCGTTATCACCGAATTCGCTCGACCGCGAAGTCTTGCTTCTAGCACGATGACTAATAGGCACAATGAAAGAGGTAGAAGTAATTTTAGATCAGTTTTCACGCGAGTGGAGATAGCTGCGCTGTTGTGCTATAGCAGTGAAATCCACTGATGCGCACGCATGGTAGCACTTACACTAGAGATGGCGCTAGCAGCGATAAATAGCATATATGTGGCATAGTAGGCTGTGTTAGAAATGACGATGAAATTAGGTGACAGGACAATTTCACCGATCGCATATGCCAGATTCCACAGCGTACGCATTCGAATGTATTACTTGGTAGAGCTCATTATTTCGTTGAGTCATGTGGGGGTGTTCTGCTACACTGGACGTGGCTGTGCCGTGCCTTCCCGGCCTGCTGTCGTCTACAAAGCTAGAGCCCTGATCCTTCAGCGGAAATGGTTCTATTGCGAACAAAGACTAGCACTGAAAGCAACGACTTTTCAAAAATAGAGCTTCTTTCGAAAATAATTTGTTGTTTTGTAAAGGGTGCTCCTCTGGTAGACGGTTAAGTGTGACGACAAAGCCAGACTTTTGTGTGCTTTAAACTGGTGACGATTAAGTGGGGGCTGAAATCTGCAGACCTATTTAGAGCGAAAGCTGTAATGAGATCAGAATATGGGTCACACGCGGCACCGTAGTTTACCGCCGCCGGTGTCTGTAACCAGTATCTAAAGAAAAAAATCATTTTAGTAAGTTAAAACAATAAGAACACTGTGGGGCTCGAACCAAAGTCCGCTGGGTGCTAGCCCAGTAATCTGCCACTGAACCACGCCGGTGCTTTGAACTTGTTCACAAGGTTACCTTAGGCAGGCATGTTTTCGGGAAAGGAATTGCGTTAATATGAGTAATATTGCGTTTTAGAACAGCAAATGAACAACCAGGCGTCACACATTGCGAATAGCGTAACGAGTGGGTCGTCCGATACTCCGACTCGTTGAAAAACTTGTTCTTGATCACCTATTAAGTGTGGCGCATACCAACTTGATGCATTATTTCTCATCGTCGTCAGCCACAGCGTGAACAATTGGCACAAAATTCCTTGCAAACGTCTCGCGTACACCACTCTTCGCAGAAGAATAACGACGAAAGATAGCATAGCGAATGCTGGCCTACCAGCCAGAAATTATATTAATAATGCCGTAGTGGGTACTCAGCAAGTGTGTTTGTAGCAGTTACCCAATGAGTATTTAGAAAAGGCTCTCAAATGCCGCTCTTTTAGCTTTCGCTGTGTCTACACTGTGCCTTTCGCCCAGGCCTGCCGTTTTTTAAAATATGAGGCTATTTATGTACAAAGTTTTTCTGCAATTGTAAATTCTAAATGTAAGGGTATTATGGCTGACTTACTAATAGAATACTGCCCAACCATGGTAGGAAAATCAACAACTTCTCAGAAAAACTTGATTATGTAATGCCAATTGGCATTGTTAATATTATTGTTAGTATAAACACCATCATCTATAATAATAATAATAATAATAATAATAATAATAATAATAATAATAATAATAATAATAATAATAATAATAATAATAATAATAATAATAATAGTAATATTAATAGTAATATTAATAGTAGTAATAATAATAGTAATATTAATAATGATAATAATAATAGTAATAATAATATTAATGATAATAATAACAGTAATAATAATAATAATAATAATAATAATAATATCTTTATTCCTATTATTCAATGTGCGTGCACAAATACACAAGGACACAGAAAAAGTAAGGTCAGAGCATAGAACGCCACCTGTAAGGGCACAACGCCTGCTACTCTGTCAGAAAAAGAAAAGACATCGAGGAAAAAATAAAAAAAGGAGGGAGGGGAAATAAAACTCATCTCGAAAAAATATCATGAAGATTCGCACAATTGTACTCAAAACACACAAAAAAAAGCCAAGAGAAGGGCGTCCTCATCTCTTTGGTTCATAATTGTCAGGAGAGCTCGATGGGCCTGGTCGTGTCCACCAGCTCACCCTATCCGAAAGAGCTAATCATGGAGGCTCTCACACTTCGATAAAATTATTGTATATTCCTTAAACAGAGTTTAAGTGATACAACCACACTACAGAAAACGTGAGAGTGTCCTTACTCTCTGACTCTTTACTCTCCTTATCGTTATCTCCTTTTCTTACTGCTTTTACTGCCTTGGCCTTTGTGCTTGTGAGCTGCCTATTCGAGCAATGCCTGCTTACGTAACAAATATAACTACGCAAACGCTAAAATGTGCTTCTAACGCGCGAGACCTATGGACTGTCCGTGCTATTAATCAATACATTTTCTCATATCGTCCTGCTTTGTACGCGTCGATCGGAGAAAGCAAATTGATTAGGGCGTTAATACTCGGCAACTTCTTGCAGCGCGTGAAGCGATAAACTCGAGGACAAAAGGCGGCCACGACACGGGCTGAGGTCATTCACAGAACCAGCATGCCTGTTTTGTGCTTGGCTTTTGTGTCCTATGCTGAAGCATGGGTTTCCGGATCGCTAATATTCGCAACTGCATGGTGCCTTGCTTGTGTCTCGACATTATTTCATTTTTAACGCACCTTTTCAAGCCGTGGTTCTTGTTGCAGGTTCCTTTATTCTATGGTAGTAGTGAATGTGAGAGAAGGGGAAGGGCAAGACAACGAGTCTTTGTGCGAAGCGCTACCGTTTCGCATTACGCCTTTTGTTCCACTCGCATACACGGCTTCAAAGAAACGGGCTGCCTGCGTAACTGCTGCTGACGCTTTTGCTTCCGCAGGCAGTAAATAAAATGGTTTGCTCCTCGGGGGCAGGGAGGAGGGATGCCCTTTTCTTTATCCCTTTTTTTGCATTTTTTTTCTTCTTTTGCGTGTACAGTCGGTGCCTCGATGAAGCAGCTCGGCATTCCTGAACGGGTGGCCGGCCCTTCAGACCAGGCGAAGACGCTGTGCAGTACCACTTTGGAAATTGAATTTCCACGCTGAGCGCTATCAAACAGAAACGGCAGCGCGAAGCCAAGCAGGCGGAACGGCCGGGGAATTTCAGATAATGCCGCGCTGGAATCGAGCTTATGCGTATATGGTAAAAACTAACTAAAAAAATAGACAACAAGAAGTTGAGCAAGAATAGCGCCCAATAACGCCCCTCCTCCTTCGGTCTGGTTTATCCGCTTTGGTTTCTGAGCGCAATAGTGGAAGGTCACTTTATATCGTCACGTTTACATGTACTCTAGCGGAATGGGAGCGCATATACAGGCGGCCTCTACACTAAACGGGAGTTGGCTTCGCTCGAGCCTGCAAAAAGTTACACTTGAAAAGGCTCTAGTAAAGACAACGGAACGACACTGGCTGTGTGATTACGACCACGTATTTTTCTTTTACTTTTCTGAACCACGAATAAAATGTTATTGCATTTTTTTCTGAGTGCGTAACTTCTTTGCGAATATTGAAGTGGATGCCTGTCAGCTTTCTTGTGACCGGTTGGGTAGAACAGTTGATTGCAAAGCACGCAAGTTATTGGGTTCAGATGAAGCGTCAATTTATTTGAGGCAACTTAGATGCTACGGATGGTTAATGATCTTGTAGTGAAGGGGAAATGACGTTTTAATGCAGTACAACACTGAATCAGCTGCCAAAGAAAATGAATGAACTGCCCTTCATGCAAGCGTTTCACACGCAGTCGTAATCCTCATCTTCGGGAGCCACCACGCTCGCTCATGTCCATAACGAACCCTGACAATATTGTCCCAAATGTGCGGCCTTCAACTTATTCACGGTTATTTCATGAATTACCACCAACAAATAACATATGTTTATATGCCATAAGTGCGTGTAATTCGTGTTTAAATTGAAAAGATGGGCACTTATATGGACTGCTTGTTTCGTTACTACGAAGCTGCATTTTAACTACAGTGGTGTTTGCAAGCATACTTACAAAAAGAGGCCAGGCGATACACGCACTCAACTCGAGCTTCTAAGGGATTTATTATAACCATGCATTGGCTGCAATCCCATTACGGTTGTGTTATTCCCGAAAGAGGCTGTACTAGTTATTAAAGTGGTTGTCAAAGGAAGAAACCTCGTGGATTCTCAACGCGATAAAGTTAAAGTGTTCATTTCGCTGATGTTCTGGTGTCAGCGTCGGCGTCTTTGGTTGTAATCGAAAAATCATCATCGTATGCGTGACCAAAAAGTAGAGAACAATGCAAGAAAGAGATGCAAGAAACGTTTATTTAGAAACATTCTTCCGAGCGAGGCCCGGTATCACCCCAAGGTATCACCCGTAACTTCCTCTGCTTGGGAACGCAGTAATAGCATTTTTCATGCTTTACAAACATGCGCTTCCTGTATATATGTTTCACATGGCAACATGAAATATTACCGTAACAATGCGCCGTACAAGCGCCCATTGCCAGCGGGCATCAGAACTTGACATTGTCTTATTAATGTCGTCGTGCTCTAAAAGCAGTCACCCGCTACAAAAGGTGCACACGCTCTGCACTCCTAAGGCTGTGTAGTGAGGCAGTGCAGTGTAGATTTTGTACGCTGAGATTTTAAATTACGCACTAGGAACAGATGATCGCGTTCATATCTTAAAAGTGAAGCTTAAGGGCCTGGCAAGTTTTTTTTCAATGATCCGCTTCTACCGCCTTTTAAAAAAAATGTCAGCAGCGAATAAAGTCGAACTTTACAGTGTGGTCAGGAATATCGGAAGAGCCTTTACAACAGCGGAGTGTACTCTGAATTAGTGCACCCACATTAATGTGGCAGGGTCATCAACTGTTCTTACGAACTTTTGACAAATAATGATGCTCTTCTTGCTCTATAAAGAAGATGAAGTGGGATAAATGTTATTATGAGTGTAGGTAGTCAAACTATCAGCTGAAAGAACCAAGCATGGTGGCCAATTGGTAACCTGCTTTGTTGAAACAAGTGATTGAACCGTAGAAGAAGAACTTCTTACTGGGTTTTCTAACTGCGCACTAAAGAAACAGGAATAGAGCCAAATCACACAGGTCGGCTGTCCTGCATGCTGTAGGTGGGCTGTTTTAGTTCAGACATATTACCGAGTTTGTGGAGTCGGTATCATTCACGACAGAAATAGAAAACTGCCAACTATATAAATGAAGGATTGTAGTTCATATTTATCGTCCATTTCTTCGCCCGAACATGCATGTGGCGCCCACATTCTCCACCTTTCTTTTCTCCTGTTTTTTTTTGTGCTCTGCGTTTGCATTTGGCGAAAACGTCATGGCCTCGCAAACAGGCAGGTTTTGTGCTACACGACTTATAAAAACGACGAGAAATCAACGTACCGGGGGCACACGCCGGGGGCAATGACCTCTCCATTTGCTGCGAAAGAGAGCTGGTCCTTCGCCTCGTTTACGTTCGGATTCGCTTGAAAGCCTCGGTTGATCGGAGGCACAGACGCTCCCCTTCAGAATTCTCGCCGTTATTGATGGCATTTGCCCGGACAAAAGAACACCGGGTTCGCAGATGCATTAGATCTATCTCCTCCTCAAAAACGTCCCGTTCGCCAGTCGTTCAGTAGGCGTGGATTATCCGTCTCGGCGTACTGCCGATATACGCGCATTTTGCTTCTTCATCGTGCCTCGAAAAAAAAAAAAAGAAGAATCAGCTCCGTTGAAGTTGATATCATTCACGATAGAAATGGAAGACAACAAAGTATATAAAAAATATAGTGGTGGACGTTATTCTCTTCGACGACGCTTCTACATCACTTCGCATCTCTCGTCTTTCACTGATCTGGTTTTTGAAGCTCTGCATTTGTCCCTTTTTTCCTCTATCACTCTCGCTCCTTGTGAGTTTTTTTTCTACATGATTTTTCTTCGCTTTGTTTTTTGTTTGCGGAGTTTCCTGCAGCAAGCGCTGAGTGAAACACAGTTCATAGTTTTCTCGCTTGGGACTACTTTTTGTTCATGCAAGGAACCTTTGGTTAGGCGATGTGAGAACTGTGCAGTGCACATAACGGATGTCTGCGTTTATAATTCGCGAAAAAAAAAAAACATATGCCAAGGAGTCGTATGTTATATAAAAAACAACAAAAAAGTAAGATAACAGAAAACGGTTGAAGTGCTTTCTTATTCTTTTCTTTTTAGTAGTTCGGTGCCCTTTATTGTGCTATTTCGTGCCTATTTGGTCGTACCTATCAAATTTACGCGCAGTATATTTACCGCTACGTAGATCTTTTTTTTTCGAAGCTTTCTCGTCAACTCTGAACATGACTCAAATGCGCGAGCCTGGCTACTCTCATGGCAGGACCCGAAAGTCGAGCTTCTCGGCTCCATCGTCGGCATACTAGACAGCCAGGGCTTGATCGTGATAGCTTGGTGCTTCCGGTGTAACTGGTGCTTCCGGTGCTTCTAGTGTAACTTCCGAAACTTTGGTACGTAATACCGGACCCCAGTGAGCCGCAGTTACAGAAATGGGCTTCAACGCACCCGTACTTTCTTTGTCAGCTTTGCACGTAGATTTTATTTCTGCTAATCTGTACCAACAACTGTTCTGAACGCGCGAATTGTAAGGTTACCTCGGCACTTATCTTGGCGTTGTGGCTTGAGCTCTGCTTAGGTTTCTAAGGTGCTCTGGATGAACACTTCTGCATAGATAGGATTTCTTAATGATATCGTTGCGTGCTACTGGTTAATCTTTGTGTAGTGGGATTAAGTCGGGGCCATTTGTATAAGTCTACCCGTCAGTTAGATCGTGAGTGATGCTGTTGGTCGAGTCGTTTGAACTGACTTGAAGGCCTTCGATTGTATACGTGTGTCTGGGAAACAGTATATGATGTACATGATTTTCATGTTTCTGATTGCTCTATCTGCCTGTGGATCAACCCTGGTTTTGCCAAAAGCGACAATTTTCTGCGTAGAGTCGCAATAGGTTTCTGTTCCGCTCTTCGTTTCCAGTGCCATGGCATACTTACTACCTCTATAGTCATGACACTGACAAGCAAGAACTTCAGGATGTATAGATCAAGCCGTCGTGATGGTGAAGATGTTACTGGATGGAACAATTTATTCACATTTTGTTCACAGGCCTACATTTACTAATGTTCCTAAGGCCAACGCAGTCGTCCCTGACTGACCGGCTTTTGTGCATGCGTTATGCTGAAAACTTTGGTCATGAACACGTTACTTATTGTTTCCTTGCTACCGCGCTCTCTAAAACTTCCCAGTTTCCTGTACCACTTCTGTAGGTGAAAAATTGTTTTAAAAGCAATGACAGTATCCACTTAGTCATTCATATTCGTTTCGATTGTGGAGTGTAGATACGAAGCCGAACAGAAGGTGACGTTGTGTATGATATGGGAGAAGCTGACAAATAAGTATGTGCTTTAATCTAAGCATGGTTCATAAAAACTACGCGGTTGTTTGCGCGAACACACACTGTCTTTTTTTGTTTACACCAAGGACACTTGTGTTTAAAAGCAATGGCAATTTGATCTCCTTGAAGATAATATATAGGGTCCTCATTACCTTTTGTCGAGGAGAACTGGTGAGGCGCCTTCATAGTTATTAGCACACCCACCAATAAAGGAAGGGAAGTTGTTGTTATTCTAAGCATAACAATAATGAAAGCTCAAACAGTGTTCTTTATTAGGAAAGAGGTTTTAGTAAAGCGAAAATCTTGTTAAACCGCAAAATTTTCGCGTTTAGTCACTTCAATTCTCACGCAGCCTACATCACACCATCTTTTCATAGATCCAGCGAACGCACGAATAAAGCCGGGGTGCGCTGCGCGACGCTGAAATCTAATTAGAGCTGCGCTTGTCGCACGTCCCGCATTTTCAAACAATGAAACCCACTTTATATGCTAATGCAGAAGCGGCAAATACGACATCTCGTCTGCGCAATTTGACGAAGTTGAGTCATGCTTCTATAAAATTGACTGTTATTGAAAGATTGTCTGGCTCATTTTCTATGTATAAACAGCAAAATTATGTAGTGCTTTATTTACAATCTGCGCCGTCATGGACAACTATTCTTGATTTTGGGCTTAATTTTGTGAAAAATAGAAACAAGCTAGCGAAAGAGGGAAAAAAAAAAGATACGTGTTTAGGAAACATTAAAAAAAGAAATGCAGAATATTAAGAACAGTGAGGGGAATCAACAATATACAACGGTGATCTTCCCGTGGCCTTAAGTCGTGGTAGCAGTTAGAATAGCCGCTTTTTTTCTCGGTAGCTGCCCTAACAAACTGCCTTCTTATGCGCATCACTGGCTACATTTCCGGACGGCTTATAAAAAACGTGGCGCCTATCATTCAAGCTGCGTGTTCGTATCGTCGCGCTGCTCATGATCCTTGGTTAACCCTTCTTAAACCTTGTATACCGTGTAAGTTGTGTTCATCTAACTACATTTGTATATTTGTACAGCCCTGGATAACCGGAATACCTATATATAATCTTCACCGGAGCTCAATTTCCTTCATGTTGATGTTCATGTCGTTCTGGTCAATTCCTGGTAGTCTCTAAAGGTTGCTGTTTTGAATCATTATGACAACGTTCCTTAGATGGCGAATAGGAATGGAGGGCACGTACCAACTATGTGTCACTGTTTCTAGTCCTCAAAGTTTTTGGAAATTTTCGGTTTATTAACAGGCGCTTGCACATCATCGAGATCAACTGTATGGTCGTTTATTAATGAGGGCTCCAAATATAGGGGCAGCTACGAATTAGGGTTGCGAACACTGAGGAGTATGTGGGGCTGGTGCAAGGAGGTAAGTATATCCTTCTTGGGTTGGTGTCGTTGGCCTGCTCGTCAACACGACTTCCTTCTCCGATTTCTCACCATGTATTGGTATATACGACTGCAATGTACTTTACACTCTCACCTTCCGTGTCTCTCCAATGTTCCCTCACTTGGCTTTCTCAAATTTACCTACACAAGACTGCGTAAGCTATACTTAACCATCTCACCTTATTTTCCTTCCTATTACAGCGAAAGCTGTTATGAGATCGCAACACGGGTCACGTGTGCGTCGTAGTTGTCCGCCACTGCCGGTGTCCGTAACCGCTATTGCACAACATAAGAAGTCTTCAAATAGAAACACCGAGGACACAATGGCATTCGAACCCGGGTCCCCCATGTGCCAGCCCAGTATTTTGTCACTGAGCCACGCTGGTGCATGCTAGGAGCTCCCTTGCGAATTGCCCCTAGGCCGAATTCTGGTCTTCTCTAGCGGCGGTTAATGGCAGTTATAAGCATGAACTTTGCAAGTATACTCCAGCCTGTCCGGTCGCCTTATACTTTGCTGCATAATGCTGAGGTCGCCTTAATCTGCTAACAGCCTGCTACAGGGAGCCGCTCTTTCCAACAAGATACCACAAAATAAACCGAGGCAATCATATATCATTGATCATTGAGTGAAAGATTTCAGAGTAGGAAAAGGAATAAAATGCATTTCCAACAGTGACGTCGAAAAAATCTGCTTATTATACACGAGCGTTCACCTGAAAGACACATCTGTTGCATTGCGCAGTGATTTGTAGGCACGCCACGATATTTGTGATCACAATAGAATGGCGGATTGCGATAGGCATATTTTACCTTTATGGGAGCGTAGAGAGCAAAGTTGGCATCTTTTCTGAATGTTTACGTCCCGTTCATGCTGTTACTTCTTGTCACCCTCATTGGGAGAAGGAGTAAGAGCAAAAGCCACCGCGTGTAATAAGCTGTGGTAGCTTTCATCTGCTGTTTTTTTGCAAGCTAGTACAAGGAGGTGCAATTGCCTGTAAGTCCGGAATGTACTGGGCAATGGGTCCGTGAGTACAGCCCGCGCGACGGCTATGGCGCTTCGTGTCTCTGTCCTCCGATAGCACTGTAACGAACAGCCTGTCACTTAAGAAATCTGATACTGATAGGCACAATTTTTTATGGCAATGGTTTATAGGAATCACTGAAATTCTATATGGTGGTCCCGGCTACCTGGTCTCTTATCAGTATCAGTATCATATAGGTAGCGACTCGCATTCAGGTAGCGATCTTTTTATGTTAATCAGGTAGGGCAACATATTCCTGTCTTGTGAATACTGTAGAGAACTCTCGATAATCCAGTGTCTAGCCGGGTGACAAACTTTACGCGTATTACCGCTTACCAGCACAATTTGGAAGTACAAGTTCAATTTCCGCTACTTATTTCTATGACTCCTGGGTGCAAGCCGGTTGTCTTAAACTGTCATCTCAGTGAAGACTCGCTATTAGAACAGATGCAAACTCCACCGCACTTCTCTCACATTGACTCAGCCTTATAGGTGTGATCTGTCGAGACCCACTAAAGGGCTAAGGATGATCCCTGCGACAGCGAAAAGATGATAGAGCACGCACTGTGTCTTGGGGATTGCCTGAATTTCAACGCAATGTTGTATTAGTCGTTTTTGCGCCTTTGACTATCAACCACATTTTGGGCATTTCTTATGTATTTGTTTCCGTTCCTCATAAAGTCGCCAGTTGATTGACAGCGCTTGTTTTCTTGCGTGCCCCACTCCCTGCTTGTGGACGCACTGTTCTTTTCTAAATGACGCAGGCACTGACAAAAAATATTTTCCAGCTTTTTATTTGCAACGAGTTATAAGTCCTTTTCGCGAGAGTTTCTCATTAAATGCATGTCTTAGTCTAAAAAAAAGAGGGCATAGTATAGAAAGAATTTTTTGAAAAAATCGTATCACCGTGTTACTGTCTAGTGGTTTGTTCTCTCACGTGGCCGAATCTACAAGGGGTTTCACATTGAAGTTTAAAGGACGACGACGAATGTGCACGTAAATAAAGAATTGAAAAAAAAACATCAAAATCAGCAGACACGTGACATGCCAGCCCGCACCATGCGATGATGACCTTCTTTCAGCAGGCACTCGTGAAGTCGCCGCGCCGAAAAATGTAGTCTGAGAGCATTTGAATACGCCGCCGCCTTGGAGGCACTGGGTGCGGAGCACGTACCACACACACCACTGATGATGTGCTAGCGCCCCTCAAACCTCTCTTCTACTCTCCTCTCTTCTTTCAAAGAGTGTATGCGCTTGCTTGCAGCATGATTTTACACTCGCTGCGCTCGTTCCCAATAATTCAGCCCCCGACATTGCCATACCTCGAGTTGCCCTTTTTCTTCAAGTGTCGTCATCGTTTCCCACCTTTTTAAGAGAAAAAGCCCTCGTGTGGCTATGTTTCACAGGAACACTTTCAAGATTTATACTTGCGAGTTTTTTTTAGCCCCTGCAGGGTCCTCCGGTAGAAAACTCCTCGGTTTCCAAAGTGAAGTGTCGTGGGGAAGCAAGGAAATTCAAACGAGAAGGCCGCATCGGCGAGGAAATACATGTCAATGAAGGAAGAGGGTGAGATAGATAAATAAACAAGAAGTAAATTATTAGCAACTCAGAAAGGTGCATGATATGCAAAGAAGAACGGCACAGCATAGCGAATTAAGCAAAAGTAGAACTAAAAAAAGAGAATGCAGGAGAAAGAAGCACGAAGAAACGTACGAGGAATCGTTCTTTCTCAGGCAACTTTCACAGCAGAGAGCACGACAGACGAGAGACTCGTGGCGACCCTAATGACGTCCTCCGCCACCCCCCTTTGTTGTATGTCTGCCTTGCTTGCGCTAGATTCAGCATTCTGTTGTTCGTTTGAAATCCCCTTCTCGCACCATTGCTATGCCAGTGAAGAGCGTAAATTTCTATCCTTCATGCTCTTCTCTTTCTCCCTATTTTTTCCCCTATCAAGCATGCGTATAAGGCCTTCTTCGTAGTTTGCGTTTCTTTCGTAAACGTGTAAGCTTACCGTTCCTTTTCTATCTTCCTGTCGAAACTGCACCCCGCACTCCTGGTATTTACTGTACTTTTTCTTTTTGGTCGGGACGCCTAGCGATGAAATATGCCTGTACCATCCAGGCGCTCCCTTTCCGTACCAACGGCGTTGAATGTGAGCCGCTTGCGCGCATGCATCGCACGCTGGAACGCATCAACCGCTCTTCTTCGCCCCTCTTATTTTCTCACCCACTCTTTTGCCTCTGTTTCTGATGCAGCCTCCGTATATTTTGTCCTCCACCTTTCTTTCTTCCAGTATGTCGCCTAGCTTCGTCCTCACTCGACTTCTGGGTGCCTTCGTTGGCGTTATTCCCGATGTCTTTTTCGGAAGCGGCGCTGGCGCTGTTTTCTTAGAGGATACGTCTCGAAGACGCCAACGCGGCAAACCTGAACCTGTAGCGATGCGTCTCTGCGTTTATGAGTCCGCGTCTGGGTAAACTTATGATAATTTCACCTCAGCTTCCCTAATCACACGATATTTTAGTGGCGCCTGCCACCCTGAACCATGGCCGCACTCACTTTCTGTAGCTCCTGCTACATTAAAAGCACGCAGGGCAGCACAAGTTTCATCAGAGAGTTAGCTGGTGATAAGGGGGTTTAAGTACCTCACAACAACGTAAGAACGCACTAAAACTCCACGATTGGGTAGCAAGGGGGCTCCAATAAACGCTGCTGCCAGAATGGAAAGTCTTGGCCCGAACTTATCCGGCAAAACAGGGGATAACGGTGCCAGCCGGCGTGTGAACTGGCTAACCTCCCAGTCCTTCCTATCCGACAACCTTTCGCATTTTGGCAACGCACAGACGCCGCTAGCTGCTGTACTCTCGACTGCACGGAATTACTGGCTGTTCGCAATACATCTGGTGGCGCCACGTGAATGGCCGTTGTTTCAAATGGTGACTACGCTGTTTTATAAAAAGAAGTACTTCTTTTCTTGAATGCGGAGTGTGACGGAGCGTGTGGGTTTAAGGTGCGTCATTTTGTGGGTGAGATTTTTATTGTTATTCTTCATTTGTTCCAGTTGCGGTTTTGTCTAATTTTTGTTACCATGGTTGCTTTGTGTGGGAGGGCGCAATGAATAGCGATGCTGATTTCACATGAGTGACGCCCTTTTTTTTTCGTGACGACAGGGAGCCCGCTTGTGTATACGTTCCCGTGGGCCCGCCTTTTTGTATCTGTGAAGCGACATGGAACATGAATGTGGGCCCAGAAGAGGCTTAAGATTACCACAGGGTCGCTGAACGAAGGTTTAAATGGGCGCCGTCCTTGTCTGCCGCTGGCGGCAGCCCTCTGTTGCCGACCAGAGGAATTATTTCTGTAATGGCGGCGTTCGCGTACACGCGTACAGATATGCGACAGAAAGAAAAAAACATAAGAGTTCAAATTTTCTTGTTTCTTCGCGCGCTTGAAAAATGTTGCTCGTGCAGTTCTACTATATGTCCTTCCTCTTTATTATCACATTTTATTATCCCAAATCACGCGTGCTACACTCAGGTCTTGTTCTTCACCGATTCACTTGCTAAATGAATAACATTTTACTGCTGCTGGTTAGTGAGCGAAAAAACAAACATCTGTAGTGCTGCAGTGCTGCATTTACGATTGATGATTAGTAGGAATATTTCACTATTCTTTGTTACTGTTATAAAAAAATATTACTCTTCGACCTACATATTTACGTATCCACGCAAGCGAATGTAATAGACGAGCCATTCTAAATCCTAGTTCACACGGAAGCATCCACTTTTTATAGCGAGCGAAATTCTCCTGTCGCTGAAACGCAGTAATATTCACACTGGACGTGCACCGCACCACAGAATAGCCATAGCGCGCCATCTACCAAGTGAACAATCAACCAGGAGGCGAGCTCAAGATGGATGCCCAGTTTCCCGGATGTTTTCGGCGGCTCGCAACTTCAGTGTGCCCGTGAAGAGTTGCATCTTTTTGTTTTGCACTTTTCGATACTCGTTGCAGCTCGGAAGATAAAGGCACCAACATTACAATGTGCTCGCGATCTAAAGATCAAAGTGACATCTAGGCAGAGGAACTCACACATACCAGTCAATCCGAGCTCGTTTTCTATTTTTTTTTTCACAAGTCGTCCTCTAGCAAGCTGTCTTTGTGCTTGGGCCGGATGGCCTCTGTAGGATGGGGTGGTCGCGCACTAATTGAAAGAGCATTTCTCCTAATCACACGTAATTTTACTGTGATAGGACGAGCGAGTCGGACTTGACCACTATTTTCTTGTCAAATTTCTCGGCTAGCGTTCCTATTGGTTCAGGGCGAGCCGATCCGGTGGCAGACGCCGCAAAACTCGGTCTGAGAGTGATCAGCGCGGAAAGGTCTCTCTCGGCGAGTCTCGCCACTGCCGAATGTGATTCGGAGCACTTTCAGCAGCCGAGATGCTCAGTGTGAATGACCCTTAAGAGTCACGGGACTTTCATTCGCAATATATAGGCCTAATGCATTAAGTACATGGCGCAGTAATTTAGCGTCATTGGGCACTCGCGAGAGCGTACATATTAAAGCCACCTGTCAAATTTTTGCAGCAATCTTATTCTTCGGAATAAACGTGAAATTGGCTTCCTGATTAGTTAAGCTTGTCACTCTGGTGTGCGACGAGGATTTGACGGCGTTGCTGTTTTTTTAGAGCTTCATCCGTTCGTCGACGCTGGCCGTTCAGTGATTGTAAAGAAGGGATTCCCATTTGAATCGTCATCTCAACCCGAAATTCTTTCTTTGGCGTAAGCGCGACCGTAAGTGCCAGCGGAAACCAGCAAGGTGATGTTCCCAGCCAAGACAAATTTGCTAATGCTGTAAGTCGGGGTTACTGCAAAATATTGAAGTCCGTTGACTTCGTGCGCACATCTACGTGAAGACGTTGGTAAACATGCTTCTATATAAGGCGCAACGTACTTTTATATTTAGAATAAATATACATGGGTATTGCGCCACACGCGACTTACATGATTCCTTTTTTTTTACTGTCTGTGCTATCCAAGATATTGAATAGCTCTTTCCTGTACATACTGATTTCTTTTTGCATAATCAGCTTAACACAATATTGCCATGTGGATGTCACAGTGAAGAAGGCTGACGCAAGACCGGGAAACACGGAATTCTATTTTGAGTTATCAATAAGTGCCGTGTTAAATGAAGCCTAGCTTACAAATTTTGATGCAAGGATATAACAAAAAGCAGCTTTTCGCAGCTTTAAAATAGAAAATCTGCAAATAAGTAAAAAGTATTCTTCTCGTGCTCATAAATGAACGTAGCATAAGACAAGCTTATGGATGGAATTTCTCTTACTTACAAGTGATGTCTTTCCCTATAAAGAAAATAAAAGTTGGACCTCTTGCGGAAACGATAGATCACAGAAGATGTTAAAATGATAAATGAGATAAATAGCATGAATAGACTTTACTTGAAAAAATTCCAACCTAGGTACATTGGAACCGGTTTTAAGAGAAGTTGTTGAATTATATGGTTATGATCCACAAATAGTATGAAGCGCAACCGTCAAGGACGTAAATTGAAGAAAATTGATAATGACACATCACTCTTCTACTCAATAGACTGTTTTTGCAAGAAAAAATATATCTATTCCGAGTGAGTGGAGATGACTCAAACAAAATACTGAGGGGTTTATATCGTTGAACCGAGAACGCCATACAGGGTACTATCACGACATAGCATAAATCATGTTACCGCGACGAATGAATATACTGTATACCTGTTTTTGAAAAAAAGTGGTTGAGAAGGCTCGCTAAGGCACATGTTTTTGCTGATGTCGCAATTTCAAGGGAGTGCGGTAATATCATTGGGAAGATAACAAGGGGAAGCTTTGCAGCCTTCAATGTTTAGGTCGAATGAACGCAGATTTCACCAAAGAAATAGGCGTACTAAGCTGAAATTATACAGCTATTGATGATAACGTACATATTTGCGCTACGAATATTGAATTGTGGTCGTAAATTTACTCCAATTAGGAAGTTATATTCGTACTCATAGCGGCACCAATGGCGCTAGATAACAGGGGTTGAAATAAAAAAAGCTATATAATAATGATTGGCCCAGGGATGAATATAAGCCATGACAAAAAATAAAAAATATAGAAAGCCCGCAGCTGGAAGGCGTTTTTCGTTTCTCTTTAGTTTTCTTTTTCTTGCTCTTTTTTTTTTCCATGCTTTCAATTATTTTTTACTTTACTTATATTTATTTTTCTCCCCTTCCATGTATTCATTTTTTTCTTGCTTTATTTTTCTTGTGATTCCTTCCCGTCCCGGTATCTGTCTTTCTATTTCTCGCTTGCTACCTTTTCAGTTTTATCTATTTTTATTTACCCTTCCTTTATTTATTCTGTATTTTTGCTTTATTTTCTCTCTTTCTTTATTTTGCTACATTTGTTTGCCTGCATATCTAGCTTGTAAATTCTGTCTATGCTACGCTCTACAATTCTATGTAATCTGTCTTGCCAGGTGCTGTAAAAGCATAGGAAGAACATGGCTACCGAAAACGAGCGTTGCCCAGCCCTTCAATGTTTGTCGCTACTTAAAAGAAAGGGCAGGGGGAAACAGATCAAGGGACAAGCAGTCCTAACATTGTACAGCCAGGAATAGTGTTGTATAGCAAAGGGAGCGGGAAAGGAAAGCGAGTTTCACCACCAGCGAGATGAAGGTGAGGAGAAAGAAAGCAGGGGAGAGCAAGGACGGCATAGGCATGTATAGTATGGACTTTATTTTTACTAATGGTTCCTCGAGCGCCACCGTCTATAGCCGTCTCTGGGCTGTTGTGAACATGCATAACCCCGCACAAAAGCACTACCGAGGTTGTGGCGTCAGCTGTTGGTCTCCCGCAGAACAGCCCAGAAAGAATGGGATCCTGCTGTCAGTTTAAAAGATCTATAGGTTAGCGAAAAAATGGTAGGGGGAAGCACGGGTGAGCATGCAAAGGTGAAGAGGAAGAAAAAAAAATGGCAGCATATCTACGGAGTGAATAATGGAGAGTAGGGCGAAGCATCCGTCCGTCTATTCGTTCTTGCTTCCGTCCGACCATGCGTCTGTCTGTGTGACCGTCCATGCGTTCATTCGCCTGTCCAAGCGTGCGTCTGTTCGTGCGTCCGCACGTCCATCTGTGCGTCCGTCCCTGCGTTCACCCATGCATTCGCCCTGGCGCCCGTTCATGCGTCCATCCGTCGGTGCAGCCATCCGTGAGTCCGTCCATGCATCTGTCTGTGTGTCCGTTCGTCCATCTATTCAACACCCCAAGTACCACCATCTCGCATCCTTTCATCATATATTCCGCATATGCACCGCCATCCAGCGGACATTTCAAGAACTAAACGAGAGGTGGCACACGCACACTTTCTTGCGGCTTGCGCTTCGTGTCTACTTCCCACCTTTAACCACTTCGAGTTCACGGGATATACTAGTTCACTGTATTCATGGCACTGCGGCCCAACGCTCGCTAAACCTTTCTAAAACAAAGGAGATTATGCTTAGCGAGTATAACGTCGCAACCCTTTCTTGTCAGATAGTGCTCAATGTACATGCCAATGGCTGATAAGGGGGAATGAGAGACAGGAGAATTCGGCTTTTACTTAACGTGCACGCGGCAAATTTTTTATTCCTCAACAACGCACAGGAGAAATCTCTCACCGGCACCACCTTGGAGGTCAAAATGTAAGACTGGTTACACACTACGACGACTACTACGCCTATGAGGGACGAACAGGTGCCGCGATAAGGAGCTCATGTTTTCTTGTTTGTACACGCCACTGAAGTGATTTTGTTACATCAGACAGTTGTACTCACCTGAAATGTTGTTACCACTTTGCAATACACTTCCTTATTTCGCCCCTAAAAGTGAGAAGGTAGAGCATGGTTTAGCCTTGTATCGTAAAAATGTTCAAAGGAATGAAAAGTCACTGAGACGAGAACTGATCTGTTAAAGAGGACAAAAATGAGCAAATAGAGAAGTAAGAGGGTAAACCATAGCCGCATCAATGTACTGTATAGTGTAGCAAGGGGTGGTAAACAAATGATGGTGATGAGAAGTGATGTTGTGACGAGAGAAAAGAGGAGAATGTGGGATACCGGAAGAAGGTGTAGAAAAAAAGAGGCAAAATAGATGATGTAGAGATAAAATAAACGTAAATGCAGGCGAAATAAAGAAGAAGAAACTAAGTCTGCGTTTGCCAGGTCGTGGCGCTGTCTTGACATCTCCACTGCTCATCGGTCTTTTGAGGTGCCTTGCCTCCCCGTCTTGCGGTGATGGCCGTGGAGCATGCCAGAGGCCCGCCTGGTCACAGGTCCTCAGACCCGTCAACCACAAGGAAGCGAGCTGGCTCTCCCAGTGACACTTAGGACACCGATCTCTATTCTATATATGTCGGAAGACGACACATCCGATGGCAGCTTTATACCTGTCCGGGGTAAGACGGCGAAGAGAAGGACGGCGAATACAGCAGCATCAGCTCCTGCAAGCACAGCGACTGTGCAGTCAAGGCCTGCGCGCTGGCCGCACGTCATAATCTTCATGCCCGAAGATCCATCAAGCAACCTACGGCTTCTGAACAGGCAAGCCCTTTCCGTTGCTCTCGAATGTGCGGTGCCACATCAAATTAAGGACGTACGAGTAAACCCAAGGAAGAACATTCTCGCCATAGACGTGCACGATGTGAGTGCACTAGGACAGCTGCAGCAAATGACTGAGCTAGGTGGCATTAAAATGTGCCCCTTTATCCCGATGGATGATAAATCAATAGCCGGTGTAATTTATGACATCAACATTGCCATTCCTAATGCTGACTTGTCTACCCTCATCAAGCCTGCAAACGAGGGAACTATCATCACGCAATTGCGGCGCTTTGCAAATACGCGCTGCGTAAAAGTGTTTTTCAAGGAAGATTGCATAACGTCCCACGTTAAAGTCGGACATTTTCGACATCTGGTTCGACCATTCATCCAAAAGCCACTTCAATGTCATCAGTGCTTGAGGCTAGGACACGTCAAGGGCGTATGCCCCAACTTACGACTGTGTCCCCGCTGCGCTGAACCTCATGCTGAAGACGCCTGTCGGGCGACTACTCTGAAGTGCGCCAACTGCAGCGGTCCTCATGCTGCCTTGTCGAAAGACTGTCATCGAATCCAAAAGGAGCGCGCGGTTCTCAGACAAATGGCCCGAGACAACTCGACACACAGGGAGGCAGCCGAAGTAGTCCGGCGTTGGCGTCGACGTCGGCATCATCGAAAGTCTTCAAAGAAGGCACATTCCCGAGACGCTCCTTCCCACTTTTTAGCGGCTCCATCCAGTAGCGCCGCAAAAGGGCCCACCACTTCTACGAAAGAAACAGAGAATCCTCCTTCTCTGGAGGAATGGCCCACGCTCCCGACGCGCTCTTCTGCCAAGGAACCTCTGCAGGTTGTGGCCACACAAGAGCCGTCTGAAACCATGGAAGATTTGCCTAAAACTGATCGTCAAGTGATCTCGGTGCTGCGTTCCCTCATAGAAGCCATCCGAGCGATATTAGTCGACATGAAGACACCATCTGCTCGAAGCGCACTTGGACTATTGGACGCCCTAAGCCCAGTGCTTGAATCTCTCAACTAGGAAGATGGCTACTCACACCTCAAAGTTTCGTAAAGAAGTCAAGGCTGCATCTGTCATCCAATGAAACGCCAGAGGACTAAAATCACGCCTTTCAGATTTTCGTAAGTTTGTGTTTATCAACGTGTTTCCAATCACCGTCATTTGTGAACCCAATTGGTCGAAACCAATAAGACTATCGGGGCACGAAGCTGTCATGTCTTCAACGAACGGTGCGTGCAGCAAAATCGTCGTCTTTGTTCGTCGTGAACTGACGTATGTTGTGCAACCAATTGCACCTCACAATCACAATCAGTATGTCTGCATCACTGTGAAAAAGAACAAACTCATGTTTACTCTCATAGGCGTTTATATATCGCCGTCGAATAATCTCGATTCCAGGAGATTAGCGGATATTTTGAGAGTGTGTCCTGCACCATGGGTCCTCATAGGTGATTTCAATGCGCACAATCACGCATGGAGAAGTACGCGGACAAATGCAAGAGGACGCAGGTTAGCAAACATCGCCTACAACTATGGCCTTACTCTCCTGAACGACGGCAGCCCCACTTTTCTTCGAGGGGTGACATACGGCAGCTGTCTCGACCTTGCCTTTGTCTCCGACTCCCTCGCGAGATACGTCATGTGGTTTCCAGATGTTGAGACACGAGGAAGTGATCACATTCCAATCTACCTTAACATCAAAGGCTTGTCTAGTTATGGTCCACAGACGACCATTCGAGCCGTCCAATGGACCAGCTTCAAATCTGACATGGAAGATGCTTGCAGCGATGGCCTACGATCTGGATTAGAGGTTGATTGATTGATTGATTTGTGGGGTTTAACGTCCCAAAACCACGATATGATTATGAGAGACGCCGTAGTGGAGGGCTCCGGAAATTTTGACCACCTGGAGTTCTTTAACGTGCACCCAAATTGATCTGGATTAGAGGAAACAATTAAGAGCACAATGCAAAACGCCACTCGCACGGTGACAATATCTTCCACACGAAACGACTTTGATATAGAGTTGGGGCGACTCCGAGCACTGCGACGCTGGGCGGAGCGTCGGTATCGGCGTACGAAATCAATGCACGATCTTAGGGCAGCCAGGAGGATGCAAAAGAAGATTCGGCGTCGCATGGATAGATTAGCGTCGGAACGATGGACAACGTTTTGCCAGTCACTAGACCCTCGCAAACCACTCTCACACATTTGGAAAACGGTGCAACGCCGGCGTCACCCTACGGAACAGTGCTTTCCATTCAAAGCGCTCGCGCTATTTCAAAGGAGGCAAGACATCGATGTCGCAGAAGGTTTCTGTGCGCAGATCGCCAACCAAGCTACTGGTCCAGATTCTCCAGTGAGAGGTGACATCCCCCGTTCCCGTGACTACCACATGGACCTCCTTTTTACAATGGAGGAGCTCGAGGCGGCACTAGCTCTCTGCAGGCGTTCAACTTCTCCGGGCCCAGATGGTATTCCGTACCGAGCCTTGTGCAACCTTCGGGAAGGTGCAAGAAGAGAACTGTTGAGCCTCTACAACATCTCGTGGCAGGATGGCAATGTTCCTGATGACTGAAAAGTAAGCCGCTTGTTACCCATCTTGAAGCAGGGCAAATCCCCACTCGAACTCACCTCATACCGCCTAATAGCACTGGCCAGCTGCGTAGGGAAGATAATGGAACTGATGATACTAGGCCGCCTGGAGTGGTATCTTGAATACTACAAGATTTATCCAAATTCAATGGCTGGTTCCCGACGCGACCGCTCTTCTATTGACAATGTCGTTGATCTAGTTTCGTACGTTCAGCGCGAAAGATCCCGTAAGCGACTATCTGCAGCTTTGTTTCTAGATGTGAAAGGCGCATATGATACTGTACTTCATGAAGCCATTTTGGGTGCTCTTGCGGTGGTTGGCCTTGGTGGTCGAGTCTTTCGGTGGATTTTGAGTTACCTGGCTGCAAGATCATTCTTTGTGTTAACAGAAGATGGCCCAACTACGCGACGCTATACTTCCAGGGGTGTTCCTCAAGGCGGAGTTTGAAGCCCGACGCTATTCAATCTTGCACTAATTGGCCTTCCTGAATACTTGCCAAGCACCATTAAAATCTCAATATACGCAGACGACATCTCTGTCTGGACATCGGCAGTCACACGTCCTCAGATACGTTCCCGGCTTCAAAAAGCAGCAACTATAATTGCCAACTACTTGATCAAACAAGGTCTCAGCATATCACCAGAAAAATGCATGCTGGTGGCCTTCACTCGCAAAGTAATGAGCCCTTATGTCATCTCAATTTGCGGGCGACCGATTTCTTACGCCAAAACCTACCGGTGTCTGGGCATCATTATTGATAGGAACCTGTGTTGGAGTCCGCATGTGACCTATATGAAGAAGCGCCTGACCGTTATTTCCCAACTGTTCAAGTCCCTGGCAGGAAAGACGTGGGGGATGTCAGTAGATGCAATGATGGAGCTCTACAGGGCCCTGTTTCTCGGTTTCCTCAGATATAGCTTGCCCGTGCTTAGCAATACCTGCAGACCAATGTTCGTGTTCTACAGGCAGTACAAGCCCACGAGCTGAGAGTGTGCCTCGGTCTACCCAGATATACGTCAACGGAAGCAACAACTGCAATTGCTCGTGACTATTTGATACAAACTCACATTGTTGTAGAAGTCCTGAGAACGCACATCAGACACTTCTGACGTGCTCCCTGCCATCACCTTGCACTGTTGCCTTAAGAGAGGCGCCAAGCATCGTTCGCCAAAATGATTGTGAAATACGGTAAACTTCCCTCGGGCTTCACTCCTGCATCTAAAATATCCATACCACCTTGGTGCCTTATTCGACCCACAGTGCATCTTAGTGTACCAGGGATCCGGAGGAAATCTGAGCTTTCGTCGCCTGTGCTGAAACAACTGTCTCTTCTTCTTTTGCACGAGAAATATTCAGACAGCATACATGTATACACCGATAGTTCGACGAACCACCAGTGTTCGTCAGGGGCAGTAGTTATCCCAGCAAGAGGTGTTACAATCAGCTTTAGGATTGACCACTCCACGGCATCTACAGCAGCGGAACTAGCTGCTTTGCACGCTGCACTTTCTGTGGTCAATCCATCATGCCAAGACTTATTGAAAATGTCCAGGAGACAGCGCTGTGCCTTCGAGCCTAGGTGACGTAGGGCAGTATAGGTCACTCCATCCGGACCTGGGGACGATGAGCGTCTGCATGTGTTCAATGCCGCATGAAGTTCTTCCATGGTGAACGCAACCTCCATTTGCTGATCTCGTGCGACTGGAACATCCTGTGGCATTAGATTGATCGGTATAGAGATGTCGACGGCGATCTTTGCACAAAATTCCCCAGAAACATCAAGCTGTGAGCGACGTTCATGTAGCGCCAGAGCGGCGAAGGGGTGACGTTGTTGCGGATGCGAGTGAATACCTCGAAGAGTCCTCCATACGGGAAACAAGGGCTTTCGAGGGTCTAGCGAGTCACAAAAATTCTTCCACCGTTGTTCATGAAGTTTGTGCATTCGACGCTGGATTTTTTTCTGAATGCGTCTGGATTCTCGGAGGTCAGAGATAGATTTCGTGCGTCTGTATCGTCTTTCGGCACGTCGGCGGACCACTCTAAGTTGTTCCAACTCTTGGTCGATTGCCGTGCGTCTCGATTCCTTCGAACATATCTTCGTGGAAGTCTTCATTGCACAACTAATCACTTCTTCATTGGATTCCGGTGGTCCGTGCATGCACTTGCTCTCCACTGATATCTGAAACTCTTCCCAGTCAATAAGTCTTGAATGTCCAGGGGAAGGAGAATCGTCCAAACCTCTGACTGTCACGTACGTGGAGATATGGTCGCTGCCACGTGTTTCAATATCTGTGAACCATTGGACTTTCGTGACAATGCTATGCGACACTAATGTCAAGTCCAGGCAACTGCTGTAAGTTACTCCTCGGAGATAAGTATGGTGCCTGATGAGTGGAAGTGTAGTCGCCTGGTGTCTTTGCTGAAGCCCGGAAAGTCTCCATTCGATTTGGCATCATACCGGCCTATAGCACTTGCAAGCTGCGTTGGCAAGGTCATGGAGAGGATGCTGCTTACACGCATGGAATGGTACCTGAAACATTATAACATCTATCCTGATGCTATGGCTGGTTTTCGACGAGGTCGGTCCTCAGTTGATAGCGTTATTGACTTAGTGACCTCTGTTCAGCATCAGAAAGCTTAGAAGCGGCTGTCGATAGCTCTGTTCTTAGACGTGAAGGGTGCCTATGACAACGTGACCCACGAGGCTGTTCTCAATGCTCTTGAAGCAGCTGAACTTGGAGGTCGTGTCTTTCGATGGGTAAGAAGCTACCTCACAAAGAGATCTATGTTCGTTTTAACTGAAGATGGGTCTACGAATAAGTATTTCACAAGTCGTGGGGTGCCACAAGGCGGTGTTTTGAGTCCTACACTTTTCAACCTGGTTCTCGTGGGGCTCACTGAAATGCTGCCACAGACGGCTTATGTATCTCTCTACGCTGACGATATCTGCATTTGGGCGTCCGGCGTGACATGACCTCAAGTGCGCGCAAGAATACAGAAAGCGGCAACACTGACATCGACATACCTTCGCCAGCAAGGTTTGACTATCGCCACAGAAAAATGCGCAGCGGTGGCGTTTACACGCAAACAGATGTTTTTCTACTCATTGTGCATCGATGGCAGATCAATCCCATATAAGAGCACTCATAGATTCTTAGGCGTCATCGTAGTTCGTGACCTAACCTGGAGCCCGCATGTCACATACCTGAAGAAAAAGTTCATTGGCATTGAGAATGTATTCAAGTTCGTCGCCGGAAAATCATGGGGCCCATCCGTGCACTCCACGTTGCAGCTTTATACAGCCCTCTTTCTCGGAACTCTCCGGTACAGCCTTCCGGTCCTGTCCAACACGTGCAAGACTAACATCCGTGCACTGCAAAGCGTACAAGCCCAAGCACTTCGGACATGCCTTGGCCTTCCAAGATGCTCATCGACAGTGTCAACAATTGTTACTGCACAAGAACAACCGGTCACAACGCACATCATTGTCGAGACACTGAGAGCGCACATTCGGCATTTATCACGGCTACCGTCGCATCATTTAGCGTGTTTGACAGCTCGGAGGCCCCATTCTTCGTACTGCGGTATCGTGACAAAACATCAGGACATACTACCGCCTGGCTTCAAACTTGCCATGCATCCAGCAACTGCGCCATGGAGTCTTCGTCAACCTGACGTGCGCTTATCAGTTCCTGGAATCTTTAAGAAGGCACGCATGTCAACGCTAGTCCTGAAGCAACTGACTTTGCGTCTGTTGGACGAAAGGTACTTCGACCGCATACATGTTTACACCGATGGCTCCACTAATTCCAACAGCTCCACAGGAGCAGTGGTTGTTCCATCTGAAAATGTGTTGCTTCAGTACAAGTTTTCTCACACCACGACGTCGACAGCAGCAGAGCTCGCAGCACTTCAAGGTGCAGTAAAGTACATTCTTCACCAGGAACCTAACCAATGGGCCATCTTTTGCGACTCCAGGTTATCCTTACAGTCACTACGGTTTGTTATGCAGCACGGGTTACATGAACAATCAGTATATCAGATAAGGCACGACTACCACGAAGTGCTCGCGGAAGGTCACGATATTGTATTTCAGTGGCTGCCGAGTCATTGCGGAATCGTCGGCAATGACCGCGCGGATGAAGCTGCTCAATCGGCTCATGACCAAGACCAGCGCACGCCCATACCACTCTTGAGAACGGACGCTGCAAGGCTACTACAATCACTTGCTCGCCGTATATCTCTCCTACAATGGAATACACAGGGTTTCTCCAACACGCACCTGTATTCGATCGACCCAAACTTGCAACTTCGTTTGCCATCCGGGTTCCCACGATGCGCTGAAACTTTACTGTGTCGCATGAGGTTGGGCGTGGCATTTACGAATTCGTACTCTCGTCTCCTTGGAATGGCGAGCACTTCGGCATGCAACATCTGCGCCTGCGAGGAAACGCTTGAGCACAATTTATGTCATTGCCCAACATAACAGACCGAACGACGTATTATGGAAGCCAAGCTCAGTCAGCTGGATTCACAGCCGCTTACAGAAGAGAAGATCCTGGGAACTTGGCCGACGGCTTCCCATACGCGCAAAGCCACGAAAGCCCTCTTGTACTTTTTAAGGAACACCAAACTTCACGACCACTTGTGAAAGAACTGTGCGAGGCCGTGCTGTGTAGTTTCGAGCTGACTATTTATGCTTCTCTTTCTTACTCCTCTTCTTTTCTGTCTCTTTTCGTTCCATTATTCCCCTTTTCCCCCACCCCAAGTGTAGGGTAGCCAACCGAGCCAAGCTTGGTTAACCTCCCTGCCTTTCCTCTCTATTTATCTCTCTCTCTCTTTGTGGTTAATCGGGAACCACCGCAACAATGGTCGATTTTCAGCGACTCAAGGGCTGCCCTACAATCTGTGCTCTCAAAACTGCGTCGCGGGCCATACGAACAGCTTGTTTTCGAAATTCGATGCCTTCTCCACGCTTCACACGAGAAAGGGCATCGTGTGACGCTTCAATGGCTGCCAAGTCACTGCGGCGTCATTGAGAACGAACATGCCAATACTGCCGCGCGGGCAGCTCTTGAAGGAACACGAGAAGAAGCCAACCACTTTCGTGGACCGATGCTGCCAGTAATCTTCGACGACTTGCGTATGAAATCACGTTTTCACTATGGTGCCCACCAAGCATCGATACGAATCGTCAACACCACCTGTCCTCTTTGATGGCTCTCCGCATGCCCACTGGACTCGACCGAAGAGAAGGCACCCTTCTTCATCGCTTATGGCTAGGAGTGGCATTTACAAAATCTTATTCCTTTGTCATAGGAACGGCTGACAACGATCTCTGCGATGCCTGTCATTGCGAAGAGACGCTACACCACATCCTGTGTGACTGTCCGTTGTATGAAATCCAGAGACAGTCACTGGCGTCCGCTACTGCGCGCATCGACAACAACCAAATGTCTGTGGACACTATTCTGTCAAGTTCCCGAGAGAAGACATTGCAACAGAAGGCGACGAAAGCTCTGTTGAAATTTCTACGCGACACCGACTTGAATAAGCGACTGTAACAGCAATGTCACACACTGCGAAAGACAAGACTGGACTATGACTGAGTGTGCGCGCGTGTGCGGCCGAATGTGCTGTTTCTCTCTTCCCTCTCTGCTCTCTTTCATCTCCCCCATCCTTCTCCCATGCGCAGGGTAGCAAACCGGCTGCCTATAGGCTGGTTAACCTCCCTGTCTTTCTTTTCCCTCTATTTTCCTTCCTTCCTTTCACTGCTCACTCAGATTTTGTAAGCGTGGAACTCGCTTTATTACTTATTCTTTATGCATGTTTGCTTTTAGTGATTTTAGCCTTCCGTCACGCATGTTCTTTGAAAGTGTGTTGCCTAACGGTTTTTGAAGAAAGCACGTGAGTGAACGCGGCATTAAGGACGATTTATGATGGTTGTAAGAAAAAAAACAAGATTAGGCTTTTTAACATTGAAATTAAAAAGAAAAAAGCTTGTAGACCTGCGCCACTTCATTTTACAAGTCAGTATAAACACCGCTTATTCTTTATTATTCGGCTAAATATCCGTTGGCAAAGAATATAGAGACACAGATGAAAAAAAATTTCATGAGACTACAGTTTCATCAGACTACAGTCAGACGCAGAATGGTCAGCGTGTTTTAGGAGTTCACGCAATAGGTCGCCCAGTTTATTTTGCCTCTGAAGCATTCATGCAGGTCTTTGGTTTGCCTTCTTTGTGTGTTTGCGTTAGTGTGAGTGCAACTTTTTTACCTTAGCGAATGCCACCTTCGCGTCTGAGTTTTGTGATTTCCCATGAGTTCAAGGTGAATACGCAACGCCGAAGACTTTCTTCGCCGTATTTCGTTCCATTTTTTTTTTATTTCGAAAAAGTCGTCACTCCACCAGCTTCCGCAGCGACCACTTAGCCACTTACCTTTTATGCTTGCGCACGTGGCAGAAAACGAAATGCAAGCTGGCGATGTGATTCTCGCTTTCCCCCGTTGCTATACTTCGATTGGGCAGTGGCAGGACGAGCACTCGAGCATCTGTCGCAAGCTCCCTGCGATGTCGCTGCGAAAAGCAGGTCGACGAAATAGGAGAGGCATACGGGAGAACTCTTTTTACGCAAGCGCTGGCTACATGTTCCGTGCCTTTACTGTCCGGTGCCCCGGTTTATGTACGTAGATTTTGTTCGCTACGGCTTTACGAGTCGGATAGGACAGCTTGGCGATGTCACAAGACCGTCTCGAATGGTTCTTTGTCAATCGTATTTGTCATCGACAGATGTTTCGCGTCGTGCTCTTCATGCGTCGGAACGGCCACCTTTCTGGTAAGCTGACTGCATTTGGTTGTTCGCTTCCACGGTGGTGACGTCCCCGGTTACTTATATTGAACACAATGTGCTCGTTTTCGTCATATAGTTTGAGCTGACTGACTGAATACGGCAGAAAGGCAGAAACAAAGAAATGTCTGGCAAGTTTGCATTACACAACTTCTCGAAGCGCAGACCGGTAAACTATAGAATTCAGTTCGTCATAAAGATGTTACTGCGCGTGTTTCAGACTTGTGTCTGCTGCGCGTTTGCGTCGCTGGAGTGAGAGAGGTAGGGTAAATGCTTATGTGAAAATTCACTGTGGAAAAAAAAATTCTGTTTCAATGTCCAAGGTAGGCAACTCTATTTGTCGAAAAATTCAACGGCGATATCACTGTTTACCGTGCTTCATTCGTTAGTATGTGTTAACCTGACAAATTTAAGGTTTTCAGTGACGCCTCTTGAAGTCATTTTCCTTTATAATATACCGATTACTGCACCGTCTGCTTAGTCGCACATTTTTTTAGCGCTACTAAGTTTACACTGAACGAATAACGTTTATTTATCATTTGCATTCAAATTTTAGTTTTCACTAGCTCTCTATTATTGTAACCTTATGCTTGTCTAATAGCTTGTAGTTAATTTTATGCTAAAATCGTTTTCTATGATTGTGGAAGCAAAAAAAAAGAGGGGACGGTAGAGAAATACGTAAAAAGATTGAAGGAAAAATGTGGATAAGAACTAAGACTTTTCCAATTTCTTGCCCTATATTAGGAGAAAAGGATAAGAGAACAAAATAACCTAGAAAAAAGACGTGAGATAATTTATCGGTACAAATGTTAGGAATCATCGATTTCATTCTGTGGCACAGTCTCTGTTATGACGAACGGCTGTCTCTTCAGTCTGCTTCGATGTGATCGACTTTTTGTGCAAGATATTCTAAGCCTAGCGTTTACTTCTACATGCTGAAAGTATGCATGTTATCCATTCTGCAATTCCTAAGGCTACCGATTACAGATCCCCATTATAGCTTCAAGGCATTATGCTATCGAATTTTGAAGTATGAGTGCATACAGCGTGTCGTATAGCAAACCACACCCCCCTTTACGCACACGCAAACCTCCTCACTTATACTTTGCCAACATATATTATTAAGCACTGTTTTCAGTGCCACGCGTGCAGTACTAAAGTACAAAAGGATTTACGTTGGCGAGTGAAAATAAAAAGACAGAGCAATGAAGAAATGAAAAGAACAGTTTCAGATAACGCTTGACTGATGATAGACTATAAATTGGTGTACTGAAGCATTTTGATAATGTTGCCGTATAATACAACATCTTACAAATAGAAATAGCCACAGCGCAAACAATATAGTATCGGCGAAATGATTCTATCAGAACTATTCAATTTTATCAAGAACTGCGCTTTTATGAGCTCGGGGGAGCGAGAAATATTTGTTTCAGAAGCAAGGGTCGCCACAACCCTTGTAGCGTTCTGTCTTTATAATACTGTTTTTACAGCATTCGTATGCATTCTTCACAAACGACCATAAGCAGCTGTTTTGAATGTACGTGTTAGTGATCGATATTCTGTTTAATAAATAATAATCAGACAGACTATGCTAGTTTTGCTTACATTTCTGTCCTTCAAAAGTGTTGTTCTCTGTTCACCATAAAGCTCATCTCGGTTGTGTCTGAACAATAAATATCGTTATTATTATTATGAACGGTGGAGTCAACCAGACGTAACGCACATTTAAAATTCACTACCACTTACCTATGAAAATTAATATAAGAAAGCAGTTTAAGAGGGAAAATGCTTGTTCTAGTCGCGGGGAACATAGTTGGTGCCGCGTGGAGGAGGTGGGATTGATTTAATTACAAATTCTTGAACAGCTTTGCTATAACAACTTCATTTTGAAAACTTAAAACAGCTGAGCGACATGCAATGTACTTCTGGTTGTTAAAAAAAAACGTTTATCAGTCTTTTGCTACGCCTGGTTGCTGCCGCATGGGAGCGCGTTTTTATAAACGTCAAAACTTTGTAACGCTATGCGTGTCGACGATATCTGCGGCGAAAAATTGAGGCTTTGGAACTTGCTAGAATCGCAAAATCAAGTGCTGAAGCTTTTACCCGTCGCTTGCGCAAAGCAAGCGCGAACTCGTTCAGCTTGCAAATTTTTTTTTTCAACAAGGTCCAAGTATGTGCATGCTAAAATTTTTTTTTACCTGACAGCCAGCCGCCTGTGCACCTCAACATGTTAACGCTCGTTTTCTAGGCAAATAATAATGTAAAAAAACATGGGAGTACATGGCTTCGCGCTATGTTTCATTGAACGAGCACTTTACGCACCCAGTTGAGTAAGCTCTGTAGCTGCCCTCCACATGTGCCGCGCTCAAGTGGTTTGGGGCGCCGTGGTATGCAATTCGCAGTTGTGTGGACATGAAATACAATGGCCTAGTCGCGTACGGAGCACAAGCGTAGGCGGAGATAGAAAATTTGAAAGCATTGGCACAGCTGTTACTGGGAGCGATGAAATCGCCTCTTCACGCCCGTTGTCTTACACGCGCAGTTCGCCTGACTGGAAACTCGAAAATCTTTCGTGGTGTTCACGCTATACTCGTTAACACCTGCACTCCGCGTCTCCTTTGAACGTTCGCCGCCTCGTATTAATTAAAAACACCAGCTGTCTCGCTAAGTTGCCTCGCAGACTGTTCCAGATTGCGCTGCCGTTTACTAAAGCTTTTCTCTGAAATTTTGATTGCCTCTGCGCAATATATATATATATATATATATATATATATATATATAAATATATATATATATATATATATATATATATATATATATATATATATATATATATAAGCTAAAGCAAAAAGTAAGGTGGGCGCGTCGTTTCCTAAACACTGCCGTAAACATGTTCGGAAGCAACTTTATAAGCGATATTTTGGTTATTTCTTAGCTTTTAATTGACTGTTTTATAAGACCTTAAGGATTTCTATTGCGCTGGTCAATTAGTCGCATTCCTTTCGTCTAAACAACATGAGATGGGGGAGGCAGGGATCGGATCGGGCAAGGTGATTCAATGGCTTTGGAAGGGTCTCGTGTTAAGAGATTGAGACGGAACATCTACCTTCACTAGGAGTTCTAGTGATATCAGTGTTATCAGTTACTTTTTATTATCAAAAAGTGTTTTGTGCCTTAATCCATCAATACGTCACTGACGTACTTCCATCATGAACATGACGTCGTTCAAATTTACGTGAACAGAATACTAAGAAATAAACAAGAAGAAATATTGCAGAAGTTGAGGAGAACATGGAAGTTGAACTGACGACCTTTCGATCAGCGGAGATAGATACCGGGCTCTTAATCAGCTGCACCATCAGAGCGCATATGAGACGTTTACTTGAGATGCGCCTTATATATTTCACACTCCTCTTCTCTGCACCTGCGCTCTTGGTTTGTCTCACCACGGCGCTCTGAAAGTGATGGTGCCATGGGGTCCTTCAAGCGGCGCACGATAGGGGAAAGGAAGAGGACTTGGAGAGAAAGAAGTTTTCCACGAGGAAAGAAGAGGCGACGGGGTGGCGAGAGACGACGACTTTTGTGAGGCGAGGCACACAGCATTGACTCCTGAATGCGATATTACATTTCCCCGATGGGAACAATGGTGACAAATGACCGTTTCTGGCGGAAGTCGGGCTCCCTTTTTCGTCGTAGCTGTAGTACCCGTCTTGTAGCACGAGTGTTGGCGAGCGGTGACTCATTCGGTAGTGTACAAGCGCTATATATCTGTCGCGTACAAGGAAGACTTCGCGCAATCTGAGAGTGACTCCGTGTAAGCAAAACATGTTCCCGAAAAGTAGATGATGGGCACGGCTGTTTTGCCTCTCTTTAAGTACACAAAAGAACGACGACGGTTGGAAGAGGTAAAGAACGCTCCGTAACGTTCCCAGTTCTTTATTTGGAGGAAGTGACTGCGTCTTCATCGCATGTGCACCTCGCGTAAACCAGGGAGGATGAGAAGGGAGTGTATGCTAGATATATTGGGTGACGCCCGCAAGGGTTAGTTTGCACTACTGGAGGTGCCGTTCATTAGTTTCTTTCTTGATTGTTTTTTTCTCTCTCTCAAACGAGTGCTACAGGCAGCAAAGCGAGGCTCGCAGAAATCGCTCCTTTCAGATATAGCGGTTTACCTGAGCTGGGAAACCATCCGAGGCTTGCTTATTTTGAAGCGAGAGGTTGGCTTGCCTTTTAAATGCGAATCATTTCTTAGCAAACTTCGGTGAGTTTGACCGTATCTGTAAATCTCTCTATCTAGCCGCCTGTGACATTTAGCTCTCCTGGCCGTTTGGATAATAGGATATATACCTAAATTGGTATAGCATAACATGGCTGTATGACCAGCATAAGTGACTAGTCATAATATGGAAATCATGACATGCATGTCGTGAATGTTATGATTTACATGTCATGACCTTGATGCTTTTCCGGTTGTTTTGTTCACATAACATATCGCAAAACTGGTATGGTACGACATGATTGCATGGTGAACATCAATTAGAGGTCCTCACAACATGGAGATCATCACATGCTTGTCGTGTAAGAACATAACTACATGCCACGCTCATGATGTGCTCGCGGTCGTTTCGCTAGCTTCACAAACACCAAATTCGGTATTATGAGACGTGAATGGATCATGAAGGTATATGACTGGCGCAAACATGATAATCATGACGTGCGTGTCATGTAAGAACATGACTACATTCCAGGCTTACGAAACGCTCGCGGTCGTTTCGCTAGCTTCACATATACCACATTTGGTACTACGTGACGTGAATGAATGATGAAGGTATATGAGTGGTGCAAACGTGATAATTATGACATAAGTGTCATGTAAGAACATGACTACATGCCACAATTCCACGCTCATGGTGCGCTCACGGGCGTTTCGCAAACTTCATATATACCAAATTTAGTATTACGTGACGCGAACGGACGACAAAAGTAGATGACACATGCATGTCATGTAAAACTTGACAGCATTTTAGGTTCATAGCGCACTCGCGGCCCTTTCCCGAGCTTCACATATACACAATTTCGCGTTACGTGACGTGAATGAAGGACTGAGCACAAATGTCAGGCGCGAACATGATAATCATGACGTGGAAGTCATGTATGGCATAATTTATGTCCACCTCGTAATGTTGTGCTGGTTTTAATGTGACAATACAACCTTCCACAGTAGTGCTTCGCATATCGCCGATTCCCACTGTACACCGGATTTACCATTTTTTTTCCTCATCGGATTTACGTCCTTGTTATTTTTTTTTGTTTGATTGATTCACATTTTGCAAGTGCTGACCTGTAGTTTACAATATTCAGCCCTTCATACGGCTCAGTTCTAGGTGTTTCCTGATAAAATATTGCACGTGATGTCCTCGGAAGTTATGTGATTCGATGTATTAGGATAGCTAAAGATTGTTTGAACACGCCTGCTATAGGTACTTAAAAAACAACAATATGTTTCTTGTTCGTAAAGGTGGCAAAAAACCAACCCAGTCTGCGTGCATTAACTTGAAACAAACAAAAAAAAAAACGTCGAAATTACACGGGCGCTCTCTTGTGCAGCCTATGTTATTGAATTCTTTCAGCAGCGCACGGAACCCCGCAGTGCCTTACCGCATCACATGTGTGTTCGCCTTTTGAATCCGTCGCCTTTTGAGAAAACACGCCCAACAAATTTCTCTCCGCTGTTTTCGTACACAGGCCTTCCTCTGACAAGCCAAATTGCAGTGGCTTGCTGCCGTCTCATCTACGGTCTAGAAACGTTTTGTTGCCTGCCGGAAACATCTGCTCCGAATGACGTCTTTGCCAAAGAATGCGAAATTGAGGCATGGTACACACACAGATGTCCGTTTTTGTGCTGTTCACCTTACACATGATGGATAGGCAAATTTCAGAAGCGAGAAAAAAAAACATATCTTTGACGGAAAAAAAAGTAGAAACTGAATGCATACGTTATTCAACTTTGTATATAGGGTCTGTTTTCAACAACACTGTCATTGTTCTGGACACGTTGAATTATAGTGTTTGACTGGCCCAGCCACGTTTGTTTTCGTTGCATTAGCAGACGTTGGCTGCCAGGTCGGTAGGCAACAGAGTGGGAAATTTAACTGAAAATTATAGTTTCTTCGTTCAATGTGCAACCCGACGTTGTCGACACGGGCTGTTTGAGACTTCCTGGGAATCTGTTAACCGCAAAGTCATATAAGCTGTAAGGGCTTTATCCTGGATGGGTCGCGTTTGTATGCGTACACCATACGTAGACAATCAATGCGGACAAAAAAATTGGGTGACCCTCAAGCGTCGCCTTTAAGAGTTGAACGCGATAGTAAACTCCGACCCCTAATGCGCTCTTCAGCCGCTAAGTGCATACTTATAAATATGTTTTGACAACTTGCGGTTCTTTAACGTGCTCCCAAATCTGAGCACACGGGCATACAGCATTTTCGCCTCCACTGCAAATGCAGCCGCCGCAACCGGGATTCAGTCCCGCGACCTGCAGATCAGCAGCTGAGTACCTTAGCCACTAGACCATCTCGGCAAGGCAGCGGGACCATACAAACGCGGAGAATGTGCCAAAAGACCTCAAGTCCGAGATAGAACGTGCTCGTCTGTAGTCGTTCACACCGGAGAAAAAAAAACAAAGCGGACAGTGATCCACATCAAAGACGGAAATAAAGTGCACGAATTATCCGTGCCCATACGAATGTTGCGTTTACAATACATTTTTTAAAGCACTGGTTAACATACTCTAAGCTTAAAGGTATCTACTCATTAATGGGGTTAGTGTGAACGCCCATATCTGCACGTTCTCATAGTCACACTTCATCAGCTTTTCTAACGCGAAAGTGTTTTGGGCCGGGGTTGACCAAGGTTTTAGTGGCACATTTCCATAACGGAAATGACGTCAGAAAGTACGCAAAATCGGAAGACAAAGAAGAACGTTCCGTCAATGGAAGTCAAACGCATGACCTGGTTTGCGACAACAGAAGCCGGGCAAGCTATCTAGTGTGCCACAGCAGCATTCTTTGCACGCCTTAAAGAACACGCTTTTTATATATACGACTCTCCTCTCAGGGCGTCTTTGTAAAGGTGCACTAATGCATCATGACCATGGTATTCACGTATAATTATTTTAACCCATCTTTTCTAAGCGTCCGTTCCCTTTGGTGTATTTATAATAGATATGCAATTTTGTTGATACTTTAACACAACCGCAGGAGGCGACCTTACCTTAAGCGCCGACCTCGCTCACAGCATTCTTCCATGCCGAAAACTTGCTCTGGAACGCCCGACGGCTTCGCCTTGTTTTGAATCCGGCTTCCTCACATGCGTTCGCACCACGAATAATCACAGCCACCCAAAGGGAAGACACGACGAGAATTGCGTTTCTCTATGATCGGGAATTGGTGTTCAATAACTCCAACATGCCGCAAGTAGGCAACCTTAGCCTTAAATTTATGTCCAATCAGATACGTTCTTCTGGCTGTCATATCGCTTTCTCTGGTTCCGCTCTCACCGTAAACTATGGCAGCTACGACAAGTGTCGATGACGACGAGAATTTGTGTAATCATTAAAGATGGACGTTGGTCGTTGGGGTGGAGCTGTATGACTACATGTTAATGAGAATGCATCCACAATAGGCGGAATGGAATGAAATGGGAAACGCGAAAGCTGTCAAAAACCAATAGACATTGCTCAAGCTTTCTTATATAATTGCACAGTAAATATAAACTGATTCTGTATGCTGTAAGCAAACAATTTACTCTCGTGTGTGCCGATTCTTATGACGGAAGGATTAACCATATTTTTTCACATTCTTTTGTTTATTAATATCAGTGGAGTAGTGGACCGTAACTTACTCACGAAGTTCACAAACCGGCTCACGAAAATCACAAACCGGCTCACGAAAATCACAACTGGTCGTTCGTTTACCGAAACAAAACCAAAACACTACAACAAGCCGAGCCACAATTGCGTTGGAAGCGTGCAAGCACGAAGACTGGACACGTTTGTGATCTACCAGTCAATTACACGGTGGCTGAACGATCGCAGCACCCCTTTAATTTACTTTAGGAAACTCAATGGGCGTCACGGTGCCTATACTTCTGCCGTAGATGTGCTGGTTGGCAGATGTGTTATCTACAAAGATACACACGATGGAAACATAGGTATCACCAGCGCAGCAAATGTACGCACTCGAGCTCACCACATATTCTATATGTCAAATAGCTTTACTGTAGCGTACGTAGTGGCAATCGTCAATGACGGGCATCTGCGTCATGTTCAGCTGTAGTTTAATGCATTCATACTCTTGTATCTCCACGTCAACATTACTGTTTGTTAGTGTGTTTTATTTGGCCCATGTGTTAAGAAAGTGTCGATAGCCTCATGCCGGCTGCTCTCTCATTTATCCCGTCGAGTGCAGGATAGTGAACCGGGTATTGATATCTGGTTAGCCTCCCTACACTTTACATTAATTGATATGCCTCGTTTCTTTCCAAACGTGATTTAGTGTACCAACTTGCATGCTTCTGCGTCTATTTTTGTTACGTAACATGACTATATCGTCTGTCATAAGCCTTCGTTCACCGGTGGCATCGTGTAGTCCGGCTTCCTCTTTCGCCAGGCATGTCGTCTTCCCCGGCAGCCATCCTCTCAGCGAGAACTCCTTCATCGATCGCCGCTCGGCCAAGCGCGCACATAATTGCAGCTCCGGTGCCGATCCGCCTGGCTACCTTGATCCACGGCTGCCGCACGGAATTCGCTCCTCGTTAAAGCTTTATGGAAATTCACGCACAGCTTTTTTTCTCACTTTGTTTTCGGTCCAGGCTGTTACTCCTTTTATTCTAAGCGAAGGCCCGAGCATTCGTATATATTTGAATGGTGCTCTCGTTACCGCTCGTGGTTCCTAATTTACATGACAAAGCGCATTCGAGAGCAGTTTGGAGTGCGGTGGCAGCTTGACCATCGTTTTCTAGGCTACATACATCAAAGGAAGTGTCACCTTTTCGGGCTGCTGGCGCTGTAAGCCCACAACTCCTTATTCATGCGCCTTGCATCAATAATACCTTTGGTATGTTAGCCTTTCCCTGTTAGCTGATTCCAGAGCCCCCTTCTTTCTTCTGGTTTAGGGTATTTAAATATAAATATTACTAATGAAATAATCAGCGAGAGTATATCCGAAGGCTAGCTCCCATTGCTGCCTGTGTAAGGAAATGCACACGACATTCTAAGGAATGATGACTGCGTTTGTATTTGATCATTGTGGTTACCAAACGTTCATTATAGATTAAGCTCCCTATACATCATAATACAGCGAGTCAAGTATGTGTCGTCATATTGAGGCAGCACGTCGCACTATCTGTCAAAAGCGTGGCGAAGTAACACCTTGAACTGCCATGCAAGCAGATGCTCTGCAAATCAAACACGATACGTCCCAACTTGAGTTCGACTGTAAGCATGTTTCTCGCGTTTCTGCTCCTCAAAATTTGTGCTCTTTTGTTTCGAAACATCCAGAAGACCTTCTTCGACAATCAGAAAAGTACAGCGCGTGCATTGCAGATTCGGAAGCAACTTCATCAGTCACGTACTATCGCGATGGAAAGAAACGTAAGCAACGGAAAGCGCGGCTTCCGACTCGGTTCAACTGCGACAGGCCTTGATTGTCGCTAGGCAAAACTTGTCTTTTCAGCCGTCGTCTCCGCAGCGCTACAATCTTCCTGTGACTACTGCTCATGCATCGAATGTGCTTATCATCTTCTAGTCGTGCCTTGCATTCGGAACACATGCGTGTTGCAAAAGTGCCAGCCAGAGCAAGATTGTTTAGGGCTACTGTGGCGCCAGCTGAAAGCACACATTCGCCTAGCGACAGTCAAGGCATGTCGCAGCTCGACTGAGTCGAAAGCCACGCTTCACGCTTTTCGCGTTTCTTTCCATCGTGATAGTAAGTAACTGATGAAGTTCCTTTCGCAGTTTGCAGTGCACGTGCTGTAGATATTCCGTATGGTCGATGAAGCTCTTGTCGAAGCTTTCTGAATAGCACAAACTTCAAGGAGCGGCAAAGCGTAAAGCATGCTTACAGCTGCGGAAGTTACGCGTTTGATTTGCGTAGCTTCTGCTAGTACGGCAGTTTGAAAGTCCCGCTTTCCGCTGTTCACGTTTTTTGCACCGCTATAGTTTGCCGTTACATTTGTGATTTACGTGCGAAGTGTGTGCACGCACGCGCAAGTAATAATATCTCCAATTTTCGGCGTACGGCCTGCGAAAGATTACGGCTATTATTTGGTCAATGTGAGGGCAGGATTGTGTAGTTACAGCGAGTCAAATATTTGTTGCCGAGAGTGACGAGGACATTTGCACGAGGCTGAAAGGATGTTTCTATTGCAAGAGATGACGTTGAGGTTAGTGACAAAGAAGCGTTACAAAATAAGGGTTACAATAAGAAACGCCATTCTCAAGTAACGTAACGTAGTTCCCCATTACACTAAACAAAATTGTAAAAGTTTCACTATGAACTAGCTGAAGGCTGTGTGGTTAATGAGTTGCTGCGTGGAATTTCACGCCGACACCAGAGACAGGCCAGATATGGTTGAAACCCGGCAGAATCGACGTCGTGGAAGGAACTCGTCTCGGGACCAATGGTAGGCCCGAGTCTTGAATGCGCCCGGGTCCCAGCACACGGGACCGGTGCCAGCTACTGGAACACCTGCTGGGGCGAACGACTCACGGGTGGACAGCAGACAGTGATCCGCTTCGGGACCAGGACCCGACGAGCGCCTCGGCTTGCGACTGCTTCTCTGTCACGTTCTCCCACCCCCGTATTCTTTCTTCACTTTTCTAACTGCCTGTCCCGCTTAGCTTTCGATCACGATTTTGTCTCCCATCCTGTATTGTCGTCGTCTTCATTGACGCACCAAAGTACCGCGCACAACATGACAGTCAAGGAGGCTGCTTAGATTTCGATAGATGTGTGAGGTTTAGCGTCCCAAATCCACCATATGATTATGAGAGACGCCGTAGCGGAGGGCTCCGGAAATTTAGACCACTTGGGGTTTTTTAACGTGCACCCAAATCTAAGAACATGGGCCTACAACGCCTAGAACATTTCCGCCTTCATCGGAAATGCAGCCGCCGCGGCAGGGATTCGATCCCTCGACCTGCGGCTCAGCAGCCGAGTACCTTAGCCACCTGACCACCACGGCGGGGCAGCTCCTTATATTTGGTGCCGCATATTACAAGCTTAATGCAGGCAAATTACGGCTGTAAGGCGAAATAGCTGACAGCACGCTTGAATACAGGAAGTGAGTATGTATTTACTCGTACACTTTTACCGGGACTTGTCGTTTTTTCTGATGATTACAAATATCGACTGGCGGTGGAGATGGGCGTTTTTCATTGCGAATGGAAATATCTACAATCTGATAAAACTGAACCAGTGTGACTCCACGTCGCGTGGTCATCTTCGCAGACAGTGCTGACAAGCATTGTCTTCTTGCGCTGGTTGCTTTTGCGCCCAAAGGCAGTGCAGTGGTGCCTAGACTTCTTGTAAGAGGGAGTGGTGTGAACAGGTGCTTTCATGCATTTTGAGGTCCCTGAACGGCCACTTGCCATGTTAACTTGGCGCAATGGATGCAGACCTTGGCAATCCAGAACAACATGGAGTGTTGGAGCGACAATATGTCGCCGGAAGTCTGGAAACCTGAGTGCGAGATAGTCGTGCTTTGGTCTGTAGGTAGGCTTTATAACGACGGTAAAAAGTGGGCTCAACATGTCATTACGGTGTTAGACATTTTGTACGAAATATTATTTCGGTGAGAGGAGGCGTGAAGGGGCAGCTTGAGTCTTTTTCCTTCGAACACTTTCATCATCATCATCATCATCAGCCTGGCTACGTACACTGCAGGACAAAGGCCTCTCCCATGTTCCGCCAGTTAAGCCGGTCCTGTGCTTGCTGCTGCCAATTTATACCCGCAAACTTCTTAATTTCATCTGCTCACCTAACCTTCTGTCTCCCCCTAACCCGCTTTCCTTCTCTGGGAATCCAGTTAATTACTCTTAATGACCAGCGGTTATCCTGTCTACGTGCTACATGCCCGGCCCATGTTCATTTCTTCTTCTTTATTTCAACTATGATATCCTTAACCCCCGTTTGTCCCCTAATCCACTCAGCTCTCTTCTTGTCTCTCAAGGTTACACCTACCATTTTTCTTTCCATTGCTCGCTGCGTCGTCCTCAATTTAAGCTGAACCCTCTTTGTGAGTCTCCAGATTTCTGCTCCGTAGCTAAGTACCGGCAAGATACAGCTGTTATATACCTTCCTCTTAAGAGATAATGGCAATCTACCTGTCATAATTTGAGAGTGCTTGCCGAATGTGTTCCACCCCATTCTTATTCTTCTAGTTACTTCAATCTCGTGGTTAGGCTCTGCGGTTATTACCTGCCCTAAGTAGACATAGTCTTTTACAACTTTAAGTGCACTATTACCTATCTCGAAGCGCCGTTCCTTTCCGAGGTTGTTGTACATTACTTTCGTTTTCTGCAGATTAATTTTAAGACCCACCTTTCTGCTCTCCCTGTGTAACTCCGTAATCATGAGTTGCAATTCGTCCCCTGAGTTATTCAGCAATGCAATGTCATCGGCGAAGCGCAAGTTACTAAGGTATTCTCCATTAACTCTTATCCCTAACTGTTCCCATTCTAGGCTTCTGAAAACCTCCTGTAAGCACGCGGTAAATATCATTGGGGAGATTGTGTCCCCCGGCCTTACACCCTTCTTGATTGGTATTCTGTTGCTTTCTTTGTGAAGCACTATGGTAGCAGTTGATCCCCTGTATATTTCTTCCAGAATGTTTATATATACTTCATCTACGCCCTGATTCCGCAGTGTCTGGATGACGGCTAATATTTCTACTGAATCAAGCGCCTTCTCGTAATCTATGAAGGCTAGGTATAGTGGTTGGTTATACTCTGAGCATTTCTCTATTACCTGATTGATAGTATGAATGTGGTCAATTGTTGAGTAGCCTGTTCGAAATCCTGCTTGTTCCTTTGGTTGATTGAATTCTAATATTTTCTTTACTCTGTTAGCAATTACCTTTGTAAATAGCTTGTACACTACAGAGAGCAAGCTGATCGGCCTGTAATTTTTCAAGTCCTTGTCATCTCCTTTCTTATGTATTAAGATGATGTTAGCGTTCTTCCAAGACTCTGGTACCCTTCCCGTCAGGAGACACCTCGTAAACAGGGTGGCTAGTTTTTCTAACACAATCTGTCCTCCATCTTTCAGCAGATCTAATGTTACCTGATCCTCACCAGCAGCTTTGCCTCTTTGCATGCTCTCCAAAGCTTTTCTGACTTCTTCTATCATTACTGGTGGGGTGTCGTCTGGGTTACTGCTAGTTCTTATAGTATTAGGGTCGTGGTTGTCTCGGCTACTGTACAGATCTCTGTAAAACTCCTCCGCTATTTTAACTACAGTAAAACTTGCGTTGGGTCTAGTTGGTACATAGCACAAAAAAGACATAGCACACATGTGCGTGCGCATGCAATGTATGTGGTATCGGCATATATATGCGTTGCTGTGTGAAGAATAAAGTAGTTGTTAGTTTGGCGTCAATCTGTTTCTTTCCTCGCCTTCTTTTTTCCTTTTTTCCGTATTGTTTGCGCCAAAGAAGTTAACTTCTTTTTTGTGCTATTTTAACTATCCTATCCATATTGGTCGATATTTTGCCTTCTTTGTCCCTTAGTGCATACATCCGACTTTTGCCTATCCCAAGTTTCCTCTTCACTGCTTTGAAGCTTCCTCCGTTTTTCAGAGCGTGTTCAATTCTCTCCATGTTATACCTTCTTACATCGCATATTTTACGTCTGTTAATCAACTTCGAAAGCTCTGCCAGTTCTATTTCGTCTGTTGTACTTGACACTTTCATGGTTTGACGCCTCTTAATTAGGTTCTTCATTTCCTGGGAAAGCTTGCCAGTGTCCTGTCTAACTACCCTGCCTTCAACTTCCACTGCACCCTCCGTAATGATACTCGTCAGATTATCATTCATTGTATCTACGCTAAGGTTGGTTTCCTCACTAAGAGCCGAGTATCTGTTCTGCAGCGACACTCTGAATTCCTGTACTTTCCCTCTCAGTGCTAGCTCATTGATTGGCTTCTTGCGTATCAGTTTCTGTCGTTCCTTTTTCAAGTCTAGGCGAATTCGAGACCGTACCATTCTATGGTCACTGCATCGTACCTTGCCAACCACTTCCACATCCTGCACGATTCCTGGGTGTGCGGTCATTATAAAGTCGATTTCGTTCTTATTTTCGCCATTAGGGCTCCTCCATGTCCACTTGCTGTTTTCTCGTTTTCGGTAGAAGGTATTCAAAATCCGCAAATTATTGCGTTCTGCGAATTCTACTAGTAGCTCTCCTCTGGCGTTTCTAGTGCCGATGCCATAATCTCCTACTGCCTGGTCTCCAGCCTGCTTCTTCCCTACCTTTGCATTAAAGTCGCCCATCAATATAGTATACTGTGTTTTTACCTTACTCATTGCCGATTCCACGTCTTCATAGAAGCTTTCAACTGAAGCGTTATCATGGCTGGATGTAGGCGCGTAAGCCTGTACTACCTTCATCTTGTATCTTTTATTCAGTTTAATTACAATACCTACCACCTTTTCATTAATGCTATAATATTCCTCTATGTTGCCAGCTATGTTTCTGTGAATTAGGAACCCCACTCCCAGTTCTCTTCTGTCTGCCAAGCCCCGATAGCAAAGGACGTGCCCATTCTGTAGCACCGTATAGGCCTCATCTGTCCTCCTAACCTCACTGAGCCCTATTATATCCCATTTAACACCCTCTAGCTCTTCGAATAGTACAGCTAGACTTCCCTCATTAGATAAGGTTCTAGCGTTAAACGTTGCCAAGTTCAGGTTCCAATGGCAGCCTGTAGTCCTGAGATTCTTAGCACCCTCTGCTGCGTTGCAGATCTGACCGCCGCCGTAGTCAGTTGCTTCGCTGCTGCTGAGGACTGAGGGCCGTGAGTTATTTGGCGTATCCATGTGGGAGGTATTGGCCAGATACTGCACCAGGGTGGCCAATCCTTCTCTGGTGAGGGAGTGCGTTCCCGGCGGTGGTTACCGGTGAGGCCGCACCTCAGGCCTCTTATTGTAGTTCCATCAACGCACGATTTTTTTCCGGTTGGGAACTGCGCGGCACCGGGCACTTGGTCCGACTGTTGTTGTTTTCACAGATTCACACTGTTTTTCGTTCCTAAAATTTAAAATTTTCGTTTGTAATAGCAGTATTTGTAGCGGTTGAACTCCTTGTATCTTCACGAAAAAATAGACACCACTCTCATTCTCCTAGGGCCAAAATTGCGAACACTTTATGGTTTATCAAACCGAGATTTGAAAATTGGCCAATGGTATCCAGATCCCGCTACACACAAGTCACACCTACAAGTTTACAAATAGGACACACTCACTCAACACATACACACCTTTTGTCTGGTGGCGCTCCGCCATTGTATGAGAGATGAGAAGAACAGCTGACGGTTTTCCACATCCATGTGCAGTGCAATGAGCTAGATGCCCTGAGAAACAAGCACTTTTTGCTTCCCTACATACAGCAGCTGCCGCTACATCCAGCTATGCTCATCTGTAGGGATTCGAATTTTAAAGTTGAATCGCTGTTGGCATTTTTAAATGATATACATAGCTTTCAACTCCTATAACGAGCTCATCCGTAGCACGTCCTCGCTACTGAGGTAGTGGCTGTGGTGGCTACACCTTCAGCATAGTTTCATTGTATCGACAATTCGGTTTTAAGTTTCACTGTACATATTTCACGCCATTGTCATGCTTTCAATACTTCTGAGATTTTACCCGCGTGAACGCGAGGAATTTTAAGGCCCCTATAGAGCCACATACCAAATCATTGTTCACATCTCCTGTTTACTGAAATGGCCCTCTTTGGCCATCAATTGGCCCTTGCACCATTAAGCCCTACACATCATCATAATCATCTCTTTATGGTAAGCTGGTGTCTTTTTATTAGTTCTGATGTACCTGGTAATGGTTTGCTCGAACATTGATTGATACGAACGCCCATTAGATGTTAAAAATATTCGCTGCCGCAGCCTGTTGCGACGTGCTCAAATACAAGGAAACAAACATGAATGCTGATCCTCATTTCTGTTTTTGTTTTGTTATGCAGAATCTTTACGCCTTCAACTTTGCAACTCACCCAAGATTACAGTTGATGACAGTTTATCTGATGGTATTAGTCTCGGGAGGATATTCTAGAATATACAGAAAATAAGCTGGTATATTTTTTACAACTTGCGATACTTTTCCGATCGCCTTTTGAATACTTATTCATTCATAGTGATCTGTGCTCATTCAGAAATAAGCCTTCATGTAGTGTGAGGACGAGTTAGAGGGGGAAAATAACGGTATATTCACGGAGTGAATGATGATGAGTGGGCTAAAGCTTCCAAGAGTTTTATCGGCAAGCCGTGAATTATCCGCTGGCCACGTCCATTCGTCCGTCCGTAAGTACATCTGTCGGTCTGCCTGTGCCTCCGGAAGTCTGTCTGTCTGTCCGTTCGTCTGTTCGTCTATCACTCTGATCGTATGTCTGTGTCTGTCTGCCGAATGTCTGTGCCTGTCTGTCCGTCCATCTGTCCACATGTTCACCTGCCTTTATGAATGTCTGTCCGTATGTCCGTCCATCCGTCCGTCCATCTACTGAACACTTCAAGTACCGCCACCTCGTATCTTTTCATCATATATTCATCATACACAAGTGCAGCCATCCAGCAGAGATTCCAACAACCAAAACGAGAGGGGGCTACTACATGCAGAAGACGCACGACCCGCTCCTTAAGGAGCTTCGCCCCTGAAAATTGATTTGCGGTCCACTTGACTTTATATACGAGCATACTTTTGTAAACCTTATGTTCTGTTTGCGGGATTCACCGGCGTTTTCAACGAAAGCATTGGGTATAAGAGGGCTGCGTTAGGCTTGAGCTGCTCTGAGTGGCTCAAGTAAGCAACCATATAACAGTATAGCCACATATACTATACACAGTCATAGCGGGATGTCGCTCTGGCACGGATGCTGATCCGTCGCCCCTCTGAAGCCTGACGAGATTGCCAGACTCACGGACCACTTACTTGTTTGCAGCACCAGCGCAGGATGGCACGAAGGTTGGAGAAATGGGCTTCAGAGGTGTTCTGAGATTGAGACACCCGATCAACACAGGCGGACCCCGTATCCGTATTCGTTTTCCCTTCAGCGAACTGCTGCGTCCACTTCGTCGAGCGCATCTCTGCGTCGCTGGCTGCTCGCAGAGAGGTCTCCGTCAAAAGCACCAAACCCCCGCGTCAGTGCGCCAAGCGCTTTTGCTTGGCTACAAATTCGTTTCGGGGTTTCATTTCTTTCATGCCCTCACATTTTTCGTTGTTGTGTTTGCTTTAGTTTGTACTACAACCTTCCGATCAGAGTTTCTTTTTCGCATCTTCATTATAGCTGCATTCACCACCTTTCTCGCTGCGATCTCTTCTGAAGCTCACACAGGAAGTTCAACGCATGCTGTCGCCGATGATGAAAGTAAAGCGGCTAGACTTTTGAACATGTTGCTTTCAAAAGTCGGGTCATTTCCTAGTTGGAAGGTGAATAACGCAGGAAAATTGTGTAATGTGCCGGGTGGCAATTTTTGTCCATTTCGTGATCTGTGAAAAAGGGCTCTTCAACAAAGATTGTCAAAAGACTTTTTTTTCTGCCGTCTTCATCTTCATTTTTTAAGGCTTATGAGTTTCTTAGCTGTCGTTCGAACCTATCTGCAGAAACCTAGCTGCTTGAAATTCAAATACTTTAGGCAAAAAAAGTTAAAATAATTACCCGCAAGTTGCCATGTCTATACATAAAACAATAAGCTAGTATTCAGTGCCACTGAGTGTCCTCGACTCGCAGTATCATGCTTAATGACCTGCTTAGCGACCCAAGCAACCTTATTTTGCCATAGCCCTGCCGCGGTTGCCTAGTGGCTAAAGTACTCGGCTGCTGACCCACAGGTCGTGAGATCGAATCCCGACTGTGGTGGCTGCATTTCCGAGAAAGGCGGAAATGCTGTACGCCCGTTTGCTCAAATTTGGGCGCAAGGTAAAGAACCCCAGGTGGTCGAAATTTCTGGAGCCCTCCACTACGGCGTCTCTCATTATAATATGGTGGTTTTGGGACGTTAAACCCCACATATCAATCAAGCAATTACGCTGCCATATTTTGTATACTTCATACAATGTGATGTGAGATATACACATGAAAATACGGCCAACAATCACAAGAAAAACAACGAAAAAGTGGCAGAGAAGCTGTTATTGGAAAACTATTCCGTAATTTTGTGTTGAAGTACTTCTGTGATAAATAGCAAGCCAATAACAGCCTGAGGTACATGACATATCTGAGGTGTTTATCATTTCATGAGGGCCTTTCCATGTCTACACGTATTTCCCCCTGTTTACGTAAGTGTTAACCCGCCACCAGATGAATAGATCACTGAAGAACTTTATTGTGGTCCTGAAGGACTCCACCCCCGTTTTAAACCAATATATTCCTTTGCTTTTCCGTGTTTTGTGGAGTTATTATTGAAAGCAGCGTAGCAGCGCAGTTGAACTACTGCACTCACAACTGGCTATCGACACTTGCATTCATACCATTCGAGCGTTACCAAGGCGTTTTGCCGTAAAGCTGTTCGTGTTTTATGTGAAAAGCACATTAGGGGCTCGAATTGGTCGGCAACTCCTGTGACCCCCGTCGTCATTTCTTTGTGATGTAGCCACGGTTCATAATAAAGTTAACTTCACCATAATGACGTCATGCTATCGTGGCATCTGGACGACACAAGTCGACAAAACTTGTGACGGCATTCTTACATGATCGTGAGAAAGTGAAGCACCTAAAGATCTTCAATTGTCGGCGTCTGACGTCTGTTTGTGTTCTAGCATCTGTGAACCCTTCGGTTCAATTGACAGGACGGGAAACACGGACACATTTGTGATGAAGATGAAAGAAATGTGATGAAGGGGACTGTTGCAAAAAATGACAAAGAAAGAAGAATATTAAATGACAAAAATTGAGAGGATTCGAATGCAGAGATTGGGCGATGGACTTAAAAGAAAACTATCCTCAGATATGCTAGACATGAGGCCAGAACCAATATTAAACTTGATGACGAACAAGTGACCTCGTCGTTGCCAAGGGTACAAGCACGACATTCATTCAGCCTGGCTAAGAATTGGAGATTTTTTCAAAGCAAGCTAGCGACAGATGTTGGATAATCTAGTTATCATGGGTTATCATGGGTTATCATATCCAACAGTGAACGCCAGTGTGAGAATACAAGGACGCAGAAAGAACAAGCGATAACACGAGCGTAAAATTAATATTTGTTTCTTCTTTGAACGAAGGCAATATATAGACAAGAAAGCAGCCTTCTCGCATGCACAACACCACGCAATCAAACCTGGTTTGATTGCCTCTTATCGTGAGAAGGTTATGCATGCTTTTATTGATATGTTGGGTATCACGTCCCAAAACCACCATATGAATATGAGAGATGCCGTAGTGGAAGGCTCCAGCAATTTCGAGTATACCTGTGGTTTTTTAAGGTGAACCCATACCTGAGCACATCGCTCTACAGCATTTTCGCCTCCATCGAAAATGCAGCCGCCGCTGCTGGGACTCAATCCTGCAACCTGTGAGTCAGCAATATAGTAAGGTTATGCATGTTGTCGCACAGGTTACGTTTGTAGCAATAACCTTTCTAGCATTCGAAGCTTCCACTGTCATGGATCACTTCGGTACTGCGCTGGAAACACGCTGTGAATTCAATGATCGGTTCAGAACGAAACTCAAATATGTGGTGAAACCACGAGGGCTTCCGTGAGCACACGTGAATACATTGCAAGAGGTTATATATATATATATATATATATATATATATATATATATATATATATATATATATGGATTACATACAGGTTCCTCTCTTGCGGAACACGGCAGTCTCCCTTCGAGCGAGTACGTCTGTGGTGCGAAGCCAGGCGCCGGCTTTCGTCCATCTATTTTTTGTGTAAGCGCATCTGCACGATGTGGGACCGTCCGCGTTCGTTCCAGCATCCTGTTCCCGTTCTGAGCATCCAAAGCGTTAACTGGCAGTTTGACGTGTGGCCAGTGATGAAAGGCGAGGCCTTCGTTAGCGGCCTGACTCAAACATTAATTTGGAGTCCCTAACGGATTCAACCCCTGTTCCGCGTTTTCCCACGTCTACCGCATTTCCCCAGCCGGTCAGTCTGGCGCCGTAATTTGTCGGGCGTCTAAGCTGCATGCGTGTAATGACCGCGGTTTGGGCGCGTGCAAGTTTCGTCATAGAATAGTGCCTTCTATGCAAATACGCATACGGGGGAGATGCGTATTTTTAGCTTTTTGTTTTCATTCACACATTCTTCTTCGTATCGTACCAGTCTAGACGTTAATAATTGTCGCTCAAACAAAGAAGTGCTTTAGCAAAAGCTACTTCTTCAAAAATTTCTTCTTAGGAAAAAAAACACAGGAGAAATAGTAAAGACAGAAGTGATAACTAGTTTAGCATAATCATTTGCTACCTACATAGGCGAATAAGATGAAGCAGATTAAAAGAAGAGTAAAGAAAGAGTTCAATGAAAAGGGGAGAACACATAGAACGTCCCAGTCCAGCAGTCCTGTGCGGTAGACGGCATGACTATCAAAATACAGCCTCTCGTGCAAGATAGTAGGCCTTAAAAGTTTTAAGAATACATTCGCTGCTTATATTTGGGTATATTTTGAGCATGACATTCGAGGATAGTTGCTAGAGACATCACTCAATTGTCAAGGCAAGCGAGAGTGATTTTGAGGTATTGTGTGTGCACAGCCTAGTGAGGACATTCGTATACTTCTAAAAAAGCAGTAGATTGCAAACTCTTGCACTAACCTAATACTAATAAAGCGTTGAACACATCGATAGCCTTATGCCCTGAGGGATGATCGACTTCCTCTCCGTAAGCTCAAACACGGACTGCCTGATATACACTGACGTATTGTCACGTTTCGTGCATTTCACAAGCTATCTAGTGCGCTACGGTTGAACAGACTTTATACGCCTAGAGAAACACGCTCTTACCCCACAATGCGGATGCTCCGGGACCCTTCTCATTACTACGGCGGATGAAGTTATGCTTGCAAGGCCTTAAGCTGGGGTGGCCCTTACACCTCCTGTCATATTTGAGAAGACGCGGTGGCACTAACCGCTGGTTGATACCTGTCCCTGCCGACGCGTTCCTGCGATGGAGAGTTAGAGAGATTGGTTTATTGAGTTCAAGAAGCTCACAGGACAGCCTGTATCGATTTAGTGGCCTGCTACTAGCAAGGAAGTAAGCAAATAGAAGGGGGTAATGCAGGGAGGCTAGCCAGAAAGACTACTGATTGGCTACCTTACGCTGCTGGATTATGGAAGGGGAAAATAAAGGTGACACTAAGCGTTAGAAAGAGAGGAGGGATGGAAAAACAGGGAGGAGAAAATGTTGATGATGAGGTGGGGTGAAGTAAGACCTTTATTGTCCGAAAACTATTCACAGTGTATTGTCAAGTTCTGTATTGCTACAAAACATTTTCACGTCTTCTGGAATATCACGCTGAAGACAAAGTTCTAACCGAAGTTCTTTCAAATTCTTTAGCTTCCCAAACACGAACAAAGCGTAGGCCATCAATTTTGCTTGTGTGATATATCGAAACCAGATCTCCACTGGGAAGTCAGTGGGGTGAACTAATCTTTTGATTAGAACGCTTGAAAAAGCCAGGCACTTTCCATGGTTCAAAACGAAGAGCCAGTTTACTGAATTTTTGTTTTAATGAACATGTTCTCGCCATGAGGCGCCGTGGCAGGCACAACCTTTTTCCAGGCTTCAGACTTCGAATTGATCAGAGTAATTAAGGGAAGTTATTAGTTCCAAATCATGGTGAAAGTCCGAAAGGTTGAGACATCATTAATTATTCGGAAATCCACGACACGAAAGTGAAAAGCACACATGCCGCTGTTTTCGAAGTGTACAGTTGTTGCTGTGCACTGTACTTCTCTGCGACTTTCTGACTTTCCCACCGCGGTGGTCTAGTGGCTAAGGTACTCGGCTGCTGATCCGCAGGTCGCGGGATTGAGTCCTGGTTGCGGCGGCTACATTTTAGATGGAGGCGAAAATGCTGTACGCCCGTGTGGTCAAATTAGGATGCACGTTAAAGAACCCCCGGTGGCCGAAATTTCTAGAGCCCTCCACTACGGTGTTTCTCATAGTCATATGGTGGTTTTGGGACGTTAAACCCCACATATAAACCAGCCATCAATCAAGACTTTCTGTTTGTGCTCTCCTAGCTTGGTTAATAGAAGCTATACTCAATGTGATATGGCATAACGAAGGTGTAAGAAAAAAGTTCTTTTTCTTACACCGTACAGATTTAAGTGTTTGTCCGTATTCTTTAGCAGTGGCATCCGCAGGGCTGAGCTTGCTACGGGAACGGAAATAGTGCTGCCTATTTTCTATGTGGTACCTAAGGATCGTGGCGTAACAAGGGTCTAGGGGTGTAAGGTCCTCTATTGGAGAGTCTTGTGTGACTCAGTGACTTGTAAAGCTTCGAGCCACCTCGTCCACATGCAGGTTCCCAGTCACGCTTTCGTTCCTCGGCGCTCAAATCAGTCAGTACGTATTTTACTGTGAAGTCCCATTCTATCCCATGCAATATCTGAAGCGCCTGGGCTCTAACTTTGCTATTTAGATAGTTTATTCAAGCATTTTTTGAGTCTGTATTGATTGTTAATGGAGTGCTTGGCATCCGTCCCCCCTTATTTGCAAGGCGTATGAAGACATGCCGGTAGTGTGCAGCAAGCCCGAAACTCTTTAACATTACGTGGGATTGGGAAGAGCATGACATGAACAGAACATGGGATGAATAGAAGGCACTGCTGTGTAGCCCAACTTTTGTGGAATAGCTGCGACTGATCCACAGAGCTGAATGGATGGCTTGGGCCAGTTGGGCCCGGGAATAGGGGCACCACCCTGCCGGACGGACTTCGCTCATCACCCTGTATATTTACTACGGGGCACTGGAGTTTTAACCTGTCTGGTTTATGTGTATAATAACGGTTTGTACTACTACTTCCTGCACTGCTTAACCGTGAGCATATTTTTGCTATATGATCAACATAACTGAAAGGTTATATCTTGCACCAGCCACGAAAGTATCAAGCTTCGAATGAATACTCTTATCGCTTATCTTCTTTTGCTAATTTAAAGCCGAACGGTAGCTATTCTTTCTTGTAGGGCAGATAGCCTCCATTCTACTACACTTGACTTATATATTCGACTCTAAACACCTACTTGCCCATAATAAATCGTTCGTATGCGTTGATCCTAACTATGACTGTTCCTGAACAACTTACTCATGGCCTTTCACCAGCACAGTTTCAGTGAGTCGAGTTAAATTTAATACGAAGCATTTCTAAACGAACTTCGTCGACTTTGAGTGTATCTATCTATCTATCTATCTATCTATCTATCTATCTATCTATCTATCTATCTATCTATCTATCTATCTATCTATCTATCTATCTATCTATCTATCTATCTATCTCGCCGCCTATGACTTCTAGCGCTCTTGGCCGTTTCGATAATGGTATCAATATCAAACTTAGTATGACATAACATGACTGTATGAGGAACGTATTTGACTAGTCATAATAGGGAAATTATGACATGTATGTCATGAATGTCAGGATTTACATTTCATGGTCCTGCAGCTCTTGCGGTGGTTTCGTTACCATGGCATGTTGCAAAACTGGTATGGTATGACATGATTGCATGGCGAACGTAACCGACAGACCCTAACGGGATAATCACGACATGCGTGTCATGTAACAACCATACTAGGTGCCACACTTACAATGCGCTCGCGGCCGTTTGGCAAGCTTCACATACGCCAAATTTGGTATTGCGTGACGCCAATGGACGACGAAGGTATGTGACTGGTGCAAACATGTTAATCATGAGGTGCGTGTCATGTGACAACATGACGGCATGCCACAGTCAATGTGCCAACACATTTCGACGTTACGCGGTGCACGTGCTCGCCGACGTTCTTTTGTCGCGTCACGCCGGCGTTGCCACGCCAGGCGCCGGTCCTGCTATATACTCGCAGGCACGCATCACGCTTAGATTCTTTGAGGCATGCGTGTTTCAGCGCGCCCGGCATCCCTCCGCCACGAAAAGAGGGAGCGCATCGGCGCAAAGAGCAGCATGTCACATTTCGCATCATTTGCCGTCGGGCCATGCCGACTGACGCTGGTCGCTCCTGGCGCCGGACTAATGAGTGCTCGCGTTTTGCTAACGTTGCGTCACTGTAACCAGCGTGCGCGCGCGTCAACGCTACATTAGAGTATATTGGGTCCTTCATGATACGCTCGCGGCTGTTTTGCTAGCTCCACATATACCGAACTTGGTGTTACGTGACCTCAATGAATGACGAAAGTATATGACTCTTGCAAACATGATAATCCTGAAACGCGTGTAATGTAAGAACATTACGACATACCACGCTCATAGCGTGCTTGCGGCTGTTTTTCTAGCTCCACGTATACTAAATTTGGTATCACGTGACGTGAATAGAAGATGAAGGTAAAGTAATGACACATGAAAACATGATAATCATGACACGGAAGTCATGTACGGCGTCTTTTACCTCCACCTCGTAACCTTGTGCTGATTTTAAAGTGACATATCACAATTTGTCATTCGTTCTTAGCATATTTCCACTGTACGTGGGATCTGCCAATTTTTTTGCCTATTTTTAACGCATTCTTTTTCTCCTTTTCCTTCGCGGGTGTCGGTATCGTTGGGATCAGTAATCAAAGAAGTGTTGTCCAGTACTGGCTCTAAATAAATAAAATTGCTTCCTTGGTAACTGCCTAATGGTGGAAGCAAATCAGAGATGTTTGCCAGTTTCCTCAAATCTGAAGAAACTTAGTCTCTGCCACTCAGCTGTTGTTTTTTTCCGTTGCATACCAATGTCTTAATCTTTCATTGCTTTTCTGCCTAAAACAGCCGTGGTTACGAGCATACCACAGTAAACAATGCATCTCTATCAAGTCTCATTCTATTTCGACAGACCAAACGGAAGCAACAAAGTAATGCAAAAACTCCGATGATTTCTATTCGCCTACCAGACGCCTTGTTTGCGTATCTCACGATGGCCTTCTCCACTGCAACGTAAACGACTCCGAGCGCGCCTTTACGACAACGAAGAGGACGACGTCGGCGGCCAACGCTTGAATTTTACGATCACCCTCGAGGGCCACCATCACCGCCCGTGCTGCGGATACTTGGAGCACACGCAGCCTCTCGAGTCCTTACAATGCGTCTTCCGGAGCACCGAAAGTACGTAGCAGGCCCTGGGGCTGGCCCTACATGAAGCGCTATTGAAGTCACCTTCTAGCGGTCGCTACAACGGCATATTTCACCGTCAGGAGGCTGTATTCAGTGTATCAGGCAGAAGAAAAAAAAAGAGTTCCTCCAGTTCAATCATCCATCATGCCACGTGTGTGTTTTTTTCATGTTATACCCAATCACACTGAATTGTCCCGTAGAGCCTCCAGCTTCAATATTCACCGTTACCATAACTTTTTAGCCACAGTGCCGCGCGTGCCACGCCGCTCATGCAGGGAGCTATAGAGGCGCGAGCCAGACCAGACGGAGTTCTCGCGCCTGAACGATCAACGCTAGTAGCCTCAACCGCTCTGCTTTGACCCTGTGAAATAAAGTGGTGAGATACGTCACTTCACTCAGCCTCTCTCTGCAGTCTTATGTTATGCGTACGGCCCACTGACGGGCACCCAAAAATTGAGACAAATCATGAAGATACGCTTGAGAAATCCGTGTCTGTTTTCGGCTCATTTATTTAGGACGTTTCTTGAGCAACATGTCACAACTTTTATGTAGAAACTGACAACAGGGATGTTTAGTACAGATCTTTTGGGGTGCTGGCAGTTCTAGGTTAAAAAGAAAAAAAAAAAGACGTGAAAAAAAGCGCGGGAACGGAGCTGTGCCTCCACTGTGTTTTGTTGTATCAGTTCCTAGACAAAGTGCAGTGAGTATTAAAAGTAGGTGGACGAGAATTAACGAGCAAGAAGCTCTATCTTCTCCACTACCCACAAGGAAGCTCCCTGCAATTAAGCTCGAAATGCGACCCATGAGTTGCGACACTGAATGTAACTAATACAGCGGCTGCCTATTATCCAATCAAGAATAATACCACAGTAATTAAGAAACTATCTCTTAATGCTATAAAGATAACAGATTTTATGTCGTAAATGATGTTCAACATCTAGACGTACCACCCCAGTTGTTTTTTTTTTGTCGCAAGGGTACTATTCAGGGCAGGGGACCAGTTGCTGCATCCTTATGCGCTTTGTCATACAAAACATTGCTGCTTAACGAGATAATTCGGTAAGTCACGCAACATGCCAAAAAAACAAGGCATTTCGAATCATCAGTGAATTGGCTGTTTATGACAGCTGGCTAGCTGCTGAAGTAGTCTACTCTTAGAATATAATTTCGCCATTTTTTCCAGAGAATACAACATTAGCAATGTATATTGAAGAGGGGCTCGGTGCCATGCGGCATTAGTATTTTTTGTGGATACCAGCCTGCCCTAACGGGGTGATAATAAGAAAGAAAAAAAACAGAATGATTCTGCAGGACACACACAAACTACATTAATAATACTAGACACACGTGCGGATTTTCTACGATGCGCTTTTAAACGCCCATTGAAGTAGCTTCAGTATTACGTTGACTGTTTGCGACCACTTTGTTTTGTTTAGGAATGAATTAGGCAGCATGAGTTTTTCATATTCCTTGGCAATAATTTGAATGATGGCCCGAATAACCATGTCGAATTGTCACTATATCCTTTATTAATGTAGTGGTAGGCTGCTGGCCTCCGCAGAAAATATCAGCTGATAGATAAGCCAGGTTAAATTTTTTTTTAAACCTGGCACATCTAGAATTTCCGAGACCCCGGCGTATCTAGATTTTTCTAGAATCAGTAACATCAAGGACTGAATTTTGACATTTAAAATATTAATGAAAAACCGCGTGGGGTCATACTATATAACTGGAAGTCATGCTAACTAGAATACGATTGAAATACCGTTGAAAGTATACGCAACTTTGGTGCTTCGGTTTTGGTGCTACAGCCACAAGAACGGCTTTGATGCCATTTGCAGTTATTTTCTTAAACAAACTACTATTTGTACATGTGTTATCAGAGTACTATAAGCAAACTTAAACCATCAATTTTAAACGTGGTAGAATTTCCTGTTCTTACATTCAAGATATAGACTATTCTGTCTGGTTGGAATGGCAAAAAGTAATTATTGCACTCTTTCTGCTATTACATAATCTCTATCCTCCTTTTGCTAGAATTATGTATCACTTGAAAGGCCTCAAATTTTATATCACCAATTCTTGACCCATCCCTCTGAGTGGGCAAGAGCCATAGTGGAGGCATCATCATCATCATCATCATCATCATCATCATCATCATGGCGGTTAGTGTGCAGTTCGCTCACGTGTTGTATAAAAATCAGCATAATGGCATTGAAGCGGCCTGGTAGACATGACAACTAACGTGTTTCATGGTTAAACTCCAAAACAAGGGTTATTTTTGGGCTGCGTTTGCATAAATGTAAAGTGAAAAAGAAAGAAACAAACATCGGTTTGCATGAATGTACGTTCTTCCGAAACAATACAGGTTACCTAAATCATTGTCAATATCCTCTATTGCTGTGGTTGCAGCAAGCTAATCCAGCTAAAGCTTTTTACGACCGATGTTTAAAAGAACTTTCCGCTGAAAGGCTACAACACCCTCGTTAAAGACTAAGTTTCTTGATTAATATGTGGGCTTAACGTCCCGACACCATCATACGATTATGAGAGACGCCGTAGTGGAGGGCTCCGAAAATTTTGACCACCTGGGGTTCTTTAGCGTGTACCTAAATCTGAGCCCACGGGCCTACAGCAGACTAAGTTTCTTGACATGAAATATTTGCATTTCTCTGTTGCCAGTGTATGCTGCTGCGCTTACTGGTTCAGAACTTCTCAGAGTTTTACACAGCTGATACCTTCTAGTTTGCACACCTTAATTTATAGCTTTTTCTATAGACAAACGTGAAATACGGTCTTCATACTTATGCCACTTTTTGTTTGCCTTCTGTTATTTATCTGTGCCTTTCGTTATGTGCACACTTCGAACTGTTTATGCATTACACGCGGCTGTTTCTGTACAAAAGCGCGTAGTACGTCGCGGCTAGTGAAACTGAAAATGTAGAAGTTTTTCCTACTATCATCACACAAAAAAGTTTATTGTGCACTGACGAATTTATGTGGCCAATTTTTGTCAGGATTGTTGCTTAGCACTAGCATTTATCAACGGTTTCCACGCTAGAAAGGCACTTATTTGGTACAGCGTTGTCGTTTTGTTCCAGAGAAGTCACGCAGTTTGCAATGTGCACAACACCAAATTATGGACCATCTCCCGGAAAGAAACTCTGATGGCGTGCGAAGCACATGCGGTGTGCACGGCGTTGACCCGCTTTAAATGGGCGTTCACGCGGGTGCTGGAAGGATGCTTACAAGCGAAACTCGGTGTAGCGTTTACTCGAGTAAACGTTTGTTCAAAACGCAAAGACACGAGAAACGGGTTGGGTTTCGTGTAAATTTCATCGCAGATAAACGAGTCGAAAGTGTGGTTCTAATGGACGTGCGGTTGAGCGTTGTGGGCGGTAGAGAGGGTGAAGCGAGAGAAAAGTGTGTTGCCAGCGGGTGGTAGAGTCGGTAGCTGCAGGCGCTGCGGTGAGCGTGCTGTGGTTGAGAGGAAGAGAGTGACGTCAGCGCGCATCTTGAGGTAAGCGTGGGAGACGAGCGTGACGTCTACGCGCACTTGCCTTGGGGCCTACTTGGAAGCGCTCCACCTGCAGCTAAGAGAACGCGTCGTGGCGCATTCGTACGGACTCACGTACGAACACGCCGCGATTCATTCACGTACGGACTCACGTACGAATGTGGGCGCTACATCAATACGAGAATTCTGCCAGATCTACAACGAAACAAATTTTACACATTCATTATATTTTACAAAGGACGTGGCCTCATACACGTTCTTCAGGACACCTATTCTTTATAACTTCCCAGAAAAAAAGCAAGTGTACGTAGGTTTGTCTTTAATGGCTGTAATAAGTCTTGACTATGTGGAGGTGCAAGAAAAAACTTGAGAAAGTGCACTTCCATTCTTTTCTTTTTTTCTTTCTTTTGAGAAAGTGCATTACCTACGTGCAGGAATCCCGACTAAACCAACGACATGCATACGTGTAGGGCACCGCACGTATCTCCTCGTGTGCTGTAGGCTATAGACCCGTTCGCTCATAACTTCATTACATGGCTTCCCTCATTTTACGCTATCCGCTTCTTCTCTGCCTCATAAGACTTGTAAGCATTTACGCGCACGCCAGCTTTTTTTTTATGTATACCTTCGTTCACCTTTCTATTATTATTTTACTTTGCCCGAGAAAGTGAGTTAACTGATTGCTTTTATGGCGTAGCCTCTTTGCGTTGCAGAGCTGGGTGGTATCCTTTTTCGAGCTATTTCTGCGGGCGTAATTTCAGCCAGTGGTTCTGTTGGCACCCCACGCTTCTCCTTAACGAAGCTCGGCTCCATGCCAATGGCCGCAGATGAGATTAAACGACGCAGGTACAGCGCGGTATGAGAACACCGAAGTCCATCGTGTATAGGCCGCTTTTCTCCAAGGAGGGTGATGGATGCCGTTCACTGCCATACTACAGCCACGCGCCTTGTTCAAGTAATCACGATGGCAGCAAGAGTCCGTTAACGAGGAACAGTCTGTATTTGACTTGCACGTAGCTTTCTCATTTTTGTTCTTCTCAGCGTGATTGGAATTCGCTTCTTCCTGCGGTAGCGTTTGCCTCGTGCATGCACAACGTATGCTACAGTTTACAGGAATTGAGACTTAGAACAGAAAACCAGCGTTTATCATAAATTCTGTGAACTTCTCTAGCGCCATAAAAGAATATTTTTTTGCTGAAGAGAGAGTAAAATATGAATGATTTGCCAGTTATGAACCAGTTATATATTTTAGTGATCATTCGGTACAATTATAGTCAGATGATCTTGTTTTATTACTGTGAAAGAAAAAGTGATATTTGTCTTGTTTTGTTCAAGCGTGAACTTTTTAGTCCAATAGATATAACTGGTCTGCTATATTTTTGGTAGATATTCTTACAGCACATGTTCTTGAGCATATCTGTAATTTTTTCTTCTGTATGTTGCCACTATACCTTGCTGTTCTGTTATATAATGTATGTTCGTTCTTGGTCAATTCAATTGCTTTATATTCATCTGTGAAATCAACACTGACTGTTTTGTGTTTTGAAAATGTTGCAACCGCTGTATTTTTTTCTCTAATATCTGCTATACTAGGATTTTCTAGGTTTTCTTTGTTATCGGACCTACAGCTAGCGTTTGCCTACAAGTACAACAATTTTTGTTAGCTATGTATATATTATGAAGTAAAAGTTGTTTGTCCTTCAAAGCTGGTGGCACGTACCCACTCTGAGGACTCGGCCAAGAATAAGTAATCAAAAATTTGACAGGTTATTTGAAAGTATCAGGAGATATAAAAAAGCAAGACGGTAATGATACATATCGCAATGAACTAATACTACAAGTAATATTTTTGAACTCTTACGTCAGATTGCCGTAAATACCTGATCAGAATTATTTTGAAGAGATTAGTCAAGTTTTACGGCATTTTATTAACGAAAATGTCTAAAGGCAACACTGAAATAGGCACCAAAGTGTAATGCAATTTCTTCACTTAAGGCTGATCTTATTTTTTAAAGTGGACTATTGAGAAATCGTGTACTAACTTTGGAATAACCGCCTTTTCGTAGCCTTATTTCTCAGAGCGTGGTGTAGAGAGTCTCAGCGTGTTTAGTTTCTACCCGATCTCCACGTCCCGAAGAAGGCTCAGTTTACAGTATTCTTGTTAGCTCAGAGTTCATTTGTTATTAAGCACGGTAAATTTTAACTACGCTTTCATATTGAGATACCATTGACTCTGCTTGACTTCGCATGCTCCTTCAATATTTGGCACGATCTTACGCCTCTACCGTTAGATCTCTCAGGATGGAAAAACAGTGACTCCAGTATGCCTCGGGCTGGAAGGAGGTGATGTCCACTTGCTAACACGTAGATCGTGCATACATTATCGCACAATATAGCTGGCTTTAGCTATGTGTAAGCTCTAGGAAATTAACATGGTGTCTATCAGATTGTCAAATTAGTTTTTGCTCCATTACTTTCTATATTATATTTTAAGTCAGAAGTCTCCCTAAATTCACGAATGTGCACTCGTGCAGATAACTGATAATGCAGAGTAATTAGAAGAGTCACAATTTCCGGGAGCAGTGTTCTTTCCGACTCCTATATCCCCACCTATTCGCGGAGTAGCAACACGGTTACCAGTATCAGGTGAAGCTCCCTACCTTTCCTCTTAATTTCTCTCTTACTATTTTCCTTGCGGAACAGCTATAGTAGAGCTCAAAAGGTTGTATGCCCCTGGTTTTATTACACTTTGTGAGAGAGCAGAAATTAAGTATTACGGGTCACTGATTCGGGAAACCCCTTTTGGCCAGCGGACAGTCGGAACACAAAATGCTCAAACCAGCGCCATCTCTACCTCTCTTTGCGTGGGTTGAAGAAAGGAGAGCCAAGCGAATGAGGTGTCGCCATTAGTGCGTCTTTGAGCCGCTACGCGCCGCCACCGGAGTAGAACTACCGCAACTCCGTTTCTCAAGGGAGCCTAGTCCGTGTCTCTAACCGTACCTGTTATATGGTGGAGTTTTTTACTGTATATGCAATGTTTAAAGTGTGATGATTGTCTTTTTAAATGGGAATATTAGGGCAAAGTTCCCACACTTTTTCTTTAGTATCGGTACAGTCGGCCAAACCTCTAGCTATCGTGAATGAGTGGCCATTTTTTCTATGTATCTTTGCCATATGACTGAATTACGCTTCACTTGAATTTAGGAACTGTGTATTCTCATAAACCGCATGTTCACGAAGCAATTTTTGTAACTTCATTCCATAATATGGCGCTCCCAGACAAAAAGTGGCCACTGCGTGCAATAGCTAAAAGTTTGGCTAATTGTACTCTTTCCCATTGATCATCCGGCTTGACTATGATAGCATGTTCCGAATCGTGATTGATTGAGGGGGGTAGAAAACAGTGGGTAACGATTTAAAGTACAGGGTACTCAACTATAAGAGAGCTTAAAGCCGTACCGTGGGCCTCAGAAAATTGAAGGTACATCTTTACAAAACACGGAGGCTTTAAAAGGGCTACCTGCGAACCCCCGTTCCCTTTGAAGTTGCGCAGGTTATAACAAGATGCTTTTGTGATGCCAAACAATTTTTAAGCGTGTCAGGAAGCACAATGTGAAATGTAGAGAAAAAAATAATGGACTTCGAAAAAGCTTTTAGTGCATGTGAGCAGCCGCGGTGCTTTTTATTAGTAGTAGCAAAATATATGCGTTTTTGGGTTGCAAGGTCTCGCCCAGATGGTGCAGCCCCCAAAATGGAGGTCCCGTTTTAGTCTGCGGTCTCGTTAATAACATTTTATATTTGAAATATATTTTGCTGGCCATAGTGATCTTGACGTATTTTGTTGGCAAGCTCCAAATTGCTTTTCATAAATTTTTGGCGTACTGCCCTCTTTTTAGAAAAGAAATTGTCACATATATCTATTTTACTGGAGCATCTCTATTTTATGTGTGCGTGAAAAGGAGCCAGAGTAGCGCGAAAGCTGGACTACGAAGCATAATTTACGGCTACGTTGAAAGGTAGGTTTTTTTTTAACAGATACGGCGTGATGTAATGTTTGCAATATCGGTGATGGTAACTGCTACGAGTCAGGAAGCTGGTCCTGCTCGTTTGGTGTCGACTACAATAACAGTAATAATTTTCTCTGTCGTTAGAAGTGCCGTTATCCCGAAGTAAATGCCGGGCGTGCAAAGGAACCATTGCTCTAGCTCAGATAAAATTTACTAGGTCATGGTGAAACATCATTAGGAAAACACTGTACAATGTTCGTGAGCAAAAATACAGCGACTACGTCACGGTTTGTATTCTGTGCCTAGAAATAACCTTACAATAGCGGATTCTAGTTTTCCACCAATTGTTGTACAGTACTTTTGCTATTAGAATCGTTTCAACTACTCTGATATTTGGTAACACACTTTTCAAGCTGTACAAGATACTTTAATAAAACTTAATGTTGTGAGAGTTGGGGCATGCGCCAGTTGGGACACGTGTAGAGGCGTGTTAAAATTAGACGACGCAAACCACCGGGCAAGAACAGGTGATAGCAAAACATTCTTTTCCGGTAGTTTGCGCAGTCTAATTTTTGTAATATATACAGGATACCTTGAAATGGAGTGATAAACAAAAATGTGCACTATCAGCCAGTGTGAACATAAGACCTACGGTGAGTCTTTGAAATTTTGATGACTTTAGCTAGGTTTGATCTTCTTATGCACCGCCAAAAGGTTGATTTGACGAGTGCATACATGCGCGGCTAACATCACGAAACAACGACAACCATAAACGAGATTTTCATTATTCCTGGCCGCCGTAGTCAGCGGCACTTTTCTGTTATAAGTTTAGTTATTGCTCTCGCGCCAGGCACCAAATGTGTTTTTAATAGAGCGAGATTTTTATTGCTCCACTGTATACAGTAGTATCGCACTTTCAAACACTTAATGTTTCTTTTCTCCTTTAAATTACTATAGCTTTACTGCTTCTTTTTTATCTGAGTGTATTACAATATGGTGATGCCGTATTGTCTTAATTTCAATAAAACAGTGGTCATGCTCGCATTCACAGCTCAATAGTAGAGCACACTGTCTGACACGTTTGTTAATAAGTGAAACGTACGCGTACAATAGATAGATATATTCCTGCAAAATGTGCGCTTGTGCGAGCAGCACCATCTTTTTTTTTGCGCACATTGCAGAGATGTTTTTTTTTTTCATTTTCAAAGCACATTTGTCCCCTCACTTCGTCTAATCTTTTATGGTTTAGCAAGTGAAGATCGTGGGAGGGTTTTCTTGCTGTGTTATTTTTTGTTTCGCGTCTCCTATTGTTTGAGCTCTCTAGGAGCTCTTCCCTTTGCGCTGAACAGTTCAGATGCATAGCCGTCACCACACTCATCGCCTCGTCTATTCTCCCTCACTTACCATTCATTATTCTTTCTCTTAACGGCCTTTATTACTATTGCTTTTCACGAAGCTGCCTTCAGTGACAAAGAAAAAGAATAAAGTGCATAGAATAGTATTTGAAAAAGAAGCGAAAGATTGAGTAGCCGTAAAACTTGTCACTCACGCAAAGAATTCTCTTTGGATAAAAGAAAAAAAAAGAAACGAATACGAAAGGCGAGGTATAGGTCAGAATAGAGGCGTACGATAGCTGGAGACAGATCGAACGCCTCAATGACGGAAACGCTCTGCGATTCATTACAGCGATTGAAAGTCGTCGACAGTGGTCCCAGTCCTGCGTTTGTGCATTGAACTCCTCACATCGTCCATGCGCCCTTTTTCGTCGTATTTCGTAGAGCTGGACCTTAGGGTGCCTGCGCATGGCTAAAGAAATACGGCGTATACATGAAAGCTAAAAATTCTATTCAGAGAATCTAATTTTTTTAGGAGCAGCAATAGAGTGAGAGTGGGGTCAAAGGAGGACTATACATAATAATAAAAATGTCTGTGACAGAAAGCTGAAGAACAACATCAACTAAAAATAACATTAAGCGACAAGCGTGACCAATGAACAAGCAGACACGATTTTCTTTGGAACTTGTATCCAAGCAGCATTAACTGCTCTCAATCAGTCAGAGTACGATCGTTATCGAAGGAAAGTTGTGGCGTTGAAACAAATGTTGCACTCATGGGGAACTATAGCTTAGCTGACTATTTTTCTGAACATCCGCCGGTCTTCATTGTTGTGCTTGTCATAGATGCGGTAATTGTGCTTCTTTATTCAGAATACTTTGTTGTTATTCTTGCGACATGCATTACATTTGTCCTCGGTAACGAGAGAGAGAGAGATAAAGATACAAAGAAAGGCAGGGAGGTTAACCAGACGTACATCCGGTTTGCTACCCTGCACTGGGGAAGGGATAAAGGGGAGAAAAGAGGTTGCACAAAGATGAGAAGGTACACACAATCACGAGCACACTCGGTGAGCACACACAGTTCACAGGCGGTCGCTCAGGTTTGTTGACTTGAGGTAAAGAAGCAGTGCTTTAGTTGCTTTCTGCGCAACTGAGGCAGATGCCCAAGGTCCTAGTATCTTCTGCACACAAAATGGTCCGGGGTCAAGTCGATTCAAAACCATCCGTAGCTGGCATCGCTGTGTGTCGTAGCAAGCGCAGCTGCAGAGGACGTGTTCGATGGTTTCTTCATCTCCGCAGTAGTCGCATGTAGGAGCGTCTGCCATACCAATGCGAAAGGAGTACACCTTTGTGAATGCAACACCCAACCAAAGGCGGCATAACAGTGTCGCATCGGAGCGGGAAAGTTGTGATGGTAGCTTTAGCTTTAGCGAAGGATCCAGTTCATAAAATTGACACCTTTGGAAGCTGGTAGACGACCAGAACGTGCGTGTGAGATCTCGAGCCAGCGGGTAAAGTTGTCTTGCTGCATCATTCCTCGATAGAGGAATCGGGACTACACGGGTTTCTTCATGGGCTGAGTGGGCTGCATCATCGGCTAGTTCATTTCCGGTAATACCGATATGTCCAGGCAGCCATTGATATATAATATCATGCCCTCGTGCTAGAGCTTCATGATGGCAATGTCTTATTTCTTGTACCAGTTGGTCATGGCTCCTCCTACGCATGGCAGACTGCAAACTCTGAAGTGCTGCCTTCCAATCACAGAATATGACCCATTTTCCTGGACGTTCTTGAACGAGATATTGTAAAGCAGCCCTTATAGCAGCAAGCTCTGATGCCGTAGATGTAGTCATATGCGACAACTTAAACTTGATTGTCATTTCTGCAGCCGGAATTACAGCGGCACTTGATGAGCTGCTGGATGAGACGGACCCATCAGTGTATATCTGCGTTCGGTCTAAGTACAACTCATGTAATAATAGCAGTGTTGCTTGCTTCAATGCTACTCTGGAGTGATTGCTTTTCTTTTTGATTCCCGGAACTTCTAGACGTACTTGCGGCTGGTCGAGGCACCACAAAGGACATGCCATTCTCGCAGTTGGCGTATATCTTGATGGAATGCTGTTTAGGTGCTTGGCTATGACGTCTGAAAACGTAGCACGTGGTCTTCCGGAAGGTAGAAGGGCCAAGTGTTGGTCGGGGACACGGCTAGCATGTCGAATGTGTGCTCTGAGGCAATGCACAACTCTATTTGTCCTGACCGAATGGTCTTTGACAAGCATGATTGTGGCATAAGTAGAAGCGCATCGGGGCAGTCCTAGGCAGATACGCAGTGCCTGACCCTGCAAACTCTTCAATGAATGAGTATTCGATTTGCAAGTGTTAGTCAGTACCGGCAAGCTGTAGCGCAATAGACCCAGAAATAGGGCCCTGTACAGCTGTAGCATGGAGGCCACAGAAGTTCCCCTTGCTTTACCGCACAAGAATTTCATGATAAGCACAATAGATAGCAGTCTCTTCTTCAAGTACGCACAATGTGGGCTCCACGAAAGACTTCTGTCGATTATTAAGCCCAGGAAACGATGCGTCCATGCATATTTGACACTCTGCCCATTGATGTAAACAGGGTAACGAGCTTCACGATCATCTATTACACCGATTCGAAATTCGTGCTCAATTCAGTTGTTCGGGTACACAGCTAGAAAATCAAGACGAACGCTCGTTCTTAAGCAGTCCTGAAACATTTCTACATACGTAAACCAGCTGTTTTATAACAGAAAAAAGAAACAAAACAAAAGAATACGTTGCTACACTCGCAATGCTTCATGAAAACCCATACTGCCAAAACTCGAAAGTGCTTCCACGTAGATATAGAAAACTTACTTATTTAGCACAACAAAGTCAACTCAGTTGAACAAAAAATAAACTGAAAAAAATGGGAGGAGAAGAAGTGACAATTATTCAGGCAACCGCAAGTAAAATTTTTGTGGCTAAAGATTAGTCGCAGGCAATGAAGAGGCATCTGGTCTCACGACTTAAGGCCAGTGTTCTTTATGCACATGGATGTAATTTACACATGTTACACAGGCGCGCAGTACAATATTCTTGTCGTTCTTCCTTTTGTTCGTTTATCCTAAACCTTGCTTTTTCTCGCTCCCTTGACGTATTGTATTAGGAATAACCTAGGGTTAACGTTGATTTTTTTCCTTCTGGCACTGTTCTTTTCCGACATTTCCTTTGGTAGCTTCGCTACAGCAAGCAGCATTGCTTTTATGTCACTCGCGTAGACGTTGTGATATAATCTTGATGCGTTTAGTAGAACAAGAATGACTTTATAGTCATAACGGTGAATTTTACATACACTGTGTGATGAAATGGAGAGAGAACTTGAAATGTGGGAGTTGGTGGTGCGTCATAATTAAAGTTATCATCACCTTCCAGAAGGGAACCCTGATGGGTGGTGAAGCAGCAGTGGTGCGCATCTCGTTGAGGCGGTTGAAATGGACGTCAACATGAGTGCTGAAAAAACGCTTCGAAGCCAAAGTTTGTGTAGTGTTTACTTGAGAAAACGTTTGTTTCAAACGCAAAGACGCGGGAGGCGGGTCAGGTTTTTTTTGGGGATTTTTATCGCAGATAAACAAGCCGACGTAGTGTTTTCACACGATGTGTGGTCGAGCGTTGTGGGTGGTGGAGAGGGTGAAGCGAAAGAGAAGTGTGTTGCGAGAGGGCGGAGGAGCTGGCAGCTGTGACTGCTGCGGCGACCAAGCTGTGGGGTAAAGAGAGTGTGGCGTCGGCGCATCTGCGAGAAAAGCGTGTGAGGAGAGTGCTATTTGAACGCGCAGCTGCGGCGTGACCTACTTGGCACCGCTCTAACACCTGCGGTGAGGGGAACGCGAATCGCGGCACGTTCGTATGGACGCACGTGCGCATGGCGTTGCACACGTGAGTCAAAGAGCTGCTTCTTATTTAAAAAATAGGGGGGGGGGGGTTCGAGAGGGCAGAAACACTCTTGACGTCATTCAGTTTTTCTCCTGTTTCCACTACTGTTTCCAATTTGGGAGACAGTAAGGAAGGGAGTGAGCTGACTCCCACTTTACCTGGAGAAACAAGGCGCAAAAAGGAGGACGCAGGAACGCCGTACACAGTAATCGCAAAACACGCTTGTTGTGTGAAGTGCGTATGGTTCGTCTTTTTTGCACTGTGTTTTCTTAAGCATGTATTAACCCACTTAAATCATAGTTTTGCTGATTTATAACGACACACATGTTTGGTGAATTAGGCAAGGCCGCGTAAACTCCCTGAGCGAAAACCGCATCTTCCGTTAGATTGAATGCCTAACTTCTCAGTTTAGCGGTACCTACATGCATTGCGATTACTGAAACAAGAAGAAAGGAGTACGGATGATGAAGAAACTGTGTGAAACAACAAACTAAACAGTAAAGTCACAGCTTGGCTTCCGAGGCAAGACCATGAATGTGACAGTGAGAAATTGTATGGTTATAGGAAGTAAGGCTACCGGCTTATTCTTCTGTACTTTTCTGGTGTGTGACATGGCGTATCCTAACAGAACGCTAGTGTAAGTGAATGAGGCCGCTGCACTGAGTGAACCGACTGTCGCGTTTTATGTGGCTTCAACGGAAACATTGCGACGAAAACGCATCACTTGCAAATTCAGGAGCCAGCTGCCGATCCCTCCGAGCAGCGACGATGCGTGAACTCGTTTGCAAGAATTCAATAAAATTTCGTTGTGTCAAAATAAAAAAACAACGTGACGTTATTCAAATAGCATGTCAAAGTTTTCCGAGGTTGCAGATATTGTGCATAGCAACGGCTAGACGAGCGCAACGCGCACTTTCTCGGCCTGCAGTCACGCTATTTCAACTTTTCGCAGTCTGAAGCTCGACTGAGGCAATACCTCTGGGCACGTGGATGGCTAAACGAAATATTTTCTGGGCCCTATTTGCGATCAGGGTGGTGGCTCGGGCGCAGTGTCTGAGTCTCTTTAGTCTACTACTACTAATATAATTGCGACTGCTTCATCTCTCTTGAGAAAGACTTTCGGTTGCTTTAGCTTAAAAGTATAAAAAGAAATTATAGGCAAGCCAAGTCGGAGAGCTTATAGCCCTTGACTAAAATTTGGAGGAGCAAGCTACCCGAGTTGGGGTGCGCAAACATCTCGTAGACGGCCGCGTAAACAGTGCTCTGTAGAAACAGACAGAGATGAAGGGTGAGAGAGACAATCCTTTCTCCTAAGCACTTACAGCTAACAAACACTATACAACGAGGGTTGCTATGACTGCTATGTGGTCTGTTGTCGCCTATTTCTTTCAGCGTATCTGCCCTCATCCTCCGGTTCTTCTGCTTTCCTGTGCCTGAGCGGCTCACCGCGTATCGCATCGTTGCTACTCGACCGCAGAATGTGCATGCTTCCCCTTGCGTGCCTGCGTTGCTGCCGGCAGGAAGTGTTCGGAATGCCGAGAGAAATTCTTGTCGCCTCCGGCACAGGCCGATATCACTTCTCGTGCCGTAGTGCTTATTCCTTCCTTTCGTGTTTCCTTTTCGCTCACTCTCGAGCGATAAAGAGCAACCACGTTACCATGCCTCTCCTCGGCCTCCGACTGCGTATAAACGTAACACTATCGCCTCAGGCTCCGAGAAGTAGCTCTCTAGTTGCCAACAGCTCCTTATACAAAACAACGAGGAACGAAAGAACAGAACGTGTTTCCTGCGAAGACTGCCGCTCATTTGGGAGACGCTGGAACTGTGCAGCGCCTAGACTGAAGCCGAGAAGGCGAATAATTTTTCCCTGGAATTTCTTCCTCCTCTCTTCACAGTCCTTGCACTCCGTCTTACTGGTTGGCTCGCTCGCGGCACTTGAGTCGCGAATATTCCTCTATTGAAGCGTCTCTTGCATCCGTCGTTTTCTTGGCTGTACGTACGCATGGTTCTGGCTTCCCGAGAGCAATATTTGCGTCAGGGATGAAGCTTATTCGCTTGCCGCTGGCTTGTTTGTTGTTGCTATGGATTCGCTATATAATTCAGCGCTTAGAATACACTGGAGGCACCGTGGAATGGGTCGAGCTGTTTGCATATCTTGCACAATTGGTGCGCAAGTGAAGGATGCGTAGATTCTTTGGAGGATGCAGCCCGCATGCCGCTATTGAACGATGCAGCACCACCAACGCAGTATTTCAGAGAGAAGAATTTAAAGTTTGTGCACTCACTGCTCTGTCATTAACAGGAATGTTTGGTTTTTTTACTAGGGTCTGCATATTTGTAGTTTGGAAATCGGCCCCGTGTCTCGCGTTCGTTCATACTGCCCCTCTTTTTTCTCGAAGACTGGCTGCACGTAAACACACCTAAAGCACCTCTCTCGCACCTGGAGACACGTAATCAATATGTATGTCTCGCGCTGGTAGTGACCACGTCTTTAGTCTACAAGCTGTAATAGGCTTGAGACATCCGCAGCTCTCACAAAAGAAAGAAAAAAGAAAACTGGGAGACTTTTGAACCTAGCATTCAAATATTCAGCATGATCACAACATCATATCACCAGTGCGTACTAAAACCAACTAGTGCGTATTTTTATTGTGTGATGTCACGTGAGAAGGTTAAATTGTGGATCGGTAATGTTGAACGTGGCTGTATCAGTGAAGCTTTTGCATATGGCTGCGTTCCGTGTACTCGGCAGCATGCTTTAAACCACGAGCATTTGCTCGTAGCCTTTTCGATCTTGCTATCCAACCACTACGAGGTCTAAAGGGAATACGCGCAGTAACATCTCGGTCTCTTGTAATAGGTGCTAGGCTTTAAACTACAAAGTTGTTATGATAATCGCATGTTCGGACGCCCGATTGCAATGTACGCTTGTACCATGCAATATTACTGCGATCTTACACGTTGTATTGTGAAGATTGCATAAAGAACGCGTGTGTTCGTAAAGAATAGATACTCTATTCCCTGCATTTTATTGCAAATTTATTTGTTTATTTATTATTTATTTATTTGTACCCTCAAGGCCTACAGGCATTTCAGAGGGGAGTGGGTTACAAGGTTATACAAAAAACTAAAAGCAGCAACAAAAGTAGTAAGCAGATAAGTACAAACATACATGGGCCCTAATCATACAATGTTAGCTGGTGCTGCACGAAACTGATGGTTGTCTTCGATTGCGGCGGTTGCAACCACAGGACAAGTGGTTGTGTGGTAGAAAACCTGCTTGGCACAGAAATGACATAGCCAATCCTCAATCGAAGCCGCAAAGTTTTGTTATTTATTTCACTTGCATTTTTTTCGATTCTTTGGTCAGGCGCACAATGATGATCTTTCGCTCACAACAAACGACGCCAACGCCGTCACCGACAGCCACGCTGGAGTCACTGCTAAACAAGCTCTTCAACGTTGTCGTGTTTATGCTCGCGCACCTTAGTCAGCTGCGTATGTACAATACCAAAAAGCGTGTGAGAAGGGCAGCGCCTGACTGACTGGACAATACGCCATCACAGCAAGAAACACCTTCTGGTCAGTATTATTATGATAGCTCACGAGACAGGATGTAAATGTGGCACTCAGGTTCCTGGTGTCAGCAAGCTTTGGTGATAAGCAGAGTGTTCTTTTTGTACGCTTGCACATCAAGCTTTCCTGCAGACAATGAATACTTCTACTGTTTGGACGAATGAATCGAAACACGTACCAAGGTGTAGTAAACATGACCCCTGTTATGCATACAGCTCTGTTGTGACACACCCCAGTTTAATTAAGCATTATTCCTGTTATGTGTCATACAATGGCGAGTCTTGGGAAAACACCTAAACTCAGAAACCCATTTTTCTCTTCCTATGTACTTTGCTTTGATTTGGCTATTTAAATAAATAGTGGGTTTTGTTGATTGGGAGATTCATAGTGGCCGCAAAACCCCCGGAGTTACCGCTTACATTGCAGCTAGGTAAATCTAACAGTGGTCATGAGAATGATCCTAGAGAAAATACATCGGAAGGTATTTATGCATACGCAACGTTAAGCAGTTCCGGAAACTTTCCCTGCTTCCATTCTGTACGTCTCTATGGCGGCCTCGGTAGCTAATGAAAAGCATGACCACAGTTAGTGGCAGAACTACGGAAGCGACGTATACTCTTATTCACATTGCCGCATGAATGCGTTAGTCGGTGGCGGAGCAAGTGAGTGCTATCCGACCTGGAGCGGGTTTCTCTGAAACGAACAGCAGAACGCTCGAAACCGCTCCATATTTGGGTGGAAGGTGGATTCGCCGCTGTGGAGCGAGAAATGCCGCTCCAGATCCACGAATGAAAAACTCCATTAACTGGGATTCCGGTTGATGTAATATTTGACTAAGGATCTGTAAATTGATGAGAAACAGAGAAAACTGGCGAGCTTTAAATTAAAGCACAGAAGCCTTCAAACAACAAAACTTGACAATATCGAAGGCTTATCTGGTTGCTTTTATTTTATTTTCAGGCCATAGCTATAGCCGATGCAGGTCGTTTTTCGATGTTACTATGGTTACGTCTAGGTCGTTAATAGTCTTTATTTAGGGGATCCTAGATTGTTTAGATGTTCATTCTCAGCGCAGAGAGGTTAGAGTTCAACCGCAGGTGGTCACAGACATGACACAAATGTTCAAACACACGAGACGGTTAGATAGATAGATAGATAGATAGATAGATAGCTAGATAGATAGATAGATAGATAGATAGATAGATGGATGGATAGATAGATAGATAGATAGATAGATAGATAGATAGATAGATAGATAGATAGATAGATAGATAGATAGATAGATAGATAGATAGATAGATAGATAGATAGATAGATAGATAGATAGATAGATAGATAGATAGATAGATAGATAGATGATGAATAGATGGATGGATGGACGGATGGATGGATGGATGGATGGATGGATGGATGGATGGATGGATGGATGAATGGATACGAAGGTTGTTGGGCTAACTTTCACCTTATTCATTTTTAGCGTACCAGTGGTGAGGAGTAAACCATTGCAGTATCATATACCCGTTTTTAATGTTCACAGTTTTCTGATTGACAGCACAGACAAATTACAACAGGTATACTAACAGCTTCACTGGTAAGATACCTGTCAGCAATTAGTAATGACAAATAACAGACAATGATGCCAAGAAAACCTTCAGGGGTGTTATTTGTCAGTAACTGTAAGGTAAATGCGAAGTTAGGGACCAAACCAGCGACCTTTGAATAACGTATCCGATGCTTAACCATCGGAGCTACACGGGCGGTCATCATCGGTTGACTTCACGGGGCACACATGAGTATTTAAACCCCAAAGTGCGTCGTACGCCGCTATAGTAGCCCTGAAGGCTACTGTGAAAAATTCGCCGTCGTGACCTACATGACCCTTATATAACATGGCCAACGTGACGAAGAGTTTTCCCCACTTGCTGTCATGTCTACTGTATAGCAGTGCTGTCTAACAATCCCAGGTTCAAATACACATATAATCCGTAAAGTTGACTACCACTGTCGTTCGGATCTTCGGACGCGTTGTTCGAAGGTCGCAGGTTTTGTCCCTGCCAGCAGCAAGTTAGCTTTTCGTCCACATTTCTTCGTTCACATTGCAGTTAGTACAGCACAGATAACATTCCTCAGGTTTCTAACATCATTGTTAATTATCATTAATATTCTGTCTAACAAAAAAGAGCCCAAAACTTTCCGCATTTTCATTCATGTGAGCAGGGTAGTAATTTTGATCCGTCATCCAAAGGTTCCCTCGTAGAGAGGGCTGTAAAGGGAAACCCATTTTGTGCATCGAGAACATGCCAAAGCAGCATTCGGAAGTGACAGACTGAAAAAAAATGCCGCCATTTCCACGAAGTGAATGATGATGAGTGGGCGAAGCTCCGGAGGTAAACCTGGTAAACCATGAATCCTCCGTACATTTTGCCCACTCGATTTTATTGCAACGCTCCCATAACGTACGTCGCCGCCCTATATTGAACGATGACACGCGCCATATGTGGCATCATTCCTATTTTATAACACCTCGAATCTTTCATAATCAACTACACTTACCGCCGTCTAGTTTATAACATCTTGCATCTTTTGGACGGACGGACGGTCGGACGGACGGATGGACGGATGGATGGACGGATGGACGGACGGACGGACGAACGGACGGACAGGTGGATGGACGGATGGATGGATGGACGGATGGATGGATGGACGGACGGACGGACGGACGGACGGACGGACGGATGGATGGATGGATGGATGGATGGATGGATGGACGGACGGACGGACGGACGGATGGACGGATGGATGGATGGATATGGCTGTACCCTTTAGATCGGGTGGTGGCTAGCGTAATACTTAGAATTGAACGAGAGGTGGCTACATACAGGGGACGCACAGCCCACGCCTTAAGGAGCTTCGCTCCTAAAACTGAAGGACATCCAAATTTACAATACTTTCATTGATATGTGGGATTTAACGTCTTAAAACCACCATATGATTATGAGAGACGCCGTATTAAAGGGCTTCAGAAATTTCGGCCACCTAGGGTTCTTTAACGTGCACCCAAATCGGAGTGCACTGGGCTATAGCATTTTCGCCTCCATCGAAAATGCAGCCGCCGCAGCCGAGATTCAATCCCGCGACGTGTGGGTCTGCAGCAGAGTACCTTAGTCACTGTAAGTTTTGCGGCGGGGCAAAACTTACAGTACTTTGAAGTTTGACATACGACTAGTGTCGACCATTTGTATCTCTTATAATTTCAACGGCCAATTAACATATCTTCATAAGTAGTTCGCGCTTGGGGAAGGAAACGCTGTTTTACCTTTGGAGTATTTCACGACTTAAATTGTTCATTTACTTACTGCTTTTTGTGCATCTTAGTTAGCCATTTCCCAAGCTAGCTTAAACTTTACACTGTCATCTTTTCTTGTGTACCAGGGAGTACAGTTGAATGGAGACCTTAGAATATTAGGTTCAACGCCTGCTTGACGTTGCAAGTAAATGCGCTGTCTTGCGCCAAAAGAAATAAAAGATCGAAATTTTCCCGTTGAGCAGTACATTATGTGTGCGTAGACAAGATAGATGTGTTGTTCCAAAGATATCTTCTGGTTAGGCATTAACAGGAAACATTTTTGTTTCGAACGTAACATGACCTTCTTCAAAACGCACAATAAAACTTGCCTACCATCAGCACGGCTATCGTACCGGTTTCATCTTTTCGGATATGTTCCATGAATACGGGACGTCGTTGGGAAGAACAAAAAAAAAAGAGAGAGAGAGACACTGGGGCATACTTATAGTTGTAACTACAAGAAAATAACACATTTGATGCCTTTCCAGTTTTATTGCATATGATGTCCTCTGTGTATACGTTGGGCGTATCTAAGGTTTCCGCGAATTCCCGCGCGCCATTTTCGCGCCTGTGTGCTTCCGCAACGAAAGCATTGAATTTCTTTCGTCGTCCACGCTACAGGAACCACTTGGGCGAGGAGACTGCGACAAAAATAATGTCAAGCGATATTGCCATGAGTGAGAAAAGAAAAATGAAATGCAGGGAAAACAAAAAGGAAGTCCGATATGTATATATATATAAAAAACTGAATGATTGCAAAAAGGAAACGGAAACCGGAAGTGGATAGAGGCTCCGCTATAGCCAAGGGTGAAATGGCCGGAAGTACTGGATGAAATTCCTCGCCTCGGACTCGCACGCTTCCGCTGGACAGGACGCAGCTTACCACCGCGACAATGATGGCACGCCTTTTCCCCCCACCCCTCTCTCCTTCTCACCTACGCGTTGCTCCAATGCCTACTTTCTCTCATGGATACTGCGTTAGCTCCAAAGGGTCTCGTATGCACTGCATGCGTTTCCTTCCTGTATAGCTCAGAGCGTGTCGCCAGTCAGGGCGCAGAGAGGCGCAAGGAAGCTGCCTTTAGGTTTGCGAAGCGTATACGCTCAAAGCACGCGTCATATCCGGTGCCAACGCCTAACGTTGGGTATTATGAACGCGTTCGGCACATATACGCTCACATATATATATATATATATATATATATATATTTTGATCTCCATGGTTGCCCCGCCGCGGTGGTCTAGTGGCTACGGTACTCGGCTGCTGACCCGCAGGTCGCGGGTTCGATTCCCAGCTGCGGCGGCTGCATTTCCGATGGAGGCGGAAATGTTGTAGGCCCGTGTACTCAGATTTGGGTGCACGTTAAAGAACCCCAGGTGGTCAAAATTTCCGGAGCCCTCCACTACGGCGTCTCTCATAATCAAATGGTGATTTTGGGACGTTAAACCCCACAAATCAATCAATCAATGATCTCCGTGGTTTCCGTGCTTATTGTAAGGCCTTTTTTTTATACTTCGTTCTCGTTGCTTTCGAAGACGAGTATCTTCTGATTTTGTTTATGCGAAGGACGTTCGCGTTATGTCACTGGTTATTCGGTGACCATCTGGAGTATTTCTTTGCGCAGATCTCATATTTTTATTTAGTATTTCCTTCCGGTAAGCTCTGTTTCGCGCTGCACGTGAGATAATTGAAAAGTGAATCGGTGTGAAAAAGAAGTTTCGATTACCTGGAAATCGTGATTGCTATATCATGTCTTAAGTACCTCGCTCCAAGGCAAATGAATATTGATCTTAAAGAAAAAAGCACACAAGCACTGACATAAAATCTAAATAAAAACGTAAGAACAGAGTGAGACCAGGGTGTTTATAATAGTTTGGCGGTAGCAGAAAACACTCGGAACATAACTGGGAGTGAAAGTGTGGTGGTTGAAAATTCTTTGATCGTAGTGTTTAGATTGGCGCTGAAGGTATACGCGTCAGGATCTATACTCGAATGTTCTGAAGTTCAATTTAGCTTGTATTTATGACATCATTTACGTTGTTATATTTTCTGCCGCGTTCTTGTGAACTCCCAAGAATAAATCGAAGACATTGGTACGAAGACATTGGTACGTTCTTGAAACAAGGTGATACAGCACGCTGTGTGATATCTTAACTGTGCGCACTGGAGCGACAGCTCGCCTTAATGATTCCGAAAGAAGTAATATGACACCCTTTAAGTCTATGCGCGTGCGTGATCTTACTCTAATTTTCCTTCTGATCTTACGCTAATGTTTACTTTCATGTTGTAACGCTGATTACAATAAAACTTACCTTGATGCAAAAATACTTTCGGGCAGCGTTCTTGATTGACTGCACTAGTTAACTAGATACGTTTACAAATTTCGAATCACTTCGTGTGATTTCGAGTAGCGAATAAGGCACGTCATAATAATAGACGACAGAAAGCATCAAGAGTGTTTCAGTAATAACGTTACTGGACAAACGCCTGCGCGATGACAAGATGTTTCTAGGACATACACACGGCCTATAGGGTAAGAACCAGCCCGTCGTATTGGCCATAACAGCCTGGCTGATACACATGTATCGTTATTCTTTTTCTAACAGCTAGCCGCATTAAATGGTTCAGCTTACAAATTAGGCTTGACTGGTCGACCTCGGTTTATTTTACAGCAAAAGCTTTTATGAGATCGCAGGAAGGCTATCGTGTGCCGCAGTTTTCCGCCACCACCGGTGTCCGCAGCCACTATCGTGTGAAATAAGAAAGAAGAAATGTCATTATCAAAAAATACGAACAAAATGCGATTCAAACCAGGGTACACTGAGTGCCACCCCTCCACTCTGCCATTGAGCCACGCCGGTGCATGAAAGTACGTGTCAAATTTACCTTAAGCAGGCTTGACACCGGTAAAGGGATTGCGTTAATATCAGTAATAAAGTGTTTTAGAACGGCAAAGGACCGACAACGCGTCACAATGTGAGTTGCATAACGATGGAGTCGTCGAATGCTCTAAGCATCCCTCTCTCCCATTACAAAAGCTTCAAGCATAATTGTTCAACGTCGAAAAAAGAATCTTATCAAACTTGTATTGGAAATCACGTTTCTCCGGAGAATGACGAAGTGTGGCATACTTAATGCTTCTTTATAACAAAAAAAATGTTATGAATATTGATGTGGTAGTGGGTACCCTGCAAGTGCACTTCTAGCAGTTACCGAGAGAATCTTTAAAAAAAACGCTCTGAAAGGCCGCTGTTCTCGCTTTCGCTCTCACTGTGCTGCACGTTTTGTGCAAGCATGGCGTTTTTTTTTTTTGTCGTGTGCAGCCTAATTTAGAGATGGGTTCGGGTGCCGCAATATTCGGCTGTTAACCTTTGACTTTTGTGTCTCTAACAACTAAACGAAGAGTGTTGCATACATGCACATGCATGAAAATGGTTAGGTTGGTGTTTACAATGTTTCAGGGCTTCATTATTCCGCGTAACGATATATAAAAACAAGAAGTAATATGAATATTTATTTAATTACAACAAAAATGTTGTAGGAGACCAGGGGGAAAACTGATACAATCAGCTTGAGGGTGTCCTGGCCCACCTACACGTGTTACAGCGTAAAAGGTTGTAACGAACAAGAAAAAAGAAAAATGAAATGCACACATAATACATTCTACAGGAATATCATTCATGCAAAAAAACGTGCTTCCATAGACATAATAAAAACAGAATAAAGAAATAGATTATTGCCCTTGAAAATAGCGCAAAACAAAAAAGCAATAGACGGCGTTGAGTATGAAGAATGTATTTGCCTAAGAGCACAGGATGGTGGCAACCAGATGTCGTACGAAAAAAATTATCTACGTCTACTAGCAGAACTTGTTGAGTGCTCCCTGGTTAATGTTGATTGCTGTAACTTTTCAAATCCCAATACGCGCAGGCACCCTTTTTCTCCCTCTCTCTCTCTCTCTCTCACACACACACACACACACACACTCACACACACACACACACACACACACACACACACGCGCACACACACACACACGCACGCACGCACGAACACGAGACTATTGTGAAGAAAGACCGCGAAAAAACAACGAAATTTATATATGACTTGAAATCTTGCACAAACACACGCATACACACACAGGCACGCGCATGAATACACGCACAGAAAATTATTTCACATAAGCCATGCATGCAGATCAGTTCAAGTCTTCTGTATATTGACTTTCCGTGTCGTACTTTTTGTTTCGTTACAGGTGAGTTCCTTGAATTGTTTTCGAAAAAAAATTGCCCGCAGCTTCCCTCGGGGGAACACTGAGGAGGATGCGGACCATATAATTGGTTAACGGGGTGTTAAAGTGCGACTTACTTGGGTCGATGGCTAAATTGGTTAACGTGGTTGTGAAATGGGGTGTTAAATTGCGACTTACTTGGGTCGATGGCTAAATTGGTTAACGTGGTTGTAGGAGGGGGTGTTAAATGAGTGAACACGTACACACGTATGCGAAAGGGCGGCGCTGGTCGAAGGGACGTCGATCATTGTGTTTGTGGATTCGTTGGAATTCATTTCACCGCGACCTTGGACGTCGACGCGCCGTACAAACCAACCGACGAGCGGCAACTGAGCGAGCGAGCGCCGACCTTGAGTATATATACAGCACGACGGCGCATGCACTGTCAACTGTTGAATGTTCTCGAAGCGCGACGCCACATGCGCGTCCACTGGAGAATCAGGAGAATTGTAGATGTCTAACGCGGTGTGTAGAGGAGGAAGGGTGCACAGATGGCGGAGGAGTGAAGCGCGCGCGGTGTGTAGAGGAGGAAGGGATGCACAGATGGTGGAAGAGTGGGCGACGGCGCGACGGCGCATGCGCGCGCGTCAGCTGTCGAATGTTCGAGAAGCGGTGCGGACGGCGCGGACGGCGCGGACGGCGCACTACAAGGCGCGAGTATAAGATGCTTCCGCATCTAAAAAAGACAACCTGCTTGGTCCTCGTGCTTGAATTGGTGAGTCAACTGGATAGGAGGCAGTGACAAGTAAGGACACATTTCTGTTCCACTATACTGCGCACCGGTCTACTCACGCACAGGAATACCGTTCCGTTGCTTTTCCAATATGGGCCACTGCACAAGTTCTTTCTTAAGTGTGTCCTTCACAACTACTTTTTTCGTCTTCTTCCTTTAGTCATCCTATTATGGGTCTGTTCGACCGCAGGATGCGTTTGATTGTGTAAATATTTGTATGCATTACATTAAGCACCACACTTGCCTAGGGTATCGGTAATCTTTCTGTTATACCTCCATCATTCTAAATCTGAACAGTAAATTTTAAAGCCACTCGATTCTTGGCCGATCCCCCACAGTGGATATGCGCCACTAACAATAGGAGAACAACAACAACAACAACAACAGCGTTTGATTGTTCCAAAATCCGAAGAACGTACACTATTGTGAGCCATGAAGAGAGCAAGCATGGCCTAGCAGGCGGGCCGATTCTGGTCACGTGAAATACACGGCCCGTGAAACAACGGCTGCGGATGTTACGCTTGTTGGATGCGTGGCGTAATTGCCCACGGGGACCCCTCGCAAGCGTTCCTTGCAATGCCGGGAGTGCGGGACGCGGCTTGAACGGCGAGGGTGAGCGGGTGTAAGCGTGTGTGCCTGGAAACGCGTTCGTGAGCATCCCAGCGGCGCCGTTGCTGTCCGACCACGTTAATGCGTTTTCTCCGCCAAAGTTATGGCATCCCGAGAGGGCGTCTTTTTAGGAAAGAGGTGCCATGATTGATGTTGGCATCGCAGTCAGACAAAGGGTCAAATCAAAAGACACCGAAAAGAAAAAGAAGAAAAATCTTTTTTTTTATTTTGCATTCTGATAGGCGTTGTGTGGCAAATAATAAATGAATAAACATAAATAAATAGGTAGAAAACTGGGAAGATTCCACGTACCATGAGAACCTATGTTATGCGAAGCATGCAGGGCAAGGTGACTGCGTGGGGTGTAAATGTTTTATTGAGGGACACTTTTCGACAGAACACCAAAGATATGAACAAATCTACGCACAGACTTCTTGAACAGTCGCAGATGTTTTTATAACCAGTTCAATAATTATCAAAAAACCTACATGGGTATTACTAACAGAAGCAGCGGTAAGCTGATATGCACCTCTTTTCTTTATTATATGATCAAAAACAAGCTTTTGTTATGGGCTGGAGCATTGGACGACCCACTCGTTACGCTATTCGCATTGTGGGATGCCTGGGTTTTCTTTTGCTGTTCTAAAACGCTTTATTAATATTAATGCGATTCCGTTCTCGACTGAAAGCCTGCCTGAGGCAAGTTTACGAACAAGTCCCAAGCACCGGCGTGGTTCAGTCGTAGAATACTGGGATAACACGCAGCAGACACGGGTTTGAGCCCCACAGTGTCCTTGGTACTAAGTCTTTTTTTTTCTTATTTCGTGCGGAGTAGTTACGGACACAGGCGGCGGCGCCGGCGGCGGACAACTACGGCGCCGCGCGCCACCCTAGTTGTGATCTCATAAGAGTTTTCGCTGTAATAAATAATAACTCGAATCAGCTGTAAAGTCCACCAATGAGTTCATTTTTCTTGCGTCTTGCAGCACTGTGTGTCGTTGTGCGAGGTCATTTAAATCAAGCAGGTCGTAGAATTGTCTGCACAAAACTTAAATCAAGCGCACTTTGAAGCGTTGCCTGTGCTCTCATTGCACTGGTTTAGACATTCAGCATTCACTATTCTCCGACATTTTTCGGCAAGTTGTTCAGGGCACTGCAATTTTCATTTTAGGCACATGTATCTATTTGTCTGGAACGACACTTCTATATTTGAAAGAGGCACAACATAAAAATCGCAAACAAGTATAATATGCTGCCTTCACTATTAGAACAAAGTCAGTACATCTAATTGTGGACTATTGCTGCTGTCATTAATCTATGGCCAGCCTATTCGTGCTTGCGTTCGATTTCTTTCCAATTTCCTTCATGGCATCTTTAGCTGCTCTGAATTTACCTTGTGCAATGCGCTTTGAGTTTTACGTAAGATCACCCACCAACGAGCGAGTACCTATCAATAATAATGACAGCCTTAGGAGAACATCCAATTCTCCGAAAAGTACGAAACGTTTTGTTTTAAGATTAGTCAGCTTGATAGTTTTCGTAAGTCACGTTCAGTGTTATTTCTCTGGGTGCACGTTAAAGAACCCCAGGTGGTCAAAATTTCCGGAGCCCTCCACTACGGCGTCTCTCATAATCATATGGTGGTTTTGGGACGTTAAACACCACAAATCAATCAATCAGTGTTATTTCTCCGCTCTGAATTGTCCGGGGCAAGTACGCCAACTTGTCTTTCCATAGAATGCAATAACTCTGATGAGTGAGTGCGCTACGTAACTGAAAGTGACGTAACATGACCTGACAACTTGTCACGGGATGAAAATCATGTAACATCACGGTTGAACCAGCCACGTGACTAGAATAATGCAGCATCGTTTGAAATATAGCTGTTGGGCTAAGATCACGTAACATCTAGTCATGTGTTTAGAACTACGTAAAATCAAGCCATGCGATTAAAATTACAGTGACATCGCTTAACAGTTACTCACGTTGCTAAACTGATGTAACAAGCAGTAACGCCACTAGAAACGACGTAACATGGCGTGGTACCTAATCAAGCAAACTACATAAGCAAACTACATAACATTGTGTAACAGGAAGCCGCGTGATATAATCGTGTCATAAAGCACATTACAACTAGCCACGAATCACAAGACTAAAATCACCCAACAGATTGTCACCATGAACTTCCCCTTTAAACACCACTTCCTAACCATCACGTCACTGAAACCACGTAGTATCACTTAACAAGTAGGCAAGCGACTAAAACAACATAGCATCACTTAGCAAGCAGACACATGACATGTTCCCGCCACAAACCACCTAACAACTGATAAAGTGAGTCAAATCATGAAACTTGACGTAGCAACTAGCCACATGACTTAGATCACGTAACATCTAGTCAGGTCACTGAAATCAGCTAACTTTGGTCATGTAAATAAAATCACGAGATATTTAACGACCAGTGACGCGACTAAAATTACGTAAGAGGTAGATACGTAGCATGTTGCCACCAAAACCACGCCACACTTGCGTAATGTGGGTGACTTACCGAAACCGAACAATAGCCAAACCTAGCCATACTTGTATTACTAGCAGAAACTTGGCATTTCCAGCAAAAGCTTGGCATGATTGGCCAACATAAAAAAGATAATTCGAATAGGCTACTAGCACCGCTGCTGATTCTAAATCTTTGCCCTGCTAGCGTGCGCTGAACAGATTTCTTTCTTGACTCTCGGAGATATTTGGCTCAAGTTAAGGGACTCTCTGGATTGCACTACATGCTCGACACGAATGAGCCAAGCTATGGGGGAGACGATAGTTTAACGGTAAAGTGGTCGACTATCAGAGATCGTCGGAGGCTTGAGAAGAATTTGCTGATTGACTATGGCGAGTGTCTGTTCTACCACTGATGCAATTATTGGTTAACTTGGGCAGTCTGAACAAGCGCGCATTGGAAGGTAGAGCTCATTGTAATCGCCCATTAAGCCGCAGCTATCGATGCATTCTCTAAGAGTCTATCCTGACGATGAAGAACTTCAGCCTTTATTCCAACGATTTTTTTCTTTTTAAAACCAATTCCGGAAAGAAATTACAAGAATGTCACGTCATTACCAGAAAGTCATTTGTTATTTTTAGCGAGTACTTGTTTGGTAGTTTCTAGATAATTGCTAGGCCTACAATTTAGGAAGTCTATTATTGCCTTTCAGTCTATATACACAGTGCGAACGTGCGATACCTGTATCCTTTGGCGCAACCATTTATTCCCAGAATGTCGCATTCATTTATCCTACGAGGCGAATGTGCACATAGAGCACGTTTGAAGCGGTGCCCAAACAAACAGCGACTTAGAAACTTTATGGCTGTGAGAGTGTGTTGGTATGTGAAGCGTACGGGAAGCAGTGGGTGGCTAGAAGAGACGAACCGGCTCTGGAACTCGTTTCCGTGTGAGCGCGCTTCCTTAATGATTCCAGCTCTGGCGATACACAGCAAGAAAAATTTAATACGAAAACTGACAAAGAAGGTACAAAAAAGAATAATAAATCGGTGGGCTTCGGGAACTCGAAACTATTTGAAGTTTGGGAGTGAGCTCTTTCGAAGGAACGTACGTCGTTTTCTTTTTATTTGTTGGTCTACAGTAGAACTCTATATTGTGGCAGTGAATTCCGACTGTGGCACATCAATTCGCCACTCCACTGTCGGCGTTCTCTGACGGCTTGCTTTAAATCATTTTGCGAAGAAAATGTGGAACAATTCAGGCTCGGAAAAAGTATGTGCATTGTGCCTGACAAAATACACAAGCTGCCTACGCTGTTTGGTCGTTGTTTCTCCGAACACTGGTATGCAGTATTAAGATGGCAGGCCGAGCTCGTTGGTTCACGCTCGGAATGACAATTTCGGTCAGCGCTAATGAATAGGAAGAGAACAAAAGCTACAAAAAGAGCTGGTGCTGGCTCAACTAAAATTTGTTTTTTGAAGGCGAGAAAAAAGAGAGAAGGATGCAGCCTAATTAGGCTTTGAGCTTCATGAGAAATCGACTCGGACTTTCGTTAAGACTATGAAAAAGTGTTGTTTTAATTTAGCGTTGTGCAAAATAGTCTCCCATAATCAAGAAAACGTGTGATCGCTTTTGTTCTTGAATAGGCTGAAGCTGTGATTGTCCATACCGTAAAGAAGCCGATTTAGAGTAAAAAGAGCGAGTGGTGGCGGGATTAACGATGTCTATTTGCGCTCTCATTTTCGATGGCGCATAATTACAGCTATGCACAAAACAATTAACTGTTGCGCAGCTCTCCCTACGTATAATCTTGACATCGATGGCCCAGAATATCACAGCCTAGTAGAACAAAGTGGTAGCGTGATGGTGTTGCAAGAATTGTCTACGATAACGATAGTGAAACACGTACTTGCTGTAGTATTGAAATTTTGAAGCACTAACGTTGAAGAGACCGTTTGTCGGTGTAGTTGGTTGTCAAAAAAAAATAAAATAAAAGGTGGTGTCAGCCATAAATGAAAAATATTAGCAGATGCAATAGATAAAGGAATCTTCACCACGAGTGGGAATTGAAGTCTGAAAGCGCTGCCACTTACTGGTCGCTACCAGATCACCGGAACAAGCGTCTGCGCGAAACAGACCCCTGTATGACTTTTCGTTTTCCGGCCAAAATCAGCCGAAGACATGCTAACATACTGCACCAGATTCGCCTGGGCGTCGCCTTTACTCGCCACTACACCCACCTAATCGGCCGTGCGGACAGCCTGAATTGTGAGCGCTGCCCAGTGCACGAAACCTCAGCTCACATATGTTGTGAGTGTGCATTATACGTGGCGCAAAGAAAAATGCTAACTGCATCGTTCGCAAGCATCAGGCAACGCCATTGAGTGAAAGCCACACATTGTCAGCAATGAACGACGAAACAGTGTCAAAAACTGCTGCAAAGGCTGTTTTAGATTTCATAAAAAGCACTGGACTAGATACTAGACTGTAGGGTACTATGCTAAGTGGCTACTGTACATACGCACCACCTCTTCTTGTCCCCATCATCACCCTTCATCCCTATTTCCTTCTCCCTTCCCTTATCTCCTGGGTAGAGTAGCAGGCTTGAGTGAACTAGCTCAGGCCAACCTCTCTGCCTTCTAATGAATTCTCACTCACTATCACGAAGCGTCCACGTGGGTGCGTGCAAACTTAAACGGTGTTATAACTGCAAAACATCAAGAAGCATCGCTGCAAGCTCTCCTATAATATTATACAGTAAACGTTCAGCTTCTTCTGCAAGGACAACTTTCGCTTTCGTGTTATATGGATTCGTATGACAGAGGAATGAGCCAAGGTTTTTTTAGTAGAATTAGCCATACTAGAACGGCAAAGGTACAAGATGTATATAGTGGTAAAGTGCTGGTACTTTGTTGGAGGGGGTTCAGGCTGAATTCTTTTCTTCAGCCACTTCGTTTCTCTTTCTCATATTTGTTCTCCCTTTTCCAACTTGTTCAGCGTCGAGTCGTCGACTGGTCATGCGCCTGGTGAACCTCTCTCTCTCCTCATTAGTCTTTTTCTCTTCCTTCATTAACACTGACGTTAGCCAATGAGCAAGATGAAATAATTGTGTGAGCTTTTTTCTACTTTTCTCTTGCTCTAATCATCTACATGTTTTCCATTTTCTATACGTATTTGCGTTTCTCGGTGTGTAAGGGTCATCAGCCTAATAACTGGGAAAACTACGTAAATATTGTAATTACTGCCAATTGGGCGTGTTGATGTAGTGTCCCTGATGTTAAATCCTCAAAATGAACGGGAAACTTTGAATGATTCAGGACAAGAGCCTTACCCTGCGTTCTTCAAAGCACCACATTCTTTGTAATGCTTCACCATCACATAAAAAATATTATGCTATCATAATCATTGCAGCATACAATATTAGCCGAACACATACGAAGGCTCATCGACTAAGACGTCATCATTTGTTTCTATAGATTGTAAATTACTAAGTATGAATGCCTACTGCTAGCTATAGCTCTAACTACTCCTATATTTTGAGCGTGCTGTCAATGAAGCAACATCAAAAAGGCTTGAACAACTAAGCAATGATAGCATCGACATCGAATTGTTGTCATTACGTAGCAGCGAAATGACTCTGGTTTCCAACTCTCTCAGAAATTAGGCTACTTTTCAAGTCAAATGCTCATTGCTGAGATTGTGCTTGCAATGTTATTTTGCTGCACTGCATTAAAGGATTTACCCAATCTAATTTAGCCGTGCAGTGTTTGTCTCATTAAACAGCTACTCGCTCTCGCATTAACACGCTTGCCTCCAAATGATGATTAGAACAACACTCTGCCGAAGCTGCTCACTCATTTATTGCCTCTTGGAAAGGGAAAGCTTCTAAAAAATAGGGGAAAGCTTCAGGACATCAAATCGTGCTTCAGGAAATAGCCCTCATTTGAATCTTTGTTTCTGCCGTTGCCAATTTTCGTACGGTAATGTAAGTTTTACGCCCTATTACGCTGATGTCTGTACTGTAAAACAGGGTTCAATTATTCCTGCAACCTCTTACGAAAACCTTCATACCATGTTGTACGTTTATATAACTTTTCCTGTATACGCAGATTTTGCTCGCCAGTAACCTGGTGGAATGAGAAAACTTCCACACTAGACAGAATTCTTGCGGATGGCATTTGAATATTGAAAGCAAAGGAAGGACATTTTTGAAGGACAGAATGGTGTAAACTAATATTTATTGCAAAGAGTGCGATGAAGGGATACTTGAGAAAAAATCCTATGTATCTGCACGCCATATTTTGATTTCTTGAAGACACAACCTCCTTTCAATAAGTGGCTATTGGCTAGCATAACACATCTTTTAATTGGCATTTATACTTTCATTCTTGATATTTCTGTTAGTTCTGTCTCTCGCACTTTTCACGCTCGAGTAATAAATATGTGCAGCAAGCTGCTGCGCATTGTAGAATCTATTCAACCAATTTTTTCTCGTAGAGTAAAAACAAGATTCGATCCGCGCGAGTTATTAGATTTCCACCAAGTTGCTTTCTAAAATACCCATTCACTCTTTCCTGTGGGAACATTTTTCTGTACACCACAATTTGTAAACTCTCTTTTCAATTATTAAACTTTATTATTAAAATGATGAGTAGGACAGGTTGCTTCAATTATGGTAGCACCGGCTACTTCTTTTCTTTTAGTATACAAAATATGTAGGAAAATATTAATAAGGAAATCAAATGTTATACAGTCGAAAAAATTATTGAAGGACTGATACCTGCTATGCCAGCAGGTCAATGAACGGCGACACCAGTTGAACGTTTTTGCAACTGTAGCACAAGCTATAGCTGAATAAACAGCTGGAAAGTGTCTCTATACATGTAAAAGGATAAATTATATATGTGTGCTGCGAGGTGTCAGAATGACTATAAGGTAAATTCACATGCGGGGCTTTCAAAGGAAATATCCTAAGATTCAAGTAGGGGACTGGTGGAAAATTCGAAAAGAGGAGCAGATCAGTGAAGCAGCTGGGCGAAAACTAAATAGCAGGGTCATAGTTGAGCTAATGTTATATGAGAGCAGCAAGATTTAGTACTGCGTACGAAGTCTCCGTAACGGCGTTGCGTATGTATTAAGGCAGCGTTTAGCATAGTGCGCATGAGTTGAATTTCGTGCACTCGTTGTATGCTAGGCGTGGCGTTCTTACGCGCGTAATGACAGACGCTGTCATGCGCCGTACTAAATCTCACTATAATATGGAAGTAAAGTTGCAAAAAATTCAGGACGCCTGACAACAGCTTGCTGCTTTTTGTACACTTTATTAATGTAGAAACAGAAAGCTGTTGATCAAAGCTATTATTAGAGGGTGATGGGTGCAGTGAAGCTCCGCATACTAAGAGTAACTTTTAGTTTTCAACAAACACGATTTACTCCCCTTGATACTGCCTTCACCGGTCACAAGCATTCTTTCCCACGTTTTGGCCGTAGATGGCGAGGAGCAATTGTTTGCTGAGGTGCTCCGTTAAAAGGCATCAGCAATGCTTCAGCGACAGTGCGGGTGAAGCCATGTACTAAGAATAGAACAAACGAACGGGGCCCATTCAGTCGTGGTGCCACCGCTGAAACTTTGATTGCTTTGACATTGCAAGTTTTTCATCACCGCGGAGTAGAAAAACACTTTCAGGTGCACAGTGAGTGAGATTTGTTTTTGCTGATGGCGACAATGTGGTGGTGGTAGAAACATTTATTGCCACTGTGTAGCGTGGGGGCCGAGCCCCCTCATGGCACGTGGGTGCACCCTCGCAGTGAGGAGGCACCCTTACAAAGCAAAGGAAAGCCCTTGAAGTGCGATCCTCTTCATGGCGCACGAGATGTTCCGGCGCTGATCGAACGCAGAAGTGCTGGTCATGATGGTCTCCCAGTATGACACTGCCACAGCCGGAGGTGGGGGATGTGGGAAGGTGGGACATGTGAGGAGGATGTGGAGGAAGTCTCCTGGTTTGTCGCAAAGTTTGCATGAAGCGGGGAAATGGTCTGGGTAACGGGCGTTTAGTAATACGGGGTATGGAGCAGTTCGAGTTTGTAGGCGTCGCCAGTGTGTGGCTTGCGCTATGTTTAGGGATGGGGCTGGGGGTGCGTATATTCTTCGTTGTTCCCGGTAATACGATAGAATATCACGAAAAGAGAGCAAGCGCTCCTCGACCTGTGGAGGGGGCTCCATTTCTCCTGCCCGGAATGTGAGACCTCGGGCTAGAGAATGAGCCTCCTCGTTGCCAAGGAGGCCGGCATGTGCTGGCGTCCAGATCAGGGTTGTGGAGCACTGAGGCTGCCAGAAGCGTAGCAAGCGAGCAGCGCTACATGATATCAGGCCATTGGCGTAGTTAAGAATAGCTGATTTCGAGTCGCTAATGATAGTGGTGGCAGGTGTGGAGATGAGAGCAAGCGCGATGGCTGCCTCTTCTGCCTCTGTGGAGGAATTTGTGACAATTGAGCAAGAAGTTAGGAGATTTGCCTGATTGTCAGCCACCGCAAGGGCCATGCGGGATCTTGACGCATATTCCGCTGCGTCAACGTAGACTACATTCTGGTCCTCGCCATATTGTCTCTGGAGGGCCCGGGCCCTTGCCTTTCTGCGTTTCTCGTCGCGCACAGGATGCATGTTCTTGGGAATGGGCGGTACGTTTAGGTGAGAGCGGAGGTTAGAAGAAAGAGGGACCCTTCCAGGTGATTCTGTTATTGGGGATAAGTCTAATTGGGTCAAAAGAGCGCGGCCACTCACCGAATTAGACAGACGACATATTTGTGCCGTAAAGGTGGCTTCAGCGAGTTCCTCGAATGTATTATGTACACCAAGTTTGAAGAGTCTGTCATTGGACAATGTGGGGTTTATATTCATAATTCGCCAGTGCTTATCAGTTTTTCAAAATCGTGAAGCACTACATGTGTCTCCCTGTACAGTGAAGAAGACCTGACAATACGGCAGGAGCACTCAGGAAGGCGCCGAAAGGACATCGCCAAGTTACGATGATTTTAGTGTGCACGAAAGCAAAAACAGACAGGAAAATTGAAACTAATAGATGTTGGTAAAATATAGTGAAGCGATAAATAGTAAGACGGGGACCGTAGTGACACGTGTGAACAACGATTTCCTTCACAGTCTTTCTGCGGATAGCATCAGAACATGGTTTGCTGGAGATGGAGGAGCGTGATAAAGAGGCAATCACCATGGAAAACTAAATTGTGGTATAGAGCGCAAGCATGAGAGATGAACATGAACCCACCCTTTTCATTCCTGTGCACACGGCTGACGAATGTAATTGTTTTTATTTCAATTTTTAGGAGCTTAGAGACACGTTTAAGCGAATAACTTGTGTTCATGTTGGCTCCAGTGCTACAAAACCACTCAACTGAATAGAAAAAAAATTGGACCACAAGAGAATGCAAAAGTGTGATAAGAGGTTCCGGCAATCTGAATGGGAACCTTGTTCACAATTTCTAAAGCATTGCAAACAGAGCTCTCGTTTTGGGCGCAAAACGTCGTATTTGTGCTTTTTTCTATGCCTTGCTCGGCGTCATCATCTTGTTATTCAACGATTCTTTGCGACCAGATGAGCATTCGTCGATACCTTGATTTTAGGATGACTCTATGAACGAATAGTATCGCCATGTTACTTTCCTTTCATGGACAGAATTCCGTTCACACAACTTCGCATGCAGTGTAGAGCAAAAGAGCGGAAGACATTTTCCATGCCCCATTCGGGAAGCCTTACGCAAAGCTTTGAAACGAGGAGGGCGGGTGGAGGCAGCCATCTGGAAGTTATCCTTTCCTAAATGTTCGTTTAGCAACTATAAAACAAATAGAATTACGCACGCGCGAGCGAGATATTCCTCTTGTTTGCATGTGACAAAGGCATTGTATGTCGTTTACGAAAAAGGAGATGTACTCTAGCTGTTGCAATAATGGCACTTTCTCGTAGGTTGTCGAAGGTATCTTTCAAGAACGCTCTTGTTACCTCATTGGAAAATAGCATTTGTCGTAGAGTTCGTTATTTCCAGTCAAGTAACTTTTTATTTTTTTGTGATTGCCATTTCGATGACATTTTATTCATTTCATCAGTTCGTGTAACGAAACACCTTCTACCTTCCCTGAAAATATCGTCATAACTATAATGCTAGTTTTCTTTCACTGTAGAGCCAGCGCTTGCTTTGCTTGATTTTTCTGCGAAATCGAAATCTGATGAGTCATTCTGGTAGTATCAATGATAGGGTGTAGATACGAAGGCAGCGCTCTTGCTGCCGTCTTTTAGAACTAATTGTTTTTAACTTCAGTGATCTGTAGCAGATACGTCAGAATTGTAGCAGCAGCGTTTTGTAGCAGCAGCGCCGAATTTTTCTTTATTGTTGCACGTTTGCTAAAAGTACAAAATGTTTGCTGGTTCATTGTATAGGCTTTGCCGAGAAGGTAGATAATACGCAGCTGAAACGTGAAACTTCACCTTCAATTGGAAAAGCTAATGGTTTTGGCAATTTCTCACTGCGTCTTTACAAATGTGTAATTGACAAGTAGGTGCAAATCTCAAGACGAATTATTAGTATTTTTTAAGCCCTGCACTAACGTGATTATTTTGAAACCAGACGTGCTAACTACGAGCATGGTGTAAAAAAAAGTCGTGGTCTCGGGCTTCGCAACACGCAATGACAAAACGAGAACAAAAAATCCCAGCATATCCACGGAGTGAATGATCATGAGTAGGGTGAAGTGTCTATCCGTGTGTCCATCCGTCCGTGCATGCGTCCATGTGTCCGATCGTTTTCGAGAATGCAGACGGCGCGCAGGTAACACCGAAGAGACGCGAGCCAAGGAAGCCGAGCGCAAGCGTCTTCAATGCACTTGCTGCTCTGCGCAGTCCATGCTCCACCAACGTTCCACTACGTACGGCGACTATCCAGGGGACTGAGAGAGGCACTCGTTCAATCACTATGCAGATGGCGTGTGGGTAACACCGACAGGCCAAGCGCGCGCAGGAGCCAATTGGAGAGTAGCGGCAGAGTAGTGCCATCTAGGAACTGAGACGAAAAATGGTCATTTATTTCTTTTTCTCAACTCTCCTTTTCTCGGTTACGCGTGACTAGTCACAAGGCTAGACTATAAGTAGCTTCGCCCATGAAAAACCATCTCAGAAGCTTAAAGATGAAGAGTGTGGCGTAAGCCTAAGTGGAAGTTCTGCATCGAATCATTCTTAGAGTAGTGCATGGAAAAGCATTGTGATGCAAATGCATTGACCTCTGTCTCAATTTGCTAATAAAGCGAAGGAAAAACTTTGCTTTTCACGCGGTAAGATCACAGGCTCATGGAATAATAAGCCCTCAGCGTTAAATTGATAAAATATTTTCCCTAGGCGTTGAGCCCGACTTCTCAAGCATGCGCTCCATCTATTATTGAGGCACTTACTCGATGTGTGGCACGAGAATGTTGTTTCGACTTATTTCTTCTTTTCTTGTTGTTTTCAGCGTTGCTTCATTGCATTCATGACTGCCTTCACTTCCACTTCGGCGTCGCATCCTCCGAAAACAATCTGGGTTGGCGGCACGTGTGCTTCACGCAACGTCGGTAACACGTAGGCACTTATTGCATCAGAATGAGCAGAGAAGACATGCATGATCCGGAAGTCTTGGCGCACTTATTTTAGGGCTACCTAAACACCAAAGTCTTTAGCGCGCGCACCTTAGAAAATGGGAAGCCGCAGGCAGCTATGGGATTCAGTGGTGGCAGGAGCACTTCCCAGTTTTTTTACGCTTCAAGGATTCGCGCATGTTCGGCACTTCGTATAAGAGGACCATGAGCCTATAATGAAATAGGGGAAAGCTGTGTGCGTGCTTATAGCAACCGGCTGTGCATCCTCCTTCACTTTATGCGCATCGCTGCTTCTCTTCCCTCTTTCCTATGGGCTGCTCTACCGCATGAACTTACCGTCTGAAATTGGGTTATCGCGCGAGCACACACACAATGCTTCGAGCAGAGACAAACACAGAGAAAGAAAACACAAAAAGAGGGCTCCAGGGTTGCCTAAGAAGAAGCTTCCAGAGCTGCGAAGGGCGCCTAACGCAATCTGAGTCGCTGAGGAAAAGCTTCTACAAATGAACCCCTTTCGGAAATCTGAAGCGATACAGCGTGACCCCGAGCGCCAAGCCGCTACCTCCGTGTTGCGAACCAAAGTGAATCGAAACCGGATCGAGGAGAGGGGAAACAAATGGGGGCGAAAAAAATAGATGTCTATAGAGAATGACGGAGGATAAAGTGAGGGTGAAAGAGATGTCGTATCGAAAACGACAAAACAGGGGAATGCTTCCACCACCGAAAAATCTATAATAGAAAAAAAAATGCGGAGTGCTAGGACTAAGCGGAGAAGAGCATGGACGACAAGAACAGCTCCGGTTGGTCGATTGGTCGCCTCCTTTTCTCTTGCTCAGCCACATAGACGTATAACCCCTTTAGAAAGCGCATATCTATTGCGATTTGCCCCCCTTCTCTCCCGCAACGTTTCATTGTTCGTCGCAGAGACCTATTCTAATTTTATAGGACAAGTCACTTGGCCGGCCTTTTTACTGCAACCACCAGAAAATGATTTTTTTAACGTTATGGTCTCTTTACTAATTAAGTCTACACCCCCTATGCCCAGCGACTTTTTCACCACCTGTATTCTGAGCTTCATGGAGCTTAAGATCTAGTGCTCATGGGGTATTAAGGCGCACTCACGTTTACATTTAAGGGCTCGCTTTCCTTGTTACACGCAATAATAATGAGCTGTAACCAATGGTCATGCCAAGAAAAGTAGAAGAGGTGATATTAGAAGTAATTGCGATGTAAATGTGAAGAAAAGTGAGCAAAAAACTAACTTCCCGTAGGATAACTTGCGGTAGGACGAAAAGATGACTTGCCTTCAGCTAGTATACGAGGGATTTTTGGTCAGCTACCAGATCGTATTATGTTCCCGCGGTACGTGACGCCAGGCAGACAGCCCCGCCGCGGTTGTCTAGTGGCTAAGGTACTCGGCTGCTGACCCGCAGGTCACGGGCTCGATTGCCGGCTGCGCCGGCTGCATTTCAGATGGAGGCGGAAATGTTGTAGGCCCGTTTGCTCAGATTAGGGTGCACGTTAAAGAACGCCAGGTGGTCGAAATTTCTGGAGCCCTTCACTACGGCGTCTCTCATAATCAAATGATGGTTTTGGGACGTTAAACCCTACAAATCAATCGGCGCCAGGCAGACAGATAACGAGTGCTGCACACTCTCCGCAATGGCTACTGGTGGCGCTGACTAACGCTCTCACATTAGACGCACATATACACCCCATAAAGTGGACGGGGTGATAGCCGCCGCCGTAGCTCAATTAGTAAGGCATCTGACGCGTTATTCGAAGGTCGCTGGTTTGGTTCCTGCCCACGGGAAGTTATCTTTTCGCCCTCTTTTCTTTCTTCTCATTTACATTGCAATTAACTTTAATAACATCCCGTTTACTTTACTTGGCATGGTTGTCTGTTAGGTCTCAATGATATAAGGCACACTTATGTATTATATGGAAGATACATGCTTGGAGTGGATATGTGTATTTGTAATGTTATGCAAGCAAGTGAGGACGCCGACGGTTAGAATCAAAGGACAAGTATTGCTCTGCTCAGCGATCACTGGCATTTCCAGAGATACTTCGTGATGAACTTATTTACACCTAACGAGCTGCTCGGTGCGCTCATTTTCGCAAGAAACAAGGCCGCGCCCTAATGAATCATCTTGTTCGTAAGTGTTGTCTGTAGAAAGCCATTACCAATGAATACATCGTGTTGTCGGGGCGATTGTAATAAAAAATATTCTTTTGATATTGATCTACACAGGAAAATTTGTACAGATCTACTATGTTGTAGTGCAATAGTAATATTGCATCACTTGTAGCTTACAGCAGCCAGTAATTTACTGAGGGCTACATCAAACGCTCTTTCAAGAACTTCGGCATGAAAAGTTCAAGTGCGTTCTCCATTTCGTAGTCTCACTGATCTCGTAGCAGTAAAATTAAGTTAGCCATTACTCTGCCTCTGTATAACATTGGGGGCACTGGACTCGTTTCTGCTTCTTACTGTTACGGTGCGTTGGATGCGTGAGGCGCATCTCTCGAGCACTGTACACGTTACTGAATTCCTCATCATGCAGTTTCGAGTGTAATATTAGCGCATTGGCATAACCGTGTGCGTGAGGGGGCCGGGAGGTCAACGCCCTTTCTCTCTCACTTAAAGAGAGGGCAGCGCAAAGCCTCTCCCATACAAAGACCTAATTGAGGCAGGGGGGGGGGTGGCGCTACGGGAAAGTTTTGCCCCCCCCCCCATTGCAGAGAAACCAAACCCACGCTTATATCGCCGCTCAATCTTCACCATCAATCATTGAAGAAATCACCACTGGCTATCTCTCTGTCAGCACAAAAGATATGAGAACGTCATGGTTTTCAATATCAACCTAAACAAAGCATTCCTTACCACAACAACACCTTCGAGAGTCTCACAATGTCGAGGTTAGTTTTAGCTCTACTACTTTCGCACCCAAAAACTAATTCACACCAGTCCTTACGCTACTAAGCACCATACAGCATCTATTATCGCAGAGCATGCAGTTTTTGGCACAAGCACATGTGTGATTTAGCAAGATTTCCGAGAAACGCGAGACATTGCACTGTTCCTTTGGTGCGTCAATTTAAAATGTCTGTGGCGCTGAATTTCATGCTCAGTGTCTTTGACAATTTTCTACAGCTTATATTGGTAATTAGGAGCGTTCTCTGTATAACAGCGCAGTCACTGCTAAGCTCCTCTCGTCAATATGATAGTGTTTGAGCTTATATACCACACGTGACACCGAACATTACCACTGTGCTAAAAGACATTTGGTGTTCACTGTGGATGCACATGCCCCCATCGCTAGGCAATAACTCATAGAGCAGGGATACGCCATGGGTGGCAGATTGGGCGGGGCTTCGGGATTGTTATTGTAGCTCGTTATGCTCAGGGTTGTTATTTTCTGGCAACGCAGGTGTCCGTAGTGGCGATGCCTAAATCGGAGGGGCGGCCAGAGGAAGATGGTCTTCTATTATCTCCTTGATCTGCTATTGTTGAAGCGTGCGTGTGAGCGTCTACTGTGCTGAAACACGTTGACTAGAAAGACAGAGCAAAAACAAAGAAGAACAGAAAAAGAGCAGGGGGAGGAAAAGGCAGACTGAACTCTTCTCACGATGCCTTCATTTTTGTACGCCATCGTTTCGTTCCCTCTCATTTGTAAAGTCTAGGCGTGGAGCACTTGGTGAATGACCACTGCGACTGTTGCTCACATGGATATTTCTCTCTACCTTCAGGGGCTACTTATTCTTCCCTTTCCTTTGCCTCCTGCCACATATAATCCACTTTCCACCGTGAAGGAACGAATCTTATTTCTGGTGAATGTGAACACTGGGTTGGTTCGCCTTTCACTTTGGCTTCTTGTGCTCTTTAGGTAGGGCGTTCACTTAGTTAATATCGTGTGCAAATTTATCTTTTGCTTGAATTCTTTTCCCGAAGTCAACATAACCGAACTATAGCACCAGAAAAGCAAGATGCGGCCATGGAATATGCAGACTACTGGCGCAAGGGGAATATTCATTTATTTATTTTCAATACTCTCCACCCCAGTTTTTGAGTCACAGAGGGTGTAATGTACATGGTATTCAGTAAAAAGTAATAACATTCTAAATCACATATCAATTTACTTACACTATTGGTAGACAACTACAAAATACAAGAAACAACGGCGTCGTTATACAGTGCAAGTGAACAAAGAAATATTAACGTCATTTTTTGCACAGTGTACAAGAACATGTATGTATTTAGCGCATCTTCAAATTGAGCTGAATAATCACGCGTCACACAAATTCTACCGCATTTTATTTGTGCGGAGAAAAAGGTAGAAAAAAGGCAAACGAAAAGCACAAATTTGGAAGGCACCAGATTTTCCTGTATGTGTAATGTCATAACAGGCAGACAAATGTCGGTGATCCAATGAATATTATGCGTAGTTTTCTAGCAGCACACTACGAAAACTGCTGACTTGCAAACAGGAAGCAAGGTATTTCAGCGATACACTGAACGAAGAAAAATGTATCTTCATTTTACCAGACAGAAAAGCAGGCTTGAAAAAGTACTCTCTGGTGTACAAAAGAGCCATGTGCAAAAATGAAATGGGAAAACAACAAAAAAATGTGGAGCAACGGCATACTACCGTATGTTACGCATAGTTTCTAATACTGCGCTGAATAGAGATAGTGGGTCGGCATTAGTAAAACTTGCATTTAGTTGCGTATTTTAAGGAAGAAGAACGATTTCCCAAAGACGTCGCTGTTTGAGGTTATTCTTTCAAACTGTACTTGTGCTTATGATGATTTGGGTGCGACTGTGAAAATGGGAGGTGCTTAGGCACATCTACCTTGTAGCGACCATGTAGCAACTGGTACAATAACTTCAGACATGCCTCTTTTGCCGTAGTAGTTAGTTTTTTGATGCCAGAAGAATCCAGAAGCATAGCGGGGGATTCTGTGTAATGGAACCTGTTGAGGATATGCTACGTGGCTTTGCATTGTACTGTCTCTAACTTACCAGTACTAGGTAGTGAGTAAGGAAACCGAACTAAGCTACCATATTCTAGTACCAGTCCTATGAACATGTAGTATGCCAAAGGTTTTGGTAGCGCAGGCGCAGTTTTCAGACGTCGTTTTTGGCAGAAACATATACGCAGTGCAGACGCAGTGACGTTAGCCATGTGTGTATCCCATCCTAGGTCGGATGTTAATGTAATGCCTAAGTTCTTATGCCGCACGAGGTTCGTGATCGGTGTATTGTGAATGGCGTAACTCAATTGTAATAGATTAGGTTTACGTGCTACTGCCATAGCAGCGGATATTTTGGATCTCAATAAACATTTGCCACTTAGTGCACCAATCCGCCACCTTGGTTAGGCATTCGTTGAGTTTACATCGTCTGTGGAGATGTTTATCTGCTTATCAAAAATGCACTATCTGTGAACAGCTTGGTATCACAGCCAGTGTTTGATGTGAGGTCATTTATGAAAATTAGAAATAATAGCGGTCCCACGACGGAACCTTCAGGGACCCCAGAAATTATGCGGACTATGTATGATTTTCATACAGCACGAACTGTGAGCGATCTGATTGAAAATATTTTATCCAAAAGAACGTTTATCTCTCTCCTATGACACTTTTGAGTTTTACTAGTACCTTGCTATGACAAACACAATCAATCAATTTAGAAAGAACAAGTGAAAGAGTGTCTGTTTGGCTGTGATTATTTGTGGTGAAAGTGATATCATGAACCACTTTCCTTAGCTGTGTAACAGTAGACAATCCCCTACAAAATGTGTGTTGATTAGGAAACAAAAGTTTACTTTTCTCGAGGAAAACAGTTAGGTTTTTTAAGATGATATATTTTAGTGGCTTATATGAAATGCTAGTGAACGATATCGGCCAGTAATTTGAAACAAGGAATTGATTTCCTGATTTATGAATAGGAATTAAGATTGCAATCTTCCAGTCACCTTCTGGTAACTGAGAGGAAGTGAACGACTTTTAAAAGATTCGACAAAGAAACTTGCTACTCTATTCCTCATACCTTTTAAAAAACTAGTTAAGAATAACATCTGGACCACTGCAATTTTAGGACCTAAGTTAAGCAGCAGAGTCAGTACTGCATCTGTTGCTTCCATGTGATAAATGCTTGGCGAATCGAGGGATAATACCGGAGGAATGATACCATTATCAGTTATGAACACTGATTGAAAACTGTCGTATTCATTAGCTTTTTCGGTTCTTTGCCGTGGACCGCCGTGCGACTGTGTATTGCTGCTATTGTGAAGGAACTTCCAAATATATAACTTTAGCGGGTTTCAGCGTTAAAAAATTTCTGCACTATACAATCAATTGGGCTGCGACTGAAGCATGACCACTTTCATATTTTCCTTGTTCTTTAATTGATTTCGGTGCTTCGACCCCAGCGTATCTTGTGCCAAATATGGCAACCACTTTCTCACTTTCTTTCGCACGCAGTAGTTTTTCTTGAGGCCACCTTTTGTGCAATGAGGCGAGCAGTGCGGGGAGCAGTTCAGTGCAATGCCGGTATAATGCTTCGTATAATTGCTTGTACAACGTAGGCATAACGTAAAAGAAAACAGGTTCCCCGTTTAAAATGAATACTTTGCGAAATCGCTTCTCGTGTAGGGCGAGAAGAACTAGGACCGTAATGAAAACCATAATGATAATCGCCGGCTTGCAGCATCGTAACCAGACACCGTTGCAGTGGGACGAGCCTTCACAGAGCGCCCCGCCAACGAGGTTCTGTTACTGAATCAAAAATTGGTGATATTTCTTTATTTTCGTCAGTGCGCGTTTTTTTTCTTCTGCGATTCGCCTCGCCAAGTTGCTTCCGTTTTCACTGTATTTTTCATGTTTTGCGGCAGAACCCTTTTTCCAGTACCCGTGATGACTTCTGGCCCGTTTCTTTTCCTTTGTATACTTGACGAACACCGTTGCAACTTCGTTCTCAAGTCTCCCGCTCTTGCTAAGCCTTTAGGATACCGGCGTCTGGGACACAGCGTATTTACACGCCGTCGCTAGAGCAAATGGTGCCATCAATACTAAGCCATTGTATCCCGCACACCTTCTTTATTGTTTTTTCTTCACCCTAACCGTTACGGGAAGAAAAAGGAAGGACGGAAAAAGCTTCGCGCTTTTTAATCGGCATCGTCATTACTTTTGTGAATGTACTGGTGAGATGGGAAGCTTTCCAAGTTTTACTAGCTGCTTATTAAGTAGGCGCAGTCAAAGGACACAGTTCATTCTAGTGTGCGGCTCCTAAGTGCTAATGCATGGTCGGTGAGCGAGAAGAAGCATTGAAGAAAACTTATAAGTGTTTAGGTGTTGGGGCTGCAGAAAGCGATGGGTTTCATGAAGTGGCAGGGCAAGGAGTTTGTGCTGCGCACCTGGCAGATAATCGGAATTCCCAGGGAATTAGGTGCTAATTATATACCGACAATCTATGCCATAAACACACAAGGACGCCGAAGGACGAACTTCACTAAGGAGTTATTATGCAGCAGTGTGGCACCACTCGTTTCTATTTTCATGCATGAGAAGACTTATTCATAATCAGTTTGAGTATTGGTATTGTTTCATAAATGTTCTATGCGCAAGCTATCAACGAAAATTATCCACTGACAATTAAAGGTAAAAAAAAAAGGAAACGAGTGCCCATGTTTCCTATGTATTACTGTGCCTTCTAACGAGAGCCAGTGCTATCGCTGAAAACTTGCGTTACTTTTGCTGGCAGTGGATACCTTAAAGTTTATAATTCCTAATTTTCCTCGTACATATAATTATTGCGTCATGTTAACTTTAAGTGAATCAGCTAAGCCCAAGCATTATGCCTGAGAGGAAAACTTTTGTTTTGTTTCAATAAGGGTGGCCCTCAACTGAAAGGCATAAAAAAAGTGTAGGAATAAGTACATGTTAACCAACTACTGGATCTAAGACTCGTATGTGTATTGGCTACATCCATTGCAGTAATCATTGTATACCATTCAAATTGACAAACATAGAGTAACACACGCGTCTGTAAACAAGAACATCGATTTGTTTAATCATAAAAGTGACAAATTCATGTCATGACACTAGTGAGATGAAAGCGCTGGCATGCAGGATGAGCAGTCACTCTGCGTTGCCTTTGGTCTTAACACGTCAACAAAGGCTCAATATTTGGAAATCCTTGCAGACAACTAGCGTGGGAAGGCCCACACGAAACCAATATTGGTTTTCCAACATATAGCGCACGAGCCGCCTACTTATGCGCTCAGCTGCGCGTTGTGTTACCACATCCATCATGATCAAGTTATATTTGAATTGAATTTCTCCTCCTCTTGAAGTAATTGATGAAGAAGAGAAAATGAAAATGTACCCCGGTAGGCCATTTAAAGCCCTTTTTTGGATTCGATAGCAACTATATGAGCATTATCTACGGGTTTTATTCATGCTTCGTCATGTTACGTGTAAAGTCCAAATTTATGACATCGCGCTGCGCATCGTCGCATCGCAGCAGGGCTCATATGCGATAACAACATTCCGCGTGCGAGGCTTACCGTAGACTGCAGCTCATGCAGAGAGAAAACACCCCACTCGCCTTCAAAGACAATGAAGGCACGTGACGCTGGGGGTGGGGGGTAGTTTCTTATTCGAGCATCAACTGCGAACTTTTACCATAGTAGTGATCACTGGCACGTGCGTGCTATCTCGGCACGCAACAGCTCACGGCTCGTACACCCTTCTACGTGCTGTGCAGTAAGCCAGAAGGGAGTCCACTAAAAGCGCCACTTTAAATGAAGCGTATACGTAATTTTTTACACCAGCGTTTTATAGAGCCACATGACTGGATCGAAGAAAGTAAGCCTTACTTTCTGTGACATTACAGTTTGTTGATATCGCATCAATTGATTATCGTTGCGGTGGAACTGCGAGTTTTTGAAAGTGATTATTCAATTATAGCTTTAAAGACTGTGTTATACGTTTACATCACTGCACCGGCTACTTGTAGCAAGTCGCAAACTGCGGTGAATGTAGTTGGCGGTAAGGAAAACGGACGAAAAACATTTTCTCGCTCTCAAACGGTGTGTTTTTTGTTTTTAGCGTGATGTTCTTGTAATACTCTGTTGCATCCATCAGGCGTAATGGCGGAAAGTCTAGTCAGATGTATTACAGCAGATGAATTCGCACTAGAAAGTAGTGGCACTATTTTCCTATACATATTACGATTTTCTTTGTTATTACATTTACAAATAAATGAAGATGCTTTGTGCATTAAAAATACATAAACCCCGTCATGTATGGCTGTCAATAAACCCTTGGTCAATTGGAGCTTGTTTGTTTTTAACTATAATGTTTTATTTGCTACCGGCCTCGCAATCTCCCTCGCAGGTTCACGTTTAACTGGCGTGACCACTTACAGCGTCGAAGGCGAATTAGGATATGCGCAAGCTTTCTCATTTCGCTGGCAGAACTGCTTACACTGCAACCAGAACGTTGCACCTAATGCATCAAACAGAGTTTAGTCCTATAATGTCGTTTGTCTTTCTACAGGGGTGGCATTTCTTTCCGAAGGCCTTCTATCGTGTGTGACTATATGAATGTTAGAATGCGATTTTTCACGTTAACGTTGATATAACCTCTGGTGCCTTCTACGTTTTTTCAGTTTCGCACTTATAGCAGAACTCATTTTTGTTAACGAACTCACGTCGCTTTGGAGAGCCGCGTCAGCCATATGTCTTTAAAGTCCACTTAGATTTCAGTTTTTTTTCTGCAGAAACAAAAAGCGATTCATTCATTCATTTATTCATTCATTCAATCAATCAATCAATCAATGATTCTGTGCAAACATATTTTCGAATGCTGGTAGTACAACAAATAGATGTTTAAATATGTTTAGTTCTACCTCCATGCAAGAAATGCTAAACATGTTCGGAACATGTATTTTATAAACGGCGGCATAAAGCAAATCGCGTTCACAGGTAATGCTGTTTTTTTCTTATACCGGCATATATTTTCACCATTTGCATCGCCGAGGGACTGCTACATCAACCAGCTCGTGACAAAAAATAAAAAAAAAACGTCCCTATCGCAGCGTCTACCTCCATTGGGCTTCACAGTGCATTCTACGAAAGGCTGAACTCTCACTGAGGAAATTAGGGCAATCAAATAAGGCATGGAAATACAGTTATTATTATTTAAACACCACTGTGCGAGGCATGGAACTTAAGGCTCAAGTGTGATTACTTATCCACGAAGAATTCACGCGGACAACACAGCGCACGTATGAGTATGAAAGCTGCGAGTGTAATAACAATATAGTATCGAAGACATGTGTGGTAGACGTGTATTCTTATTTTTCCGACATTGGCGCAACTTGAACAACGCGTGTTTGAACTAGGGCGTCTGCACACATACAGTTTCTATTTAGCGATGTGCTAGATGCCTATGACTGAAAAATTCGAGTCGGTTTGAATTTCAATAGCCCTCCACTACAGTGCGCTTTATAATCATGTTGTGCGCTGGAATCCAACTCTACAGTGATTTCGATTGTTAATAATACTTTAATGTTGAGGGGCTGCTAAGAGTGCTGCTTAGTTCCTAATTCTGCACTCACAAGGCAAAATTTTTCGCTCTTTGTCTGAGATACGTGTGGGTTCGAAGAATATTACCTCATCTTGCCGGTCACTACAACAGCCTTGTATTTACATTTCTGCTGTTTTGTTATGTCAATGTATTGCGAAAGGTACCGGTATAATATTGTGTTCACAATATTTTTCACACGAACAGTGAAGTTTTCCAAGAAAGTAATACCAAATACCCCATGGCAGGTTCTTGTTGTTACTTTGAAATTCTAGGAGGGCGGAACGATTACTTTCGCGACAGAAAGGTAGCTTCGTCACCGTACACTGATTCGTAAACCTACATAAAAGCGCCTGCGATCTTGAGAAAACTATTGGTGTACTTAATACCTAAGTACTCATCGTATGAGATCGCGACTGGGGATTAATTATTCAAGAATAATCTATTGACACAACCCTAAATATGACTGGTTTATTTAGGTAGCAATATTTTGAATAAACAGAACTCATCTGCGTTTAACACATAGAATATCTGCGAGTTTGGTGCATGTTTGCTAATTCTTACTGTGTACATAAAAAATGTGTAAGTTTGCGCAATCTCACAGCCTTAGTACGAAAGCGTAACGAACGGATTAAGCCTTTTTTGTTTACTAAAACTGTCATGACCTCGTTGCGATACAACACGCTGTCAAACTTTGTTTCAGAATTTCAGTATAGTGCTCTTCCCAATACATTATTTTATGTGAGAGACCTGATCTTGCAAATGCAAATACATTGGCTTGCGGATTAGTTATATGCTAATTACCATGTGCTTAACCTGAACTGAGTTTGGTTCGGTTCTGATCGGAAATTATTGATTCAATTTAATAATTAGGCATGGCCAGCAATTGATACAAATAATAATTAAGTTAATAATACTGGAATCTTTGCAGCACAAGACGTCGACTTTCATCGAGACGATTGTGGCCATGCCTGTATAAATGTAGAAATAGAAACACATCAATTATCCTTACGTTAATTGACACTATATCTTTTTAGAACCTTTTTTATCTATGTGACGATGCTTATTTAAAAGTGACCTACAACACCACAGGATAAGAAAAAAGTGGGGTGGGACTTGTTACTACACCACCAGGTAGTAATTGACATCCTACTTTAAGAACTTATATTTGACAAAATAAGTCGCCGCGTTCATTCATCGAAAGGCCGCATCAATCCAGAAGCATCGGCAAAAAAGGTATGCTCCTCGGTGTTCAACTAGGCTTGCTGAGGTCGTGTATTATCGGTTAGGAGCAGATTGAGGTGCCATTGCTCGCTTTTCCGCACAGTTGTGCGGAATAAAGCTAGAACTTCAGTATAGGGGTTTGAGTGAAACAAAAACTGTCGGGTTTCAAGCTATAAAAACTGTCGGAAAGATTCCGTTTGATAGCTCGAAAAACTAGCCTCTCAATTTTAATGTTCTGGACAGACGCCACATTTTTACATATACTACCGAAATTTTTTAAACCGACGCGGTGGCACTAACATGAACAAACCATTGTTGCACTGTCGCTCATGAAATAATAGTAATAGCACAGGCAGTGTCCACTCTCAGGGTGCTGTTTAGATCATAAGTCGTCGGTTACCTCACTCATGTCTAATTACAAGTGGAAAATACGATTTCCCTCAATAGGTAGATACTTCATCTCCACCAATTAGAACATGGGCTCCATTCCTGGTGCTGAGTGCCGCATTTCAAAGGGGGATTAGCTGAAAAGCGAAATTATTTGGAACTGAGTTTAATATACCTAAATAAGGACCCCGCGTGGCCATAAATAATGCCTAGATTCGCTCCTCTAGATTCCTTTAAATCTACTGTGCACTTCTTCTCTATTTCATCCTTCGTATGCTACATCGTTTTACTCCTTGCACTCTTTTTATCAATGAAGATCAGCTAACCAGACACAGCGTGGTTAACATGCCAGTCTACTTTACGGCATTCCACCCATCTTTCACGCCTGTTGAACACTGTCAGGTTAGGGTACCCAGCAACCGAAGCAATTTTTTCAACGTGCTTCGGTGTACATAACCGCCGTTAACGTCATGATTCCAAAAAAAGAACGAAACATGTAGTTATTTTGTGATTATTCAGCGTAATATGATGAGAAGCATGTTCGTTGGTTGGCAATATGCTGCCTGGTAAAGACGAGATTTGGGATAACGGTCCTATGCGTCAGAGATATGTCAATCCGCGTAAAAAATTGTGGTATGGTGCCCATTACGCAGGAGGATCTCTGTGCATGCCAAAGGTCATAATATCTAAGGAGCGTAGATCCACCTGCAAGGCTACAAACTGCATACAAAGCTCCTACACTTCCTTGTTCTTGTGATGAACTGAACCGTTGAACGTCCGTATGCACGTCTGTGTTGATAGAAAGCACAGGCTACTCTCCTTCTATTCATCTTTCAGCCACCATTCCTAATGCAAGGTAGGTGGCTTGGCTCAGCTTGGATAACTTCCTTGCATATCTCTTATTGCTCTTGATACCTCTTGGTCTCTAATGATTTCTCAATATTACCAGTGCAAACAGCTTTTACGATCCTTAGTACTTGTAGCAACGGAGGCGTACTATGTCATATAGCATTTTCCTTGAAACAAAAGCCAGAAGTCCCCCCCCCCTCCTTTTTTTTTGAAGATTTGTGACCGCTGCTTGTGCTTGGAGTAGGCCTTACGTGCACCAATACTTCACGCAATAAACGCAACAAATTTACCGTCCTTCTCGCTTCACACCGTTACATAACAGCTTACGTACCCTTCGAGTTGCCAGTACAACCAACCAGACAAGTTTGCTGGCACTAGCATTATTTCTTTAGGCATGTTCCCCGGACATAGCTGTCTGACGTTAATGCAATGGTGCTCTTATTTCTTCGTAGGACTTATCGAGTGGCTGGCTGGTGAATAAGCGCCGGCGCATTATGGCCCAATTTACCCTCGTTACCGCGCCATCATTTTGTGGAATTAGTGTCCCAGACAGACTCCAAATGACCCTGGCGTTGTTGTTCAATAAATGAGCATGGCTTTGCCACCACTCACTGAGCGCCATTTCGCCCTGCAGCGCTTATTGCGATAAAATTTCTTGCATATGCCCCGTGGCTTATGTCTCGTCAATTTATTAAGCTCTTTCTTTCTTCCCTACCCTATCACCTGTCGGATGAACTTTTACGTACCGTTCTAGCAAACGTAGATGACGTTGCTTGATTGATTGAGTTGAAAATAAGCTCTGATGGAGCTTGAAAGTGCAAGAGAGACATGCTCTCTTGCGCATTTGGAGAATGATTGTCGAAAAGTCGCTTCTCTTCTTATTCTTTTCAATAAGTCAAGACTTGCACGTTAACACCAGTTCTCTCCACTAGGTCCTATAGCTCGCTGCACACCATTGTGTGTTCATGTCCAGCGCTCGAATCCTAAATACTGGTTGTCTTGAACTACGGGACGAACCACTGCTCCTCAAACCAGATGTTATGGTTATTGACATTCCAAATCTGGTTAGTGTTTGCAATACTGACGCGTTCGCATCTGCAGGTATTCATATGAAAAAAAAAGGTACCTTTAAACTTCATCTTTAAGACTTGAACGCAGTAGCAATACCTTATCTCTATAGTGTGTACTTTTTACATTTTCCGCTTTATTCAATAAATCATAAATTATTTACAGTAAGGTGTAAACATGTAAGGAAAAGTAGACAAAAAGGAAAAATAATGCGAGACATTGGGGCGTACATAGAGCAGCAATGCGCACATGTTAAACCAATAATAAACATAGAAGTAGCCACAGTTACACAATTCTTATAACAGTTTATAAAACCTCGTTAAAAAACATTGAAATGTCAAGACTTATCTGCAAGACTTCGTTGATAGTGTTATGCCAGCGAGTCCTCGTCAAACGTCCGTGCCTCTGAAAAAGGCAATATGGGTCAAGGCCAGCCCGCAGTCCGCCTGACGCGAACATCTCAACGGCGTGAACACGCGCGGCGTCTCTCTGGCCCACGTGCATTGAGTCAGCGGCGCACGTGACAGCGAGCCGGCGTCCTCGTGTCTGGTGGTCTGACGCATGGCGCGGCGACCCATTGGAGGAATCTGCCCTGACGACCAGCGGCGCTTCTGATTGGACATTTTGGTTGGACCCGGTGTAAATAAAAGAAGCCCTGCGGCGCGTCGCGATCGGCGGTCCTACGAGAGAGGAGTCCCCATGTCGGAGAGCCGACATGTGTGTGAGTCGGCGGTCTTAGGCGAAAAGTTGACCTATGTATTAGAGAGGAGAGCTCGGCTCTTCGAGTCTCTGTCAGCCCCAGTGCCGAAATTGTAACGCCTCTGTATATATGCTGTACATAAACCTTGTTTTAACTCACCGTCGTCTCGTCCGCTCGTCTTATCAGCTCTGCGCAGAAGCAGTCGCGAGCTGATAAACATACGCTACCAAACGGCTGGTGACCTTCCCGGCGGAGTTGGAAGCGGTGGCGCCTTCGGGGCCGTGTTGGCGTCCCCGTCTTTCGCAACAGTGGTGGCTTCGGCGGGATCGGTCCGTCGTTCGCAACAGTGGTGGCAGCGGTGGGATCACGGAGGTGGCTTCGCAACAGTGGTTGGCAGCTGCGGAATCGGCCGGCGTCAGCGACATCGATGCGGTAAGTGCCTGATGTATTCCCCTCAGTTCACCAGACTACTCTAGCTCAGGTTGTAGTAGTTTAGAGAAGGGCTGTATGAAGCATTAGAGGGAGCTTTGATCGTTTCAAGCAAAGTCGAAGTGCTTTGAAACCAAAGTTAATGCGGAGGGGGTAAACACGGGAGAGTGAAAAATTGCTTGCGCGTCTTGCTAGTTGACTTATAGTGGGTACGGCAAGTAAATTGTTAACAGGGGCAAACAGCAAGAGGCTAGTGTGAACGATGGAGAACCTTAAAGTGAAGGAACTCATCGAAATTTGTGAGGAACTCGGCATTACTTTGGGCCGTGCGAAACGAAAGCAAGCGATCCTTGAGATCATGAGGGATGAGGGAGTGTCGGCTGAGGAAGTCGATGAGGCCTGGGTGGATATTAAAGCACGCCGTGAGGAGGCTGAAAGGCGAGAAGTAGAAGCTCGCGAACGTGAAGAAGCTGAAAGGCGCGAACGTCGCGAGGAGGCCGAGAGACAGGAGCGTCTCGAGTTGAAACGACTAGAATTGGCAATCCTACAGTGTTCGCAGGCGCCTAGCATAGCTTCTCCAACAGTTCAGGTCAGCGGTTTTAGAATTCGGGACCAACTGCCACCGTTCGTAGTAGGCGAGGACATGGCGAAGTATCTCGTCAAGTTTGAACACGTCTGTGAGCGAAACGCTTTGGAGCGGCCTCTTTGGGCGCGGAACCTGCTAGCTCTTCTTCCCGGCGAAGTGTCCGACGCGATAACTTGCTTGTCGAGGGAAGCGTTTGAGAGCTATGACGAGGTTAAGGAAGTGCTCTTGAGACGTTATAAGTTGTCACCCGAGGCTTTCAGGCAAAGGTTCCGGTATGCTGAAAAGGGGAATGAGTCACACGTTGACTTCGCGTTTCGTCTTAAAGCCGATTTAATTGAATGGCTCAAGGGCGAAGGTGTTTATGACGATCGCGATAAAGTTTTGGAATGCGTTGCATTGGAGCAATTCTACCGCTGCATCGAGGATAATGTCAAACTTTGGCTGCAGGACAGACTTGGGGAAGTACAGCTAAACAAGGCAGCAGAGTTAGCTGAGGAGTATTATACTCGCCGAAGGTTGCACAGCAGGGCAGTGCGCGTTGAAAAGGATGAGAGAAAAGGGGGCTTTTCAAAGAAACCTGATCAACGGAAACCCGCTCCGCACCGTAATTTCAAGAAGGACCCGTCTCTTACGAAGGACAGTGTGGGGGAAGGGCAAACAGAAGCAGAGAAATCGAGTGAGGTTTCTACCACACAGGCATTTGAATCGGAAAACAAACGGAAGCCGCTAATCTGCTACAACTGTAAAAAGGAAGGGCACATCGCGAGAATTTGTCAGGAAAAGTTTGCCTTCGCAACGATCCGAGAATCAGAAAAAAACATTCGGTTGTTGGAGCCGTATCTCCAAGAAATTAGGGTCAATGAGAAAACGTGCCGAGCACTTAGAGACTCAGCAGCAACCATGGACGTTGTCCATCCTTCATTGGTGTCTCCGGATGACTTCACAGGAGAATGCGCGTGGATCAGGCAAGTCGCCGAGGAGCAGAGTGTGCGCTTACCAATCGCCACGGTTGTCCTTGAAAGCCAGTTCGGTGAGCTTCGCACCGAAGCGGCTGTGTCTGCCGCGCTAAATGATCGTTTTCCTTATCTTTTCTCCAACAACTCAGAGCAGCTTCTCAAAAAGCAGGGCAAATCGTTCTTCCCCAACTTAGCGTGCATGGCTCTCACGCGATCGCAAGCGCAGAAGCTATCGCGGCAGCTTGATCTGGTTCAATGCGGTGAACTCTCAAGTGACCTTGTCGGCGGGTCGACGGAACCCTAGAAAGGAAAGTTTCCGCATGAGTCATGTGAGCAGTCACGCGAGCGGCCCGTCGCCGAACCGACCGGCGCGATTTCCGTAGAAAGGGGAGACGACATGGCGCCATTGAGTCAGAGCGAGAGGGTTGCAACGCTCTCGCCTGTAGCGGAAAGTGGGAGCGAGCTGCCGAGAGTTGATCGAGAGACGCTCATTCGAGAGCAGCGTGAGGACCTCTCGATTGAAGCGCCAGTGGAAAGCCAGAAAAACGCGGCACAAGTGCTGTCGAAGGAGCACTACGAGAAATCGGGGAAGAAGCGCGCTTTTGAAGTTGATAATCAGGTAAGGCTGCTGCAGCCGTACAAAAGGAACAAGCTTGAGGTTGATTGGGAAGGGCCCGCAAAAGTAGTATCGAAGCTTTCTGATACCAATTATGAAGAGAAATTAGGAAGGCGGCCGAACAAAATTTATCACAGTAACTTGAAAGCAGTCGTAAATTTACTCTTAAGTGCTTCAGAGGAAGAGGAAGCGGAAATTTTTAGTTCTAGTGAGGTAATCGAAAGGAGATCAAAAGTAATCTGGGAACAGCTGAACCTAGAGCCTAGCTTAAGTGACGGAGGACCTGAGAAAGAGGACCTAAGAAAGATTGGTTCCGAGTTTGGAGACGTGTTCTCGGACCGTCCCGGAGACACGACGGTGATCGAACACGAAATAGAGCTAACTTGTGAGGAGCCAATCCCTAGCAAGCCGTATCGTTGTTCCCCTGTGCAACGTCGAAAGTGTGAGCCGCTCTTGGTGCCGCATAGGTATCGTCGCCTAAAAGTGGCCGGTTACTGAGGTGGAGCATGTTGCTCCACAGCGCAACTTTGACGTTCGTTACAAAAAAAAAGGAGGGAAAGCTATACGCTATTGCAGGTGCATTGAGCAGTGCGTTCTAGCTAGTACCTTCTCAACCTTTCAGTTTCTCGCTGGCGATTCGGGGCAAAATTTTGACCTCATCACGACCTGGGCTGAGCGCTCTCGTTCAGAGTGATCTCAAGGGGCCAACTTTATGTGGTATTCTAATCCGTTACGTTGTTGTACGTGGGGAAAAAAAATTGAGTTGTCATTTTAAGGGTCTTTTGTCCCACATGTGCCTCTTGATGTAGAGGGAACAAAATTCCGATAAACACGTAGATAGGTATATGTTGTACTATACTTTGTCTGGTGTTCTGTCGGGTGACCGAGGGCACTTGCTTGTGTCGTGTGTTGTCTGTTGTCGAACCGTTCTTAGCAAGTTGCAGAACCATCGACAAGTGCTGAAATCGAAGATGGTCAGAAGAGACGAGTGAAGCTGGTCGACAAGTTGTGGCGACAAGCCAGTGGAGCTGGGATCCGTCGTCAAAAATGGGACGTGTTCCCGGAACAGTCTGGAGCTGTATTCTCCCCACGGCCCTGGAGGCGAACCTGGAGGGACCTGGCGAACGAGCGCACCTGACATCCGAGCCCCGTGGAAGCAGCTCGTCTTTCCGGTGCATTATCTGGCGGCGGGGGTGCTGTTATGCCAGCGAGTCCTCGTCAAACGTCCGTGCCTTTGAAAAAGGCAATCTGGGTCAAGGCCAGCCCGCAGTCCGCCTGACGCGAACATCTCAACGGCGTGAACACGCGCGGCGTCTCTCTGGCCCACGTGCATTGAGTCAGCGGCACACGTGACAGCGAGCCGGCGTCCTCGTGTCTGGTGGTCTGACGCATGGCGCGGCGACCCATTGGAGGAATCTGCCCTGACGACCAGCGGCGCTTCTGATTGGACATTTTGGTTGGACCCGGTGTAAATAAAAGAAGCCCTGCGGCGCGTCGCGATCGGCGGTCCTACGAGAGAGGAGTCCCCATGTCGGAGAGCCGACATGTGTGTGAGTCGGCGGTCTTAGGCGAAAAGTTGAACTATGTATTAGAGAGGAGAGCTCGGCTCTTCGAGTCTCTGTCGGCCCCAGTGCCGAAATTGTAACGCCTCTGTATATATGCTGTACATAAACCTTGTTTAACTCACCGTCGTCTCGTCCACTCGTCTTATCAGCTCTGCGCAGAAGCAGTCGCGAGCTGATAAACATACGCTACCAAACGGCTGGTGACCTTCCCGGCGGAGTTGGAAGCGGTGGCGCCTTCGGGGCCGTGTTGGCGTCCCCGTCTTTCGCAACAGTGGTGGCTTCGGCGGGATCGGTCCGTCTTTCGCAACAATAGTAAAGGTGCAGTCTATTCTATTTCTTTCAATTACTTAGTGCATACCTTTTATTGTTTGATGTTACCTGAGCAGTGTAAATTGTGCAAGACAACGTAATTGATTAAAGTTTAAAGTGACTTGTGTCCGTAAAGCTTTCGCGTGTTAAGAGCAGTTATGCGCATACAATGTTTTGGAAGTTGCTACGTGGTCTCAAGAAAACAAGCGTGATAATGTGCGTGTGCCTTTTGTAATAGGTGGCCGGTTTTAAACCACGAAGCCATTATGATAATCACATGTTATGACGCCCGATGGCGATGTACGCTTGCACTTCACAATATTTTTGTGATATTGCATGTTGTTTAGTGAACCTTTTACACAGGATCCGCGCGTTTATAAAGCATTATCGATATATTCACTGCATTGCAGAGAAGAGGATGCTGTTTTCGTTTAGTTTCAAGCGGAGCCGCGGCTGTCTCCTAGAACACCTGCTTGCAACGCAGACGGCCTGGGTTAGATCCTTAATGAGTCCCGGAATGATTTATGCTTTATTTTATTCGCGTCTTTCTTGATTTTTCTGTCACTGACAAGATGATATTTTGTTCACAATCATCGAAGGCCATGCCAACACTGACGCCGGAATTTCAGAGAAACAAGCTCTTTAACGCTGTCGCGTTAAAAGCTAGCAGGGCTTCACTGAAATAATATGGACCAAATGTACGCAACTCCACGAAGTGAATCATGAGAAGTGGGTGGGGAAGAACTGGACATCGTTCTTGCCGTAAATTACTCGTGACACTAGCCACACGAGCTTGCAGATGGGTAGCAGCTTGTTGCCGGCGTTGCCGCTTTGCCTTTGTAAGGTGAGAGTGCTTTCGCGATTGTTTTCACCCATTGCAGAAAAAGAATGTGCAGTCTGGAACGCGCTTATTCATGAGCGTCATCGTAATGACGTATAGTGGGTACCTTGCATTTTCTGTGCTGGACAACGGACAAACTTGGGGCCCTAAGTTCTTCACCCCTGAAACAACGTGATAGCGTGGTTGTTTCCCCTCGCCAATGCTATATGAGTGGTGGGGCCCGCTTTTCAAAAAGAAAGGGTAACTGTATTGTAGCTTCTGCTCACCAAAGCAATATGTGCAGCGGTACATGCTTTAAGAAAGGTTTTTAAATGCGAAGCATTTCTAAGCGAACTTCGGCGACTTTGAGTGTATCTATCTAGCCGCTTACGCTTGGGTGCTCCCTTTGTCACCCCTTTAACTAGGCACGAACCAAAATTAGCAAGAGAGAGTAAGATGGTTTGACGAACATGACGTGCTGGTCAAGACAAGAATAATGTCAGTATCCCGTTGCGTACGTCGTCGAACACTTCCAGCCAGACAGTCGTACATGCTCACGGGTGGGTATGTGCCACTGGTATGCAGGCATGTGCCATTGGTGATTGACACTCAGTATCTACCCAAGAACGACGAGAACCCACATGGGCAATTTTAATGCGTGAGCTTAAAGAAATACCCGACATTGGTAGCATCGACCCGACGAATGCAAAGAGTAAATGTCAGGGTCCCAGCTAGAATCAAACCCAAACATTCTGCGTGACAATGAAGCATTTTACCACAGAACTACTCCAGGTCTCGGAACTACTTTTCAAATAGACGCTAATCTCCGTGGAATGTCAATAGTGGTTTCAGTGCTGCTATGCCTACCCAATTTTAAAAACATTACATATGTACTCCTTTGATACAGCCGTCACCTCAAGTTAATGTCCAATGTGGTTAGTTGCCATGCGCTCAAGTCGATTTATGTAGCAGTGTCCAGGGCCAGCCTCCTCGCGATCACCAGCGCTTCATATCAGCTTCCGGTGTTTCTAACACGAATGTTCCAGTTGACATCGTTGCGCAAGAGCAAACAACTGGTTATAGAAAAAACTGCAACTCTTAAACATATGTCGATGCGTGCAACATTTGTACATATATTTAGCGTCATTTCATGACGTGTCCCTTAATGAAAAAATTGCAACACTATCACCTTTTCTCCGCATGCTTCGCATAACTTTGATTCTCAGGTACGTGGGATCTGCCGAATTTTTTAGCTTGTTTCGATGAGTAATTTGACCTCCCACATGATAGCGCTAGCTCTGTCCTGTAGATGTGGATGGAAGAGGTAAAGGATAATGGTATTTTCACCAAGATAAGCGGGGAAATATATTTATTGTTGGAAACTGCTACTGCTCTGAAATTGTCGCAGAAGCTCCGGTGTCTTAAAAACCGAAATAAAAAGCTTGCTGGTGTCTAATTGTTGTTAACAGTAAGATGTTTGATTGCAAAATAATTCTTTTCAGTGGGCAATGGGACTGTAAGCATACCAAAAAGGGAAGGTTTGATTCACTATGTTTCGATGTCATTAACAGGGAGGCGAATAGGCACAAAAACGACATGAACAAAAAAAAAACAAAATAACAAGAGGAGAGTTTGTTTGAGAGTGACTTTCGAAAAAGTTTATTGGTGGCATCATGATAATGAACAACGTTATGTCGGCCAAACAAGCTCAACGACGTCCTTATGCTGGCAAGTAATGTGGAATACGTAAAACATGAGACGCATCTTCTGTTTTTGTGTAGGTTTTTTTTTCCTTTTCGGAAGAATGCGACAAAAGAAACGATTGTGTACTTTTCATCACTAACACGAACGACAACACTTTCATTATGCATGCAACATCACCCAGTAAAAGTACAACAAACTACTCATATTTTATTGTTACCCTTATATACAACGCATAAGCGATTGTGTGGTCTGGAACGCGTTTATTCATGAGTGTCATCGTCTTGACGTATAGCGGGTACGTTGCATTTGCCGGGGCGGACAACGGACAAACTCAGAAGCCCAGGTGCCTAAAACAACGTGACAGCGTGGTTGTTTCGCCTTGCTAATGGTATACATGCGGTGGTGCCCGCTTTACAAAAACAAAAGGTAACTGCATTGCAGCTTCTGCTCACCAAAGCTATATGTGTGGCGGTGCATTTCGTAAGGCGGTGTGTGGCATTTAAATTGTGTTATCAGTACCGTAGAAGTGCTGGCGTATTTGCATTTAAGTGTTTTTATTGCACTTCCTTCAATATCTGACCCATGATGTAATATACTTTCCCGTATATGAGCTTACTTTCTAATGACTGTTCTGTTTAGTTGGTAATAATGAATGGTAGAAAAAAGCTTGCAATTTTAGAATAGAAGAAACAGCTTCCTATTAAGTCTGTACAGATGATGATGTGTGGTGTTTTTTGGCTGAAGGGTCATTTGATGGCCAAAGAGTGCCAGATCATAGGACGAAATGTGAAGATGTTTGGTGGCTGTATAAGGGCCTTAAAAGTCCTCGTGCTAAGACGGGTTAAACATAGAAGTAATAAAATCATGACAGTGACGTGAAATGTATAGTGAGAATTGGTGGCGAAAGGTTCTGATAATAAAGCACGGTCGATATATTTGACACCAACACAAATCACAAGTGCCTCATCTGCACCCTTGTGTCCGAAGGGTGCGAGGCAGGTGCTTTTCAATGTAGCCACCGCAGCAACAACCTCTATTGAGAGGTCGCGCTAATCGATGCCTTAGTATATTACATTAAAAGTGCAGACATCTCTTAAAAAAGCCAACACATATTTATGAGTGAAAAGTGGTTCCCTATCGACGAACACAGCCGGGTGAAGTGGTATTTGTTTTCGGTAGGGTAACGAAAATTGTTGTTTTCTTAGAGTGTCTAAGTGTTCCCACTGGATTAAAATGTGAAGCACTGTCAGTGCTCCACGACATCTGTCACACATTAGTGGATCCCCACCAGACAACAGGTATGAATGTGTCATGTATGTGTGCCCTATCCTGTGTCTTGTTAGTGTTACCTTTTTATGACGTGATTTCGATACTGGCTGCCAATTACCAAGGTGTGGCTTAATATGTGTAGTTTGTTTTGTGTGCGCTTATCCCACTTGCTCTGCCAGTAATCTCTGAGCTTTCGTTTGAGAGACGGTTTAAGGTCAAGGACCGGGATTGATAGGGGTGTAGTGGCAGTGCTTTCGTGGACGGATGCAGCAAGCTGATCCACCATCACGTTGCCTTGAATATCACGATGCCTTGGCACCTAGCACACTACGACATGTTGTTTGAGTGTGTAGGGTGTGCATAAAGTAAGGTAAAGTGAGACGAGGACAACGTTTTTGGTTTTTTGAGAGTTCGCAAAACTTTTACAATACTGAGATAGTTCGTGTAAATTACTGTTTTTGTGGTTGTAATTGTTTAGTTTGATTACCGGCCATAAGAATCCCGTAAGCTTCCGCTGTGAATATGTTTTCATCTGGATGTAGAGGGCCAGTATCCGAAAAGGATGGCTGGACAGCTGCGTAGGACACAGAAGAGTTAGACTTACAGGCATCTGTAAAAACTCAGGACATATTTATTTGTGTTGAAGTTCCAGGAAGTATGTGCGGATGTGGGAAATGCGCGCGTGTTTTGTAATATCTAGGAAAGAGACGTCGCAATCTATAGTCTGCCACTGCCATGGTGGCGGGTATGGTGCAGCAGCTATTAAGCTGTGTTCAAGTAACACACCTGTCTCCTCAGCGAGACACTTCAGGCGAACTGAATAGGGCTGTCTCACCGAAGGTCTATGTTGAAGCAGAGTGGAGCTCGACGAATCATTAACAGTGGAATATGAGGGGTGCTTCTTATCTACGTTCACCTTGAGGAAATGTACAAAGGTCATGTAAATTCCTGTGCAGGTGAAGTGACCACTCGTTTGACTCGACGTAGAGGCTTTCGACGGGATTGGTGCGAAAAGCACCCATAGAAAGGCGGATGTCCAAATGGTGGACAATGTCAAGCATTTGCAAGGCACTTGGTGCTGCAGACTGATGTAGAATCGCCCCATAATTTAGACGTGTGCATAAAAGGCTTTCATGGGGATTCATCAGGCATTTTTTATCACTGCCCCATGATGTCCGCGATAAAACTTTGATGACATTCATTGCTTTCAGGCACTTGTTCTTGAGATGTTTATTGTGAGGGGTGAATTTTAATGTCTTGTCTAAAATAATGCCTAAAAATTTTGCTCAGACATCACTGGTAGCCTCTGACCGTGCAGGTCAAGGTCCGAATTTGGATGGAGATCTCTCTTTCTTAAGTATGAAACGCAGGTGCTCTTTTGTGGGTTAACGGTGAAACCATTCTCGTCAGCCCACTTAGTTACCTTATTCAAACAAAGTAGAACTTGCCACTCGCACATTACGAGGTTGCATGATTTGTAGCCTATCTGCACGTCATCGACGTATATGCAATAAATATGCTTCGTGGAATACAAATATGTAAGGTATTCATTTTTATAATAAAAAGTCTGCAACTCAACACATCACCTTGCGGCACTCCCGTTTCCTGTACGAAAGTTTGAGACAAGACATTCCTCACTCAGACACGGAAAGTGCGATTGGACGGATAACTTTGAATTATGTTTAGCGTATTACCTCGGACACCTAAGTTTGAGAGGTCTTGCAATATCCCAAAGCGCCTTATGGTGTCATAGGCTTTTTTTCATATCGAGAAAGACCGATAGGAAAAATTGGTTATGGAGGAAAGCATCTCGAATCTGCTTCAATACGTACCAGGTTGTCAATGGTAGATCTGCCTTCTCGAAACCCGCATTGGTATGGATCATGTAGACTGTTAGTTTTACGGAAGTGTACGAGTCAGTGATTTATAATCTTTTCAAAAAGTTTGCATAGGCAGTTTGTCAGGGCGAGGGGTCTGTAACGCGTAACGGAGGATGAATCCTTGCCTTCTTTCGAAATAGGAATAACACTGGCCTCCTTCCATCTCGAAGGGATGTCGCCGAAAAACCAGATGTCATTGTAAAGGTAATGTTTTTTTTTGCGTTTAGAGAAGTAGGTTCCTCAACATTTCGTAGACCATGTGATCAGATCCCGGAGCAGAAGTGCTGCAGCAGGCTAGAGATACCAGTAGTTCAGCTAGAGAGAAAGGTTGGTTGTATGCCTCGTATCTTGTACATTTGGTATCTAGTTTCTGCTTTTCCACCCTTGTCGTGTAGCGTTGGACTATTTGATAGTAGTGTGACAAGCAGGAAACTTGCTCGAAGTGTGCTCCTAGGTGGTTTTTCTGGTCTTAAGCTGTCACCTTGTGTGTCCACCAGAGGGAGCGCATATGCTTGTTTTCTTTCCACCCTTTTCACTTTTCACAGACCTTTCCCTCTTGTGTATATGAAGTGATGCCAGATAAAAATTTTTGCCAACTTTCCCTTCTTGCCTGCCTGCGCGTCCACCTGCCCTGGGATTTTATGTTCTTAAAATTTGTGAGATTCTCGGCCGTCGGTGATTCTTTAAGTAATCTCAAAGCTTTCTCTTGTTTTTTACGCGCTTTTCGGCCCTCAGTATTCCACTCACTGTGTACATAATAGATGTGCTTTCCTCGTACCATTGTCATTAAAATAAACCTGTGTATTTCATTTGCATCAGTGGTTCTTGGTGATCTGCTGGAACGAAATATTCTCGTTAATTTTCACAGGCATGTAGATGCGTCGCTTTGAAAATATTCTTTAGTAGCGGTTACTAATTTAACAGACGTCGTAATAATATTTTCTCAACTTATGCACCTGTTACGTTTGCATTGATTTACAATTTATTCTCAAGGGCTTCTGCCTTCTCAAATACTTGTACTCATGTGTGACAGCTTTTTAAAACAGCGGGTGACGAATGCTAAAATAATCAAGTGAAAAAAACAGCGTTAACGTTGTATTCCAGACTGGCAGCTTTGTCAAGGTAAATAACTTGCGAAGACATTTGCAAACTGCTGGGGGTTCCGTTATTCATTATTTGAAACAAATAAAAAAATTTAGTGACGAAGCAATACTTTTTTTCAGACTAGTTGGCTTATACTTGAAAAATTGCATTGCTGCACAAACTTGAAGAAAAAACACAAGGGAGACAGAAAAGAGCGCAGAAAGCTGCGTTATTTTCTGTCTCTCTTGTGTTTTTTCTTCAAGTTTGTGCAGCAATTCAATTTTTCAAGTTGGTGATGAAGGCAAGAAAAAAAACTGTTATGAGGGAAAGGCCAGATGTCCCGAACACAATACTTTCTCAGAACTGTCGAGAAGTTGCTGAGAAATCTTATTTTACATTATTCTCAGTTTAAAGATCATCTTCTAGATAACATTCATCTAGAAGTCCTTTTTTTTCATAAATATTGTAAGTGTAGGAGCAGCCAAAGTACTCAAAAAGCTACGAATAAATCAAACACACTTTATTGTTACGGTTTCGGTACTAACAAGCTCTATGTGTTCTTCAGAGGAGTGTCGTTCATGCTTAGTGAACAAAACATCTCGTCTCCGAGTAGACGGAACTGGAGGTGCACTCGACAGACCAACTTTTCCGTTACATCGCTCACCGGAAAGGCGGCTGTGTCGACAGTGTTTGTTTACGTGTATTTTTGCTCGCTCTGCGAGGAAACGAATGTCTTTCATCCGTGTGACTTGCCTCCGGCGTCTCTGTTTACCAAAAGTAAGGGCGCATCTTCAAATTTCAGTCTTCTGCCTAAACTTGTCGCAAAGCCAGTGGTCTCAATTAGTGAAATTGTACGCAGGCTTATTTCACGCTCATCGATTATCTGAAGCCACTCTCTGCTGAATCCTACGTACACCATTGTTTTTTTGTTTATTTTCGTAGAAGAAGTGTCGCAATGGGAAGAGTTGAAACAAATGGAAACATGGGCTCGCCTTACTTCGGAGGAATCTTCTAGCAAGGCACCGGGTCTTGAAACTTCAAGTTTTGAAGAAAGAAAATAACTGGAGGGATCCTTCGTTCCCCATATATTTACTCCGAGTTCACTGCTAGTACCGTGTCTTAATCAAGTCCTAATGCAATGCGCCAGAGAGCCTTGAATGAAGTGCAGGAAAGGAAAAATACTGACTGATGAAGGATTGGTTGAGTGAGTGATCGTTATTCGGCCTGAGTATCGTCAGCTGTTATTGCCGCACGCTTAACTCGTCATAATCAACGTCTCCCAGTATCAAGTACGTTTTCAGGTTTGAGTCGGTGTAGATGTTCTTGTTCTTACGAAACAAAGACACACTTCTCGTGATCGAGGCAAGTCATTTGCTATATCGATAATTTATTTTGAAGCTACGCGTAAACTTTGCCTGCTAACTCAGAGTTTTAAGCATAATCTAAGAAGCGGGGAAAACATTTTCATGTGCGCTAGCTTCCAATTCAAGTTTGGAAACTGGCAGCTCATATTATGTTTAGGTCAGCAGTGTCCAGTCTGTCTCGTCGCGGAATTGCTACAATAAAAGAATCTCTGCGCCCTTTATAACGAGGTTGGCCAGGGGCAGAACTTGTTCATAAACTTCACTCTAAAGAAATGCGTACAAGTGCGCTGGCCCGTATTTGCCAAAAAATCATGTGTTACTTTTAGGGATATATTCTTCATTGCAGGGCAAGCATCACAATTGCGTCTATCACCGTACATACGCAGAGTCTTCCCATAAACTTTTTTGTTTGCCGCCAACTCGCTTCGGTGCTAATTCTATGGGTTCAAGTGTCATGAACAGTTCTCTTTATTTCAGCTATTGCGCACATGTTGCAATTGTTTTCCGTGTCTTGTGTAACTACGACTAGCATGCACCAAACGTCCTACGCAGTGGTTGTTTTTTTTTAAAGAAACCATCTTACATGCTGGCTGTTCCTAATGGTGTTCGATTCCGTTCAGTCAGACATGCGCTTTTAGTGCATCAAAGAACATCTGCACTTGGTTCCAGAGGCTATATTCATGCCTAAAAAACGTATGAACTTTGTTTATGGACCTACTTGTGGTCACGGGCAATATTGAGCATTATTTATCTACATCATTGCTTGATAGCGATGCTATTCTTCGCAAAAATTGTGAAGGTGGTGGCCCTTGATGCAACGCTTTAAGTATCGATACAAGACGCTAGCATGTTCCTTCACGGGAAGAAGCCTTAGAGTGCTCCCGCATCCCTTCTTGAGATGCTTCTGCGAGAGAGCGTCCGCGTAGTTTGGCAGTACATTAAAGCCAACATAACTAGTGCTGGTGAATAACCAGTCCCCGCAACACTTCTTCAGCACTCATAGTACTCTTTCATGCTCTACATCACCCTTATAGGAAAATCACTTGTAACCAGGGTCTACTATTCAGCTGTATAGCAAGCACCCGCAATAGCCTTTGGCGTGTCTTTAACGCGTGCTTGCTGCTAGCGTTCGCTTGGCGTGTGCGGATGCGTCAACAAGCTGTCAGCCTCTGTGCCGACCAAGGTCATTGATAACTGAGGTGAAGATTATGGGAGCTTGCTTTAAACGGCAGTGCGAAAGTAAAGAAACCTTCAATCCACGCAGTATACAGATGCGCCAATTACGTTCACGTACGGGGTTTCTCAAGGTTAACCAATAGCAGCAGTAGTTATTCAACATTTATACTAGTATCGTAAGTTGTGGCGAAAGAAACCGCGTCATGTCTTTAATTTTAACTGCAAGCTTTATTATTGTTTCACTGGGCCAGTGCCTCTTACCATGATTTGCGCCTGTCAACTAGTGACATGCTTGAAAAACAAGTAAAGGGGTTTACTTCAAAAGGTTCTAGTTACCAGCCTATGTAACAATGTTCTTCTTCTCTATTTAAAGCTGTGACTTTGCTGGGAAGGACAGAAGTGCTAGTAGACTTGAAATTTGTTGTCGACTTTCGTCTGTTACTTCTTTTTCTCACTAAGCAGTTGATTCCCATTTAGTTGCAGCCACGAAAAAAATCTCTCAGAAAAACAACATAGTCCGCGGATTCGAATTGCATCTTTTTCTGACCATGTGATTTGAAGAGGTGCTGGCAGCTTGTCGCGGAGCTATTTTGTACGTATATTTTTATTTCTTATCCAGATTGTCGTAACCCCGGTGTAGAAAGCAATTTAGCTCTTGAAAACGAAGAAGGATCAATGGTTTCCGCACCCACAAGCAAATGAAATACGGCCAAGGAGGGAAGCTGCACTGCTCAAACCAGTGCACCCGCAAAGCTCTCATTACCCCGTCTCCTTCTCAACTTCTCATGACTTAGCAGAGACCGCTCTCTTTAAGTGAAGTGCAGCAAAATATATTAACGGAAGGTAAAACTTATTATAGATTGCTCTGAAGGGCAAGCGTTTTATTATTTTTTTATGGACAAACCATTATAGAGTCATGGGTGCACTATGCATCATGCTTGATGTAACAAGAACGTCTTCTATCGTCGCAAGCGGGTGCTGTAAGAAGCTTGAGGCTTATTTTTTAGAAGATGTCAATCATGGGAGGGTGTTAATATATCAACTTCGAATTATGTATTGCTAGCGAATCTATCAAGGTTGAGTATGTGTCCCACTTGTGTTTTGTAAGAATAATCGTTTGACAAAAGATTTATGGCAGACCGCATATGATATACTGAAACGTTGAATGCCTTAAGTAAGAAAAAAGAAGAACCGAAATGAAAACTCGATCACATGGCGCTTTGATTTCTTTAAGCTATTCACGGCGGGTTGAAGATATCTTACACTTCTGTTTAACTTTTATGCTGAAAGAAAGTCATGTGTTTGCCGTTGTTCACTGCACATGATGAACACTCAGAGCCATGGTAGAGTGAACTAGAAGTGTTGAGTGGCGTGACCACGCCTCGCCGCTTGATTAGGGTGGCTAGAATGGCCCTAGCCTGATCCCTTCCGCGTTGCCCATAGCGGCGGCGCTGCAGTCGAATAGTACTGAAAGAGGCGCGCGCCGCGTGCAGGAACTGCTATGCGCTTCGGCTCCTCCATCGCGCTTTCTTGGTGCAGATTTCTTCGTACCTGCCCATCATTTATGTTTAGCACATGAAGCCATAGCCCTTAAAGTATGACGCGCCATGCTACTGGATTTGAGCTTCAATAAATCCCTTGTGAGTAATCGAAAATAATTCAGAAGGGGTGTGTTTTACTCTTTCTTCGTTGGTTAGGCGTCTACAATATTACAAATAACTGAGCCGTTTTATTAGAAGTTATCTGTGCTCGGAAAGCTGTGAGATAAAAAAAAACAAATACTGTGTCACACGCACGCAGAACCAGAAAGCCGTAAGTAAAAAGGGAAATGAAGGGAATCTGAACCCCCTACACCACGAAATGTTTTCGGGATTTAACTTTTCAAGGTATACTAAAATATTTACACGCATTCACAGCGATCACCAAGTGCCAAAGTTAGGCATTCTACTGCATACCCCACCCCCTCAAAAAAAAAAATCGGCCATGGGTAGCTTTGCGCCAATAGTTTACAGTTCGCGAAGCTGAATATAGCGTGCCTCTACAAATGCGCACTGTATATTTCGCCTTTTCCACAGCATGAGGTCTCTCATAACAACGAAAAACGCACCACCTAAAAATAGTAGCTGTACAACGGGGCGTTGCGTTATATATATATATATATATATATATATATATATATATATATATATATATATACATATATATATATATATATATATATATATATATATATATATATATATATATATATATATATATATATATATATATATATATATATATATATATATATATATATATATGCTCAGAAACGCAATAAACGCGCTAAAAACGGGCAATTACGCGCTTTCGCAGTCTCGGGCGCGCGCGCTCCCAATGCAGACGCTTCTGAGATCTTCAGTACTGTGGGACTACAGCGCCGCCACTACTGTCACCTGCCAGAGAATCAGCCGTGATGCGGCGTGGCCGCCTTGTTCACTCCAGTGCTCCCTCTTGGTACACTGTAGCCGTGGAGAGATCGCGAGAAAGCCAGTGTTGCCAAGCAACTTTGCAATGATAGGAAGAATTTATGATAAATTAGAACCCTTTTCTATGGTCGTGTAAAGAACTGTTCCAGTGAAATAGGTAAGCTGGCAAATAGGTGATCGTTTTACAGGAAGGAAGGAGGAAAAAGAAAAGAAATGAAAGGCACGGTGGTCAACCAGACGCGAGTCCGATTAAAGAAAAGAAAGAAAGCAGCGGTAAGAGATAACCCTTAGGGTACATGTTCCCCTTTCTATTGCACGCTTAGAAGCAGTCGCTCAATCCGGTTGATTTGAAAAAAAAAAAAAGACCCACCAATGACCACGTCGCTTTGTGGGTCGGAAACATGTAGATTCATGATCCGAGCATGTCATCTTCGAAAAAAATCTTATCACCTAGTTCAGCGTTTCGCTTAGTACTTTGCGTTAGCTCACAAAATGATCACGGGAACAGATTAGATGTTTTAATGTTTCGTCACTACCGCACGACTAACGTCTGGAGGTATATGCCATTCCTGTGCGAAAAGAATACGCCTTCGTGAAAGCTCCCCCCCCCCCCCCCCACAGGCGGCACAGCAATGTTGCTTAACTGCGGTGGAAGTCCTTCAGGACTTGAAGATTCCTCCGTGGGTCCAATTTGTTTAGGCGGTAGTTTTCGACACGGGGGTCACTTAGCCAAATTTCCGACATTGGGTCAGCGAGCGAATGAAGGTCCTTTACAGCGTCCGTTCTTCAAAAGGGTATTGGGGATGCCCGGGTGTTCTCTTAAGCGGATGGGTCAGCATCATCCGCCGGTTCACTACTGACAATGCCGCAACGCCCCGGTAACCATTAGATTACAACGTCATGTATCGTCGATAAAACTTGGTGAAGGACTTCTCTCATTTCATTTACTAGCTTTTCAGGCGCCCTTCGTCTTGACGCTGATTAGAAACTGAAAAGATGCCTTATACTCGCAGAAGACAGCCCATTTTCGAGGCTGGGCTTCCACGATATAAAACTATAGCGGCACGCATGGCAGCAAGCTCCGCTACTGCTGCTGTTGTGCTGCGGGACAATATCAACATTGGAGTCTTGGCACGTCCGAATAACAATGTCACCTGTGGAACTGTCAGCCGATACCGAAGCATCGTTGCGAGCGTGGGTCCTTTGGCCATATTCTTTGTGGAGTAGTGACAATGCCCTCTGTCGTATGACCCCTGTTGAATGACGGCTCTTGTTTGTATTTCCCGGAGTGAAGTGCTCCTTTGGTTGTTGCAAGCACCTCGGAGGTGTGGTCTTGCTGCTGGAGTGAACCCGACAGAAGACATTCTCCATGAGCATAAATAATCTTTGAAAACATGGATAGTGGTCTCATAACATGCTTAGTACAGCTTCTATATGCTACAATGATGCATCTCCTCCATCTGTTTTATACGAGTGTGATTTTACTGACTACGACAATTGCTGCATTAATCGTCGCCGAAAGGCACTGGCGTTGACGGGTGAATATTGTGCATGAGAGTTTGATACAAACATGAACACGCTAGCATTGAGCGGGATGCCTTTGCGCATTCACGGCTCAAGCTGAGAACTTTGTATCTCAAGTTTGTGAACTTGAGCGCATCGTGACTCAACTGGCTGCCATACAGACACCTATGCAGGACCGAAATGGTCGCCTCTTTTCCGAAGCGACCCATCAGCAGGACGCTGCTCTCCAAAACGACGCCGCATGCCAACAACCTCCACAGGACGGTCGCCAACGCGCAAATGACGCTTGTTCCGAACCACCAAAAAACGATTAAGTGAAAACCCGTTCGGTTTTGCTTAACGATTTGCGAACACCCGTGGATCAAGTATGATCTGCGCGATGCTCCGGTGGGTGCAATGCAGTCTCTCTGGGAAGTGTATCCTCATCGCGAATCATTGGTTGTAAGATTGAAGAGAATGTGCCACCAGGTGCCAGCATGGGTGCGTCAACATCTAAGAGGGCCGTCGCAACTGAACACCAATAGACATTAGGTACCAAGGTGTAATAAACATTGAAATAATTCTGTGAAGACACGTTTCACTTTCGTGTGTTATACCGATCTTTATGTCGGAAGGATCAGCCACATCTTTAAATAATATTTCAATTATTTCAAACAAAAGACTAAGAATATGCCCAGTGTTTTTATGAGCCCGGAGGTCTTCTGATATTTAGCTCGCGATTCTGTTTATTTTGTTATATAGGACATTGCAAATCTGCAAAAATAATTTTATCAGAGGCTTGTAACATTTGCTAGCCTACAGATTATTTCTTAGTGACTTCTCCAAGCAACTCTTGTTTAATTCATTTGTCTGCATGACATAAGGTTGCTTATATAAGAGTTGCTTGACGTCGATGCCGCTGCATACATATACATTGCCACACCTCTTCTCACTATATACTAAGTTTTTCCTAACGTACACTGCATAGCAGCTATTCCCTTAAGCTTATGCCGAGATTTTTCGCCAATCATTTGGCGAGAAAGATTTTTCGCTTGCTTAGTCGTCTTTCGCTCTTTTTCTTTTTGGTAAGAAAGATATACGCATTTTTCCCTCTCGCGACGGCGGGCTCTCCAGCCGAGAGAAAGGTTGATTGATTGATTTATTTATAGAGTTTAACGTCCCAAAACCACCATATGATTATGAGAGACGCCGTAGTGGAGGGCTCCGGAAATTTTGACCACCTGGGGTTCTTTACCATGCACTCAAATCTGAGTACACAGGCCTACAACATTTCCGCCTCCATCGGAAATGCAGCCGCCATAGCCGGGATTCGATCCCGTGACCTGCGGGTCAGTAGCCGAGTGCCTCTTCCACAAGACCACCGTGGCGGGGCGGCCGAGAGAAAGAAGCGAGACGACTTTCCTGATTGGGTATTCTGAAACGACTTTCCTGTTACAAACTCCTCAATGTGACCGGAAAAAAATTTTTTTGTTCTATTATTGCGGTTCCTGGTTTGATACGAACTATGTATCACCTGTGGCTCATATCTATTTGCGGTTATATTATAAGGGTGTGTGGCATACGTGACTAAATTGATTGATTGATATGTGGGGTTGAACGTCCCAAAACCACTATATGATTATGAGAGACGCCGTAGTGGAGGGCGCCGGAAATTTCGACCACCTGGGGTTCTTTAACTTGCACCCAAATCTGAGCACACGGGCCTACAACATTTCCGCCTCCATTGGAAATGCAGCCGCCGCAGCCGGAATTCGATCCCGCGACCTGCGGTCAGCAGCCGAGTACCTTAGCCACTAGACCACCGCGGCGGGGCTACGTGACTCAATGCAATGGTTTCATGGCGCATGGAACGAATCTTTCATGCTATTCGCCTAATGACCAGTTGATATTGTGGGCCCACTCTAAGACGCTCCCGTGCAAATTCTCGTGCGAGTCAAATAATGAAGATGAAAATGACAGTGCCCAGACGTATGCGGTGAGATGAATAGAGAGATAGGTGGATAAGTAGAAGGATAGATACGTAGGCAGAAATGGCCAAAGGGCACTTGGTTCACTAATACTTCTCACCTGATACACTGTTCTTACGTAGTCCAAACAGACCAACGTTTCATTACGGCATTCTTAGCACCAAAGAAATCCTATAAAAACGCTCCCTGGAAGTATCATTCCAGCGAATGCAGCCTATATGAACGGTATAGCACATTTTGGAATTCTGGTTAGCAGAAATTTTGTCATAACCATATACATGGTGTGAGTTCAATTGTAGAAAATACACGAACACAGTGGGCCCTGATACTTATTCTCAAGTACGTCTAGTTTACCGCCGACGACACTTTTTTTTTGTCACTTCACAACGTACCAATCTTTCTTTGCATTTTGCGATCAGCCATTGCTATCGTCTTGCCGCCATATGCATTTCATTTGAGGCTACGAATTACTCATCTGAGACTGTGCCACATTACAGAGGCACGTGAAAACTAGGAAAAAACTGCATCAAAAATGCGCCCTTAACGCTCTCCTTGCCCCGATGCATATAGTAAAGTACGCCCACACGTCTTGCTTCTATGGCCACACCGTATATTTTTTCTGGGGACGCTGAGCTCTGGCTATGTCTATATTATTTCACACGTGCGCAACAAAGGCGGCAAGCTTGGTATTCATGTATGCCACGGAGTTCTCACTAGTCTCCTACTGAAACAGTGCAGCTCGAAACTTTGGTGTCTCATAACAGCCGCTTTGAAGGCTCCCCTTGCAATTTGAGTGAGAACCTGAAAAAAAAAGGTAACTTATCTTACTTCGTCATCTAGGTTCCGCATTCAGTGTCGTTTCTTTTTATACCTCCTTTTTGCAATTTCTGGTTGTTTGTCACCTCCACCACCACCTAAAATATCGCGGGAATGAATGATTTCTTGAGTTGCTACCCCTTATGTCAACTTTGGTGGTGCTGCTCTGCAGTTCCATTATTCATGAAGGCAGGAGCAAGAAAAAATTTACGTAGTCCGGTGCTCTTTTTGATGTGTCTCACTTCATGCATTTCATACCGGGATGTTGTAGTCTTCTTGGGGTTGCTTATAGCCTAGATGTGCATAGTGAAGGCTGCTTCGAAAGCTTGGTACGCAGGTATTTTTACTACTGTTGCTGGTCACACGTCTGTGGAGGTGCTAGCGTGCTAAATGTAGCACTTCGTCTTACGGCTTCTGCTTATTTATGTACTTTCTGCATTTCTTCGTTTTGTTTACAGCAACGTGCCTATCGAGTCTCGGTGTCACACGCCCAGTATAATTGACGATCAGGTCACTGACATGCTCATGCACGGCATTGTGCATCCTTAAATAAGTCCTTGGCGCCACCAGGCGTTCTTGTTAAGAAAAAAGATTGCTTGATTTGATTTTGTGTCGACGTTTAAACACGACAACCCGGTATGACATTTTCTATTAAAACGACGTTACCACGACGTTACCCTGCAGTTTATGAAGTGTCTCCTGACGGGGAGGGTAGCAGAGTATTGAAAGAATGCTAACGTTCCCTTAATCTATAAGGTAGAGGATGACAATGACTTGAAGAATTGCAAGCTGATCAACTTGCTTTTCGTTGTAGTCAAACTACTTACAAAAGTAATTGCTAAGAGAATTAACACAAAACATTAAATTTGATTAACCAAAAGAATAATTAGGACTTCGTACTGGCTACTCAACAATTGACCACATCGCACTATCAATCTGATAATAGACAAATACTCAGGATATATACTACTACTATACATAGCTTTCGTAGATTAGAACAAGGCATTTGATTCAGTAGAACTATCAGCTGTCATGCAGACACTGCAAAATCAGACCGTCTACGAAGCATATGTAAACGTATTCTAGGAAAATTCTACAGTGGATGAATTGAGTTGTCCATAAAAAAAGCGAAAGAACACCAATTAGGAAGGGTCTTTGACAAGAAGATAAGATTTATGTAATGCTATTTAGCACGTGCTTACAGAATGTTTTCAGAGGCTTAGAACGGCATGAGTTAGAGATTCAATTTAGTGAAGAGTAGCTTAGTAACCACTCTGCCACGGTGGTCTAGTGGCTAAGGTACTCGGCTGCTGACCCGTAGGTCGCGGGATCAAATCCCGGCTGCGGCAGCTGGATTTCTGATGGAGGCGGAAATGTTGTATGCCTGTGTGCTCATATTTGGGTGCACGTTAAAGAACCCCATGTGTTCGAAATTTCCGGAGCCCTCCACTACGGCGTCTCTCATAATGATATCGTGGTTTTGGGACGGTAACCCCACAAATCATCAGTAGCTTAGTAACCTGCGCTGCGCTGATGACAATGCATTTGTGAGTTACTCAAAGGACGAATGGCAATTCATGATTACCAAATCAGACAAGGAGATCAGAGACGAAGGTATTAAAACTATTCCGCAGAAAACGAAAGTAATATACTACAACCTAGGAAGAGAGCCGCGCTTTGAGATAGGTAGCAGTGCACTTCAAGTTGTAGATGAGTACGTCTACTCAGGGCAGGTATTAACATCGGAGCTGAACCACCAGGTTAGAGAAACTATACACATAAGAATGGGGTGTAGCACATTTGGCAAGCATTCTCGAATTATGAATGGTAAATTGCCATTACCACTCAAGAAGAATATATATATATATATATATGACAGCCGCATTTCACCAGTGCTTACCTATGTAGCAGAAACCTTGAGATTTAAAAAAGGGTTCAACGTAAGTAGAGGTCGACACAGCGAGCGATGAATATGAAAATGATAGGTATGGCCCTAACGAACAAGAAGAGTGCAAAGTGTATCAGGGAACAAACGGGTGTTAAGGGCATGATAGTCGAAATAAAAAAAAAGAAGTGGTCATGGGCAGGGCACGTAGCATGACGGCAACATAACCGCTGGTCAGTAAGGATCACAGACTGGATTCCAAGAGAAGGCAAGCGGGTGAAGGGAAGACATAAAGTTAATTGGGAATAGGGGACTAGAAAGTTTGCGGGTATAAAGTGGCAGCAGCAAGCACAGGTCCAAGTAACTGGCGAAGCATTAAAAAGGCTTGTGTCCTGCCGTGGGCATAGCCACACTGATGATGGTGATGATGATGTTTTTGCTGCGAGTGAAATACTTTTCTTCAATGTATTTACGTTTCGTACAGCGGCAAGTTCCTACGGAAGCATCTGATTTACCTAAATTGTATTTGTTACGCCTCACAAATTATACGAATTTGCTCTCATGACTTTTCAGCAACGTCATACCCCAGCCACTTTTGATAGCATCATGAACACAATTTTACGGTGCCTCTTGCTAAACTCACGGTTATGCTATCTCAATGACTTTGCTGTTTGTTTCCACCGATTTACACACATATTTGGGTCATTTTGACCGCGTCCTGGCATGCCTTGTGGACGCAGGACTTCAACAAGGTAACAGAATATCGTTTCGTAGCCCGAGAGGTCACCATCATTGATCATGTCGTATCGCGGGATGTCATTCTTCAAGGCCAGGTTAAGCTTCACACTGTCTCGCATTCACCACACTCAGAGAGAGAGAGAGATAAAGATGCAAGGGAAGGCAGGGAGCTTAACCAGACGCACATCCGGTTTGCTAACCTGCACTGGGGAAGGGATAAAGGGGAGAAAAGAGGTTGCAGAGACATGAGAAGGTACACACAATCACGAGCACACTCGGGGAGCACACACAGTCTACAGTCGGTCGCTCAGATTTGTTGACTTTAGGTAAAGTAGCAGTGCTTTAGTTGCTTTCTGCGCAACTGAGGCAGATGCCAAAGGTCCTAGTATCTTCTGCACACAAAATGGTCCGGGTCAAGTTGATTCAAAACCATCCGGAGCTGGCATCGCTGCGTGTCGTAGCAAGCGCAGCTGCACAGGACGTGTTCGATGGTCTCTTCAGCTCCGCAGTAGTCGCACCACACTCAAACAGCCTAAAGGACCTCAGAGGTTATGTTGGCTTGTCATGCTTCATAACACGTTGATGGTATAGGAGAGGTGGCTAAACAAGCGCTGCGAGCCCATAACTAAACTGCTCGAGCTGCTCGCGTCCATCGCTATGTTTGCTTACAAGTGTGGCAGCTTGGGATAGTTGGTATGACATGACGATTCGCGCTATAACTATCGCTATGTTCCCGATGGGTTTTTGGGCCTAAAGTTACGCATCGCACGCTTTCTCGATGTGGTACAGGCTGGTTATTAAAACTGTTTTAATCGCTTTAAGACGTGGTTTGGGATTTATAAGCTGGCTTGTGCAGCCGAGCCCGGGAAGCGGGACTCGAGCCCGGGCCTCCTGGGTGAGAGCCAGGTATCCTAACCACTAGACCATGCCGGAACCAGAAGGATGGCGCGTGGCACGTGAAGTGGTTCTTGGATCTACGCTGAACTAAACAGACGTCGAGACGCTCTTCTCTTCATCTCCGAGCGGATTAGTCCTTTGAACCCGGTTTTCCACGAAAGAAGTCTTCGAATTTCACAGAGCCTGTCTGTCAGCTTCGCCAATGAAAGAAGCCTAGGTATAAGTATACTAAGCTCCATGCAGCTTAACATTTTGTAATCAGTGGGGGTAACCTCGATAACACAGAGAAAGAGCACCAACCACAAGGAACGCGTTTTTTTAGGAAGTGTACAAACTGTTAGCCAGATGTGTAAAGTACACCAAAAATTATTCGCTTTTCTCTCCATTGCATGTGGGGTTGGGTTTATGAACGTGGTTAACTTATGCTCTGCTGGCTGCAACGAAATTGCATCGTAAAGCGTGGTCACGTATTGCTTCATATGCGTATGTTGCCAACAGTATAGTGTAGCTGGGAAAAATACTGTTCGTGCGTACACGTGCTTTTAGTAAACAACTTCATAACCTCGCTGTCATAATGAATAAAAAACACATGTACGTAGTAGCGCACGTATTAAATAGATCTATGTATTAAGCGTGATTCACATGGCAATGAGGGTTTGTCGCCGTTAGATTTTGAAAATTAATGTGCCTTCAGAAAACAAAAAATCTGCAATAAACAAACAAAAAATGAACAACGGGTCTGAAATTGCCCTACAAGCACAAATCCGTGAGAAAAGTTTGTGTTTGGTGACGGCAACTTTTTAGCGTTATTCCAGACCTCTCTGGTATAGTGCTGTTCGCCACTATTTGTTTAAATACAAAGACGTAAATAAAAATGCAGTTTGAATACTCGCGACGCATGCCGGTTACATGTTTTCGAAAGCACCAGAGTGTAGAAATCGGCTAACAGTAACCCTGCTGCCACCTCGCGGAGAAAGTGCGGCATCTCGTAGACGTTTGTCAAACTCGTGGCACGCTACTGAAACGGTGCCCGTTGGCCACCTCTATTATCAACCACCATGCTTCAGACGCTGCATTCGAAAATTTTCCTGAATATGCGTACTCCTGATGGCCCTAGCCACGACAAGGACTTTCTCGCTTGGTTATCAGACAGCAACGACACCGTCAGCGCGTCTCGCTGCCTTCACCAAACCACGCTGCTTGCTCACTTCACCATGTACTCGTCCTTCCAGTCCTGCCACTTTGGCGGAGGTTCATTCTGGTGCTAGCATCGTAGGACTTGGCACTGTACTTGCACAAACGCAAACATGGTTTCGTCTACGTGAGCCTATCTCTAAAAAAAGGGGAAGCTCACAACTGGAAAGAGCGTTTAGCCATTATTTGGGTTCTCCAAAAATTTTGCCTTTAGCTGCATGATCCAGTGTTTGACGTCGTCACTGACCACTACGCCCTCTTTGGTTAGCATTTTTAAGAACCGTTCAGGGTGACTCGTTCGCTAGGCACTCCAAATAAACGAGCACGATATCCGTGTTATTTACATATTTGATGGTTATCATATGGACTATGACGAACTTTCTTCCTCACCAGTACCAGATGGCGGTGTTTGCTCATCTGCCTTTGAGCCTGCACTTGGACCACCCGTCCTACGCAACGTGATGGAGCAGCGAAGCAATAACCCTTCAGAATGGGACCTTTATCAGCATCCTTTTTTATCATGTTGCCTCTTGCCTGCCTAGGGTCTTACGCCACCAGGCGGCCAACTTCTGCATACGCGATGGGTTTCTATATGACGCAACTAGCCTGCCGACAGTAGAAAATGGCTTCTTGCGATATGCCACACCTCCAATTGCTTATAACAAAGGTAAAGGGCGCAGCACGTATCACGCATGAGGCGTGCCAACCCACAACTCATCTCTTCCCAGTAGAACCAAAAATAATCCTTAGAAGTTCATTAGCAGTGGATGTAGGAGAACGGGCAGCGGTCAGCAGCGGGCGGCCAAAGGCAACAACTAAGATCTCATGTCAAACATCTGAGGAGCAGAGAAATGCCACTTAGGTCATTCTTTTCACAAAATTTCATTCGGATCAAGACGTCCTGTCTGTAAGAAATGCACGTGCATTTTCAGACGTCTGTGCTTGAAAGCATTTGCTTACTTTGTAAAGTCAAGTTTCCTGCTCTGAGGTTACCAGCTTATTCGAGTAAAGTGTAAGCCTATAGCAGATAGAAATAAATATGTGAAAGGCATGAAAGAAAAGGATACCAGCTGATATTTTTACTTCTTGTCGCTATAGGACCATTAATTTTGATGTTTTATTCAGCATGCAGATATTTCTAACTGATCGAACTCAAAAAGCCGACACAGCTCTGCCCCCCCTCCCCTTGGCATATGAACTCATATTCGAACACCTCATACCGGCAGCCTTAATAATTTAAATGTCAGATGCCAAATTTTCTCGAGTTTTGGTGAAGGTATTATAAGCACACGTCACAGTAAACGAATATATGAAAGGGTAAATAAGTTAAGTTAGCAACAGTGGATGCCAATGTTTGTTGAAAACACAATACCAGAGATCCCAAAATGGCATACCGTAGAGTGCGAGCAGCGAACGAATGCATTGTTGTTTCGTTTTCCGAGTTGTATTTTTTTGGTTGTGAAGTGAGGAAATGGCAATGAAAACAACGCAGTCAATTGATGTGACCATGTAGCGTTCCGTCATGCAAAAGGTAGCAGTTCCACAAGTTCACTTCCGTAGTTCAAGAAGTGCGATTACAAAAAAAAAGTGAGAGAAAGAAAAAAAGAAAGAATGGTGACGATAAAACCAAGCTTAGAGATTAAAAAAAAAACAGTACGACACTTTTTGAAAAGCCCTCTATCATCTTTAGCAGTGGTGCGTTTCTGTTACGAAAATTGCGGGTCTTCGTTACACCCAAGTGCTCTGGCCGTCCTGACGCGTGTTGATAGATTGACGAGCCCGTGGACCACGCCCATCCGCTGGTGCTCCCATTTACATGTTCTCACCGTCGCAATAACGCGAATTGTAGCAGCACGCCACCTTCCCCATTTCTTCGCTTTCTTTTTCTGCCGAAAACATGGCGCTTGCTATTTGCCGATTTCTTCGTGCGCACGCATTCCTATTGAAGCTCTGTGCAAGAGGGCGTGCCTTCTCAGCCCCGCTTCCCAAGAGCAAAAAACGAGGATCATGGCGCCGCGGGCGTGTCGCCTTTCTTTCGCGGGATCACCGCAACAATCTGCGCTTCCGTACGCGCCCGAGCTTTACCGTGGCTTAGGAAACCAACACGTAGTGTAGAGCTTGCGAGGAATCCCCGACGTGGCTCTTTTCATCTTAGGAAGGCTATTTGCCTCTGTTCCGGAGATATTAGTATGCCCAGGGGTGTGTGTCTCAACCTTGTCCCTTTTATTGTCATGTTTCATCGCACACGTGCACGCTTATGCACCCACGATAAATCTTCTGCACTTATGTATACGCGACGCAGCACGTGACGTGTTCACAGATTGGCCCTTACAGCGACTGCAAGACCTTAGGCGGGAATGAAGCTACTGAATGGGAGTTCGTTTCATTTTCACGGTGCCTCCAAAGAATATGCGCGTAGCGCCCGTGAGTCGCTGCAGCTGTTGGTTACTAATGATAATCCCAAGAGCAATGCTTTGTTTGTTGTGTTTACTGTATGAGTGGTAAATAATAAATGAATGCAAAAGTAAAAAAAAAAAAACGGGGCGCATATGATTGTATGTAGGAGGGTGCGGACAAGAAAACAGTGCCAAATGCTGTTTCGCAAGCCGACATCGTAATTATTTTCAAAAATGTTGAGCTTCCGCTTTGAGAGTTAACCAGCTGTCTGCGTATAAACAGTTCATTTATGATCATCGACAAGAACACAAGAGGGCGTGCCTTCTCATACCCGCTTCCAAAGAGCAAAAAACGAGGATCATGGCACCGCGGGCGTGTCGCCTTTCTTTCGCGGGATCCCCGCAACAATCTGCGCTTCCGTACGCGCCAGAGCTTTACCGTGGCTTAGGGAACCAACACGTAGTGTAGAGCTTGCGAGGAATCCCCGACGTGGCTCTTTTCATCTTAGGGAGGCTATTTGCCTTCGTTATACTCGACTAATCACATTTTCTCAATTCTTGTAGAGACGTGCCCACAGACTCAATACTTATTCAGTTCAAAATGTTTTTGAAATTGAGATATTGTAGAACTCTGAATATTACTATGCAAAAATACATTCAAATGAAGGATGGTTAGCACAGAAGATGAATATTTGCAGTGGTTAGCTGTGAAAAAAAATTCGTAATTATAAGGCTTTTCGGCAAGTGGGACTGAGCATCACTTCAGGACTCCACTGGCCTTTGCGACTCGCTAGGCTTGGTCGAACAGAATGAGCTGGCTTTTTCCGACCCTTGCTAGCAATCCAGGCACCATGCTATGGCTTGTTCGAGATGTTCTCATGAAAAGGGGAGAATTAATATTTCGGGGTCACCGTTTGTGCTCCACGCACAGCGTGAATTTGACGGTCATGTCATTTCTAACGTTTTATTCTGATTTTTGGAAAGAAGAGACGTTCATTATGCATTATATTTCAAACATTGGATATGCAGTTTTCAATTGGCATGTATTAAAATTATTTATCAATTATTAATTACGTCGAAAGCATTCATGAGATCGCAACAAGGGCCGATTTTGTCGCCGTATTTGTTTGCCGCATCTGCCGTTGTCTGTAACCACTATCACGTAAAATTATAAAATATACTAAGTGAATAAAAACACACCAACACAGTGTACGGGCATCAAAACCGGACCATCTGGGTGGTAGCCCAAAACTCTACGACTGAGCTACGCTGATGCTTGAAACTTCGTTGCAAATTGACCTATGCAGGCTTCAGGTTGAGTAAGCAGTCACGTTAACATGCGTAATAAAAATATTTGGAACAGTCAAGCAACAACCACGTGTCACGCAATCGGAATGGCATAATTAATGGGCCGCGGAATGCCCCAACCCATAAAAACAGCCTCGGACAAAATTATTCATCGCGGTAAGTCAAATGTGGTGGTGGTGGCGGTGGTGGTGTTCCAGTAGGCGAGTTAGCCTGGCCTGCATGGCCAGCCGGTAAATCAAAGCATCAACAACGTGCGCATAATTTCTTACTAGTGTGTAGCGGGTACCACTATTTTCCAGAGAATGACCAATGATGACATAGTGAATGCTTCCGCATTACACAAAGTTTATGATTCACGGCGTGCTGGGAACCGTGCAAGTGTACTTGTAGCAGTTGTCCTAAGACAGTTTTGAAAAGTCTAGAAAGGCCACTCTTCCAGCGTTCACTGTGACTGTGCTGAAAATTCTGCGCAAGTCTGGCGTTTTTTTTTCTTTTTGCTGAAATTCAGTGACAAAAATAAAAGTAACAATTAAAAGTATTACCTCATGGCCCGGAGGAAAAAAAAACAAAACTAGTTGCTTTTCGATGCATCGCCCCTCCCCCCCCCCCTTTTTCTTCTTAAGAATGCTCCGTGTGGGTAGATAAAGCACGAGAACAGAACCACGACGAAGGGACAAGAAAGAGCATTACGTTCTCGCGCTATATCTACCGTCATGTCATACTAACCATCCCAAACAGCAACACCTCCATGTGAGGTCTCAAACGTAGGGCTTTCGCGCAAAGAAAAAAAATCGCAGCATATCCTCAGAGGGAATGATGGAGAGTGGGGCGAAGCATTCGTCCGTCCATTCGTTTTTGCTTTCATCCGTCCATGGGTCCGCCTGTGTGACCATCCATGTGTCCATCCGCCCTTCCGTGTGTGCGTGTGTTTGCGCGTCCGTCCCTGCGTTCGTCCATGCATCCGCCCCTGCGTCCCTTCATGCATCCATCCATGCATCTGTCTGTGTGTCCGTTCGTCCATCTATTCAACACTCCAAGCACCACCATCTCGCATCTTTTCATCATATATTCCCCATATAGAAGCACCGCCATCCAGCGGACATTCCAAGGACTAAACGAGAGGTGGCACACCCACACTTTCTACCGCTTGTGCTTCGGGTCTACTTCCCACCTTTAACCGCCTCGAGTTCATGGTAAATACTAGTTCACTGTATTCATGGCACTGCTGCCCAACGCTCACTAAACCTTTCTAAAACCAAGGACGTCATGCCCAGCAAGTATAACGTAGCAACCTTTTGCTGTCAGATAGTGCTCAATGTACATGCTAATGGCTGCTAATGGGAAATGAGAGACAGGAGAATTCAACTTTTACTTTCTTACGGCTTGCGTTTCCTATCTACTTCCCACCTTTAACCACCTCGAGTTCATGTTATATACTAGTTCACTGTATTCATGGCACTGCGGCTCAACGCTCACTAAACCTTTCTAAAATTAAGGAGGTTACACCCAGCGAGTATAACGCAGCAACCCTTTCTTGTCAGATAGTGCTTAATGTACATTCCAATAGCTTCTAATGGAGATCGCAGCGTGCGCGTCACCTAAAAGCCGAATGCTCCTGTCTCTCATTGCCCCTTAGCAGTCATTGGCATGTACATTGAGCACCATGTTTTAGTGCTCAACAATGCACAGAAGAAATCTCTCACCGGCACCACCTTGGCGGTCAAAACTTTATACCTGTTACACACTACAACGGCTACGAGAGACGAACGGGGGCCGCTATAAAAAGCTTCGCCCCTAAAAAAACCTTTCGACATTTCATCAGTGCCTTGGTGCTGTCATGCTGTCTACCTGACAGATCTAAAGTAAATGATAAACTCTACTAATAATATTCAGGATTAACGTCTCAAAACCACCATATAATTACGAATTTCGATCACTGGGAATTCTTTGACGTGCACCCCAATCTGAGCACACAGGCTCGTAGCATTTTCAATTTTCGCCTCCATCGAAAATTCAGTAGTTCTGCCTATATAGTGTGCTTATGCTTAATCGACGCGCTCTGAGTATATATATATATATATATATATATATATATATATATATATATATATATATATATATATATATATATATATATATATATATATATATATATATATATATATATATATATATATAATGTATATCGACTAGGTTGTCAATAGTCGCTTCTTTAGTTGACTTATATTGTTTGGCATAGTGTCGAGCAATACAGACGAACGCCGTCTGAAAGAGGAAAAAATTTAAACAAAAGCCAATATGCTCAGAACACGGTAAGTTTCACAATCTGCTAGTCGCCTTGCGTCACCAGCGGTGAGCTTTGCGCAAGGCGGTAAGGTTGGAGCTCGCCTTAATGCAAAATCGATTCCGATTTCGGCGGAGAAACCGCCTCAAAATTTTAGGTTGGTGGACAAGGAACCTCGTTTACGTAGCTTGGATATTTTCTTTTTTTTACCTAGTTCTCTTTATGTGCTCGTGGCAAAAAAAAAATGTTTCCTAAAAATGCACCAATTTGCATCCCTCTTATGTTTTCTCACTTGTAGTACGAGTGCAGAGAGTGCGGCATTCCATCAAGATGAATAAAAAGGGAAGATATGTGTGTTTTTTTTTGTTGTAATTTCCCTATGACTCTCTTACATATGGCGCCCCCGTTCCTAACATAATAATGGCGCGTTATATTTCATGCCTGAAAACATTTTGTAGTCTTATATTATGTTGTTTTCTCGGGAGTTTCCCGTATCATTCATAAATCGGATAAAAGTCCGTGCCCTCGAAACGTTTCAGCTATGTATTCTGGCAGTCAGGTCTAAGGTAACCTAGCTTCATATTCGTGTTCCAATATTTGGCAGCAGCCGTAGCCAAGGCGTGAGTTATAACCCACAATACGGTGCTCACGAAGTAGACATTTTGTCTTTGTTCATTATAGCATCGCCCTGTATCATGAAGTATGCTCTTTTTGGCTTAGGGCTCAAATTGCAGTTGTTCAGGTGGTAATGCAAAGCCTACGTGCCCAGTCATTCGGAGCTGAGTCCATATGCCGAAAAAATCGTGTCATACTCATAATTTTGGTAAGTTATCGCAGCTAACGCTGCTATGAGATCACAACATGAGTATCATGGACCGTTTGTCTCCGCCGTTTCCGCACGGTGTCCGTAACCACTAGCGCTCGAAATTAGAGACAAAACTAAGCAAATCTAAAGCACCAGAAACACAATGGAGTTCGAACACGGGTCTCCTTTGTGCCAGCCTTGCGTGCTACCACAGTTCCACGGCAGTTTTTGGAACTCCGTTGCAAACTGGCTTTAGGCAGGTTTGATGTCGGGAAAAAAATCACTTTAATATAAGTGATGAACATTTTAGAACAGCGAAGAAACAACCAGGCGTCACGCATTGCAATTTTCGTAACGAATAGCTTTTCCATTGCTCCCACCCCGATATTACAAGAGCTCCAGGCATCATCCTTTGTCATCGTTGCCTACAGCAGTGAAAAACTGCACAAAATTTCCTGTGAGTGCGTAGAGGGTACCACACATCAACGAAAAAGAATGGAGGATTGCATAGTTATTGCCTACTGCACAAGGAATATGATCAATAAAGGCGTAGTGGGTACCTTACAAGTATGCTTGTAATAGTTACCCAATCGGTATTTAAAAAAAGGTTCTGAAAAGCTGCTCTGCCAGCTTTCGTTGTGACTATGCTGCGCCTTCTGCGCAAGCCTGGCGGTTTTTTGTTTCAGCCAACCATGATGGGGTCAGGTTACTAAGAAAGCGCCCCGCAGAGGGCAACAGGAAAAGTTTTTTTAAAACGAAATTGAGCCACAGTAGACCAAAGGAGTGAATAAAGAGTTTAATACCTGTTGTTACTCTCTCGATAGACAGCTGCTTTGTTTTTTTTTACTGTTCACGACTTAAGTCAACTAACGCCAAAGACAGGCCAAAGTAGCAGTCGTATCGACACAAGGCAGATTTTTTTTATGTTAGGTCATCTACACTATCGTTAAACGACCTGTATCTCTGTTATCGTTGACAAATTTACCCTGACAATGCCATCCCATGTTTCACGCTTCATTTTTTCTTTATATTGGAGGAGCCTACTACACGACCGACTGCCTTCTAGGAGATTTTTTTTTTAATTTTCAGCGGAACCAAGATATTATGAAGTTGCCAGGGCCCGCGAATTACTTCAATAAATCGGGAACTTCGCAAAGCCAATAACGGAGATATTTTGGTCCTTATAAATTAAAAAAATGGTATCACAGAGACTTACAACAGCCTCACGTCAGCGTGTATGCCATGAACTCCTACCGGAGTGCTTAAGAAGCATGTACGTGCGAATTAGCGCACGCTTTACCAGTCGCAGCCGCATTTGTGCACTTTCGCCATCTGGCGGAAGTATATTAAATCCTAGAAAGAAATGCGAAGTCTGCAAATTCGTGCAGTTTTGGTTTGTTGTTTTGGAAGAACCCCCCCCCCCCCCCAAAAAAAAAATGCCTTTGTCGCGCCAATTTTCCCGCTCCTACGCTGGCAGCACACCGCCAGGCATTCTCATACCTTAAGTTTACATGTACAAGTATAGGCATTTCGCACAGTGATTTCTCTACAGACTATGATTTCTCTACAGAACTGTATTAAACCCACCTGATCGCACATTGTGTACAAAAGAGAACTTTCGCCGACTGTTTTTACTCTCTTGAGAACGTAAGTTGATGCTAGCGTCTCAGGTTGTGTCCCAAAAACGGCAAGTGAGAAAATATCCATATTGCAAGATACGGAAATGGGCTTCTTGAGTAATAATTTGTGAACACGATTCCATTTTAAGTTAGCTTTCTTGAAGAACACTCTGTTTAGTAGCAGAGACCGATAAAGTTAACGATTAATTTATCGCTTCACCAGCGTATGTGTATTTCACGCGTGAAGCACGCCACCTGAGGAAAGAAAGGAGCAGATATAACATCACCTCGATACTGGAGTAGCGCACAGTCCGAGCCCAGTGTATATACACACTTTGTATACAAGGTGTGTGTACCTGTGAGTATCGCTTGCGACGTACTCAGCTGAGAAACAGGCCCACATAGCGTTCCACATTTACGACTCAGTGATAATAAATGCTAAGTGATAATAAGTCATAATAAAAAAGTGAAATAAGGAAGGTATACAACAGCTGCATCTTGCCGGTACTTAGCTACGGAGCAGAAATCTGGAGACACACAAAAAGGGTTCAGCTTAAATTGAGGACGACGCAGCGAGCAATTGAAAGAAAAATGGTAGGTGCAACCTTAAGAGACAAGAAGAGAGCAGAGTGGATTAGGGAAGAAACGGGGGTTAAGGATGTCATAGTTGAAATCAAGAAGAGGAAATGGAAATGGGCTGGGCATGTAGCGGGTCGACAGGATAACCACTGCTCATTAAGGGTAACAAACTGGATTCCCAGAGAAGGCAAGCGGGTTAGGGGGAGACAGAAGGTTAGGTGGGCAGATAAGATTACGAAGTTTGTGGGTATAAATTGGCAACAGCAAGCACAGGACCGAGTTAACTGGCGGAACATGGGAGAGGCTTTTGTCTGGCAGTGCACGTAGTCAGGCTGATGATGATGGTGATGATGATGATGATAAATGCATAGATCTTTCGTTATCGCACCAACTAAAGAGAGTGTCGTTTAGAGAGGGCTGCATCAAACAATATTCTGTCCGCAAATAAATCGAAACTTCGGAGTCCTCTTTGAGGATCGCCAATGAGGACATCAATATGTCTGTATGTCTGTCCGTCCGTCTGCTTGTTATAGAGTTACTGTATATGCTACCTTTAGGTAGCAAAGGCGCGCCACTGTTTTCCGGGCGCCACTCGCTCCGTCTACAAGAGTTCAGTGCCCCTATTCGCCGAGCGCCATCACGTGGTCATAGGTGGTTCATTTGCACTGCGGAGAAGCCAACGGGAAGATTACGGGCAGATCAAACAGGGTTGACAACGGCTGTTGTCATTCTCGCCACGCTTCTTCGGTAATGTAGCCATGCTGCCTATTGGTCACGAGAAATGTGGCAGCAAGTGCATTCTGTGTTGAATTGTACTGCGTAGAGCCCACGCGATCAGACGCTGCAGTGCTCAGTCGGAAGGAATAAACTCTTGGCCATTGTCGTCGGCAGGATTTTTACTTGGGCGTGCAAATCATTGTTGCATTGCGGCTCAGGGAGAGCGAGAGCACTGGTCTAGCTTGGGTGAGGTCAAGTGCTGTTGTGGCTTGAGGCGGGCTGCCCACTTCTCTGCTGACGCACATGCGCTCGGCTTTTTTTTTTCTAATCTGTCCACCGCACTGCAAACCTTGCTCTATTTGTATTAACCACAGATGCAGTAGTGAATACGTTATACATGCAGAGTAAGGCAGTGTGTGTCAGCTGCATACGTCCAAGTTAGTCTCGCGGTTAAAACGCTAAAGATAAAGGGAGAATTTAAATTAGAACTATTTGAATCGGCAAGGTGTTGCTGCTAGTGCGTGAAAAGAATGCAGCTTTGAAACCTTAAGCGAAAAGAATGTTGGACTTGACAGGGTTTTTGAACTACGATTCACATCAATTGTCGTGAGCCGCGATTGTAATACGAGCGTAATACGAGATGCGCGCTTAACGCGGGCGTCGTACGCCCACTCTCGATCGCTATGCAGCTCTATTCAGTTGAAGACTACAAAGCTTTAGCTGGTTAACTCACACAGGCAACGAATGATCCCAAGGCGATGAAAATATTCCATCCCTGGCTCGATAGCGATTAAGAGTGAAAAATAATTTCATATATGTGAATAGGAAACATTGTGCAAAAGAAGCCGAAGCTAATCTGTGGCCTACTAAAAATATACTCATGTACCACTGGTTAAAAGAGCTGACGCACGTTATTTCATTATTACTTACCGAAATGGTAAACACAAAATCAAGGCTTCAAGGCGTGACCAGAGTAACTGAGTTTGCCTCGTACTTTTATAAAAAAATGGAAAGAAAAGAAAGCAAAAATTAAGCAACGCTACAAGCGCGAGCGCTACTCCTGCACGGGGGGTGAGTGGCTTTCCCGCAAGACATTTGAACCCATGATGGCGTATCTTGGCGCAACTCTGCTACGTTATAGTAGAATATACAGTACCTTTAGTCTGTCACTCACACTAGCACCACCTGCTGAGAAAGTCATACAACTAGGTGGTTACGAACCAGTCGCAGACATGCATGGACAAACCCACGGCCTTAGGAGCTTCGCCCCTCAAAGTGGGTTACAATTTAGAGTACTTGGTACTCTACTGTGGAAGAGCTTAGAGCCACCCCGTGGGCATCACACTTGATTAAGCTGTCCCGACAAATATAATAGAGTTCTTAAAGAGCTTCCTAATTACGGGTACAACGGCTGCGACCAAAGGAGAGTCCTACAGTTATTATTATGAAGTAATAAATTGTGGTTGTTTGTCATGTCATAACCAAAATAATGAGTCCAATCTACAGTCCTGCTTACTGATCCAAGACACTGCTGTCCTTGTGGTCTATAGAAGGTTCTAAGGGAAGCGTAGATAAAACAACCGCAAGGACATTGCCAAAGAAGCGTTTCTTTTTATGTAACACATTGAAGCCTTTTTGTATATGAAGAAAAATAACACTAGTGAGAAAGGTTATATCTCCCCTTCTGGGCCCCCGCAAACCAACGCCTTTTCGTAAACTAAGGTTCGTAGATGCGTGAGTAGTGAGAGCTGCATTGCATGCTCAATTGAGGCGTGATGTAGAAATCTGTAAGAACTCGAATGCCATTTTTCGACTAATGTTTTAGAGCGTCCAAGGTAGTTTATAGACAAGAAACTATTTGTTGAAAATTGTTATTTTCAATGACCTCGATTGGCACAATGTGGTAGAACATTCAGAATTTTATTATCTGGTGGCCAAATTGCCCAAAGCTGCCCAAATAAAAATTGTATTAGGCAGGAAAGCAGTAATGACCGAACCCTCCATAGAGCTAACAACCCCGTAATCTGCATAACCTACCTGGGCGTTTTTAACTCTTTCGTTACCACACCTATTCAAATCGATCACTGGTGATTCACGCTTTGTATAGTCAATTTTGGCGTGTCCACTTTGCTTCTCCTGCACCCAGCACTTTCTCGTAGTTAGTTCAGCCACTGAATGCTCGGAATCTATACGAATTTGCCTGTTTTGGCAATATCGTGATTACAGACACGCGTTTGCGTCAATCAACGGGGATCTGTTTTTGAGAATATGGACCTAGCTGGTGAACTCAGAGAGGTTGAAAAAAACTGCTGGAGCGGCAATTATTGCCCACGAGTGAAGCCGCACCCACAGTAACACGGCGGCCAGGAGCATGATGAGCTGTTGGCGTTCGGCGATTGACAAGATGCATTTTCCTCGCACGCCCAACGAGTTTGAAGTGGCAACTTTTTCGGGGCAGATAGTGCTAAAGTGCGTTTTTGTGTTTCTAGTAATCTATTGTAACGCTCCAAATCAGGGCAAACTTATTAGAGATTGAGTCGCGAATATTCGTCTCTGTTGGTTATTTCATTGAAAACAACTATTCGTAAATATAATAAAGTATTTTTAGACTAACAGATCACAGCCACTTGATTTACAAGTAGACAGCACCACAAACTAGCAAGTTTCTGAGATCATTGGAGGGCGAAACCTGGCTTCACCATGGCCGGCAAAGCATTCTGGGAGATTTCACTTCAGCCATTTCGCAGGGGTAAAGCTCTTTATGTCATGGGTCGTGCGTCCGCGATGTATGTAGCAGTTATAGTCGTCGTAGTAATAGGTAGCCACTGGTCATTTAGTCCTTGAAACGTCCGCTGGATGGTGATACTTCTATATGATGAATATATGATGAAAAGATACGAGGGGGTTGTACTTGGAGTGTTCACTAGATGTACGCACACACGGGCGCACGCATGGATAGACGAACGAACGCATGAACGGGTGCATGGACGGAGGGACAGACGCACGCACAAATGGACGCACAGTCGCACGGACGGGTGCACAGGTGGACGGGCAGACGGTTGTTGCATGGACAGAAGGTGGTCGCACGGATGGACGGAGGCGTAGAATGACTGACGAACGCTTCGTCCCACTTATCATCATTCAGCTCGTGAATATGCAGTGATTTTCAGGGGCGAAGCTCCTTTTAGCAGCACCCGTTCGTCCCTTGTAGTTGTAGTAGTAGTCGTAGTGTGTAACCAGTCTTACATTTTGACCTCCAAGGTGGAGCCGGTGAGAGATTTCTTCTGTGCGTTGTTGAACAGTTGTTCTGTGCGTTGTTGAAAGCGTGCGCGTTTACTAAAAGACGAATTCTCCTGTCTATCGTTCCCACTTAGCAGCCATTGGCATGTACATTGAGCACTATCTGACAAAAAAGGGTTGCCAAGTTATACTCACTGTGCATAACCTCCTTGGTTTTAAAAAGGTTTAGCGAGCGTTGGGTCGCAGTGCCATGAATACAGTGAACTACTATATACCATAAACTCGAGGTGGTTAAAGGTGGGAAGTAGACACGAAGCGCAAGCCGTAAGAAAGTGTGCGCGTGGCACCTCTCGTTCAGTCCCTATAATGTCCGCTGGATGGCGGTGCATATGCGAAATATATGACGAAAAGATGCGACATGGTGGTACTTGGAGGGTTGAATAGATGGACGAACTGACACACAGACAGATGCATAAACGGACTCACGGATGGCTGCACCGACGGATGGACGCATGGACGGACGCATGGACGGACGTAGGGGCGGATGCATGGATGAACGCAGGAACGGACGCACAGATGGACTTGCGCACGCGCGAACAGACGCACGCACGGACGGGTGAATGGATGCACGGTCGGTCACACAGACGGACTCATGGACGAACGGAAGCAAGATTGAATGGACGGACGGATGCTTCGTCCCACTCTCCATCATTTGCTCCGTGGATATGCTGGCAGTTTTTTTAACCTCCTTGGGCAAACTTAAAAGCAGCGCGTGCCCCTCGTGGTTATGCTACAGTAGCATCAAAGCGGTGTAATCAAAAGAATTTTTACAAGTCAAAAGTCATAATAAGGTGTCAGCTTCGCAATCTCAGTGTTGAGCAGTAAGTGAGTGAGTGAAACAATTCTATTGTCTATCCGGCATAAAGGGAAAAAGGTAGGGAAATTGTCAGAAATTTATGCCAACCGTTCAATAGAGAGCGGTTTCTAGAAGCAGCGAAAATATATTCTACAAAAAAATTTCGAAGGTCCGCCTCATGTGGTTAGTTTAGATGTGGCCTTCTCAGACAGCTGCTAGCATATTTTATTTCCCTTGTATCGTTATATCAGATGCAAGGCCGAATCTGCTTTCACTAGTCGCTCCTATGGCGTTTCCGTCATGTGCGTATGGTTGCGCGCCTGCGCAAAAAAAAAAAAATAAACACGCGCCACTTGAAACTGTCTTGCGACCGCACCTGAAGGGAATTAAGACAAACTTAGAGTCCAATGATGACAGCACCTGAGCCTCAAGCTTTACGTTGGCCACGCTTTGCGTCAGCCCCAGACATCCGATTCCATCCTTAGGTTTGTTTTGCTTAGATCCTTAAGTTGTCTCCTCCACCGCAAATGCGCAACTGCGAGCCTTTGTGCACAGTTTTGTAACTACTTTTGTTACGTGCGAGGTCCCCACGTCGCTGGAGTGCGTTGTGCTGGCGCCAGCTGTGGAGCTACTCCTTTCGAGAAGAAGGCCACCGAGCATATCTTGGCCCGGACTACGGTGCAGCGCAAAACGTGTTGTAACTGCGCGTGCTTTGTTCCTTTTTTCTAACGATGCGCAAAAAAAAGCAAAGAAATATGCTTGGATGCATCTATTGGAACACTAACCTGTGCGGAGTGAGGTGGCTTATGGAAAGAGATAGCATTAGAAGAAATGGCAATGTTCATTGGTCATCAAATTTATAGAGAGTTTATTCACATGACGGGAATCCATCTATAGTCTGCATGCTATCATCGCAAGAAAACAAAAATTTACTAAAAAAAGTGTACGAATTCACTATTGTCTCGCGAAAAATGAATAAATGCTTCACCGCATGACGCAATCAATAAAGCAGCACCACTGTTCTGGTTTTCTTTGTCAATGTGAATAGAAACATTTTGTACTAAGGTTATTATATTTGAATACTGCTCCTGTGTCATTTATCTTCATTCATTAGTTCGATTGCAAAAATTCTTATACAATGATACAGACTTTAAAAGATGCTGCTCTAGGCAGCTTAAAAAGCTTTTGGCCCCCGTTCTTTATGACGGCAGCAGGTGGCGGAAAGAGAAAAACAAGTACTTGGGTTAATATTCAGTATGACATCAACAATGTTTAAAAAGTACACAATACAAACAAAAAGAAATAAAGATACAATATAATATGTAGTACATGAATTTACATGGATGTAAGTGTATATATAAATGTCTTTAAAGCTGATATTCTAAATTTTCTTTGCTCTGAATATTTTGATTATATAGTGTTTTTATTGCGCAGTTTTCCAGCTGGCTACATGAAATTTCATACTTGTCACATTTTTCTTCATTTGAAAAATATTTTTGTTGCTTTACAACTTATATTTTTTGGAAAGAGAATTTCATTATGCGAACATTGATATGCTGCAGTGTGTGCTGGAGTACTTTTGAAACTGGCAAAAGCTGTTTTCCCGAGACACGTGAGAAATAACAATTTTCGTGCGGTAACGAAAGAGTTAGTGCTTTTCGCTCCTTATGAGCGCACAGTGTCCGTAAACCGCCACATGGCACCTACAGCAAATGTTCCGCAGGTGCATGTGAACAAACCGGAAATCATTCGAACAACAAAAAAGGTTATACAAAGGCTCTTGACTGAAACAAACATAAAATGCCTCAATACCGTATAAACACTGACATTTACACACACATTAGTCAAAGCGCTTGACGAAAAGAAAAGTGGACAAGTACACAATACATTAACCAGAACAATATACAGGCCACGATTCATAATAAGATACCCACTGCTTTGCGCCGTCGTCAGCATTAACTTTGTGTATGTGTGTAGATTTTTTCAAACATCCTAGAGATTTACGCGTTTGTTTTTCTTGAAGGGACGGCTTTCAGCTTTCCCGTGGCATAGTATCAAGTACTGCAAATCATTCACCACTTTTTCTAAAGAGACATCCTGATTTTGGTTAGTTGGGGAATCCTGTATTTGCTTTGTCCATGTTGTCTGCTCGCTTCTAACGTCTCTTTATTACTGTTAATATTTGTTTGTGCGCAATCTGCAGGCAGCGCTTGTCTCACGCGTATATTACGTGTCTCATGCTGACCAATGAAGTTCCATATTTTAAGTAACGTACTTTCTTTCCCTTCTTCTCTGCGTTGGTCTAAACTTATTTCACGCAGCTCTTTGAAATCTCCGCTCCACATCGTGCGTGCTCTGACTGTGACGCAAGATATTGCAGCGCCACTATTTTATGTATGCGGTGTCACAAGCTATTCGACGATCTGAAAGTAAGTTAGGCGAGGCGTTCACCTGGCCTTCGGCTGGCAAGAGCTGTATGGCCGGTCTCTAGCCTTAGATTTGCATGTCAATGAAGCTGACCCACGCCTGCCTTGAATGCTCATTGTCCTGGCTTGACCTCACTGCACTTCACTTCAGGAAGTGCCTTCTCAGTGGACGCTTAAGTGCACGCTGTATACGAGCGACAATATCTGTAGTGATCAGGCGTTCTATGTGTTAGTTGGAAGAAAAAACAGCGTGAATGGAATGTTTACCAGAGGTACCACGGTGTTGCTTTGTTTACATGTAATGTGGTTTGTTATGTCTTAGCTAACTTGCTGTGACGAAGTTAATTTTTACAGCACTTTACCTACTTCATTTCTATAAGTTTTGCTGCAAGAACAAAGGTGATACTCAAAATAAAAAAGATGCACAAGTTAAAAAAACACACGTAGCCAACTGTCAGGAGCTAGAAATACAACATGATAATGTGCAATTCGCATGTAGAATTTCCGATTTGCAGTAGGACGCTCACTCTAATGCATTGCTGGTTCTGCCCACATTTCACGGAATGACACCAAATTCGTTGACAGGAAGCCATAGCTGTTCACCACAAATGATTATCTAACCCACTTTCTGGTATAGCCTTCAGGAAGACATGTCCGCTTTTCGAAATGGCGACACGGTACAAATGCTGTTTACGGATTTCTCATCGCAAGCTTCCATTTTCCCCTTCCTATTGTTAAGTGTGTTTTGTTTTTTTTAGGAACAGGTTCGCTTTTTGCTGAAAATTTCTTTCAGGTCATGGTGCAAGTATTATCTGTAATATGAGAGGGCGTCTGTACAAACTCGGTCGTTCCCTCTCTAAACGTTTACTTTTGGTTGCGTACTTGACGCATTTGAAAAGAATAGGTTCGCATGCTCGTCTTCATCACCACACTAGCATTCCGGCGTGTGGAATGGCCGTGTCTTGTTCAGGAAACTGTTTCCGTGTGCTAGGTCCCCATTCATGATTGTGAAGTAGCGTCTCTAGGGCTTGTGAGAGATTTAGCCCTAATCAGAAGGTTCTTTGTCGGTCGACTTCATGAAGTAACGATTGATCCCATTCAGTGATGTAAAACTGAGCTCTCTTAAGAACAACGGTGACTTCCTCGTATTGCAAAAGAAAATTTTTTCCATACATACAGTGTCACTCATGAGCTTAATATTACCGCGTTCTCATAAAACCTATTCAAAATCTATTGGATTCCCAGATTTTACGCAGGAAGATATTACAACAGAAAAAACTGCCGAAAAATCTGCACAAGTCTAGCTGCCATATAAATTTTCAATTTCTTGACTGCATTCAAACTACCTATGTCGTGATTCGTCAGAATAAAGAGCTGCCTGCTGAATAAACTGCAGGGTAGTCTTACCTACTCTTTTCTGAAAAGGTACCTTCAGCTTGCTGTGAAACGCCTGTTATCCAACTCCTACGAGGATATCAGTTGAGAAACGGTTGTCTGCTTCAGATGGGCAAGTATCTGTACCGATTTATTTATGCTCAACAATTTTAGCCCTAACAAAACGTCCACATTGCGAGTATAAGGCTGCATTGTACCGCATTACGTGGGGATCTCTGCGTAAGCTGGGAGTAATGATTCACAAAAGGCTCGTTCCGGAACATTTGTAGGCTGCTTTGAACAGCTCACTTTTAGAACCAAAGTATGCATGGGTTTTTTCTCCATGATTTGAATCTGGGCTTGAACCAGGAAGCCCCAAATGACCCATGTCCTTTTAAGCAAGAAAGAAGACCTTTTGCAACAAAAATAAAACACAATTTTCTGTTTTTTTTCGGCATAAAGACATACAATTGGGGCTTTTAGTCATACAGAGTAGGAAATCTCACAACGCCATGCAGTGCGAGAGAAGACAAAGTTAGGTCGTCCTGCATTGGACGCTGGTTTTCTAAGAGGTATGCTTACATACTGTTATGTTTCTTTTTTTTCCGCCTCTCTCACTGCCTGGAACGTCGCCAGAAAGATAAAAGTGTGGGCTTGTGCAACTTGGCACGTCTATTTCTTTCAGCGTTGTGTATATCAGACAAATTTTGCTTTACTTACACAAGTTTGCTTTTAATAGGTATACAAGATATCGCGCAAAAGTCTATTGAAATGTCATGAACTACTACTACGCATTAACACGACAGGAAACTGAACGCCAACACCAAGGAGGAAGAAAAAAAGTAAGCGAATAAATAGGGAGGTTAGCCAGTTATTAGACCAGCTAAAAACACTGTGCTGGGAAAAGGGGTAAGGGGAATAAGAGATTATCAAAAAGAGGTGTTGTGAAGACAGACAGAAAATGCAATAGATAACGACATAGTACAAGCAAAATGAAAGATAATACGACTCTGTAGCCTGTATCTAATGCCAGTTGTCCGCGGAAAATTGTAATAAAGCTTTCAAATCTTTCTGGGCTTAGAATAGATTCGACCAATAGCCCAGAATCATGTATTTTCGCAAAACCCGATCATCTAGTTTATTTAAAGCTTCGGTAGGTTCTTTTCTGGGCGCGTTGAAACGGTACAGTCGCACAGAAGATGGGCGATTGTTTCTTAGCAGCTGCAGTAATTGCTCGTAAATGTGTTGGCCATTGCAATAAAACAAGGCTATTCGTTCTTTCAGGACACGCCAAGTCACATGTAGGTGGTATAAAAAAGTCTCCTCAGCTCGAGATATTCCTGAGAAAAAAGAAACACTAAGGATTATTGAAATTGCTATGGTTTGTCAGCAAAACCAACAATTCAGGCTAGAAGGAGTGTATTGTGTGTCCTGTGTTTATTAACATTAAAACAGGTGTGGTGCAGACAAAAGCAATAAATACTTTGTAGACTATAAGAAAATTACCCCATTTTTGCAAGAATTGTGAGTAATCATAAACATTCAATACATATTTTCAATGAAATTCAAGTACTACCATTTTGATTGTTTAATTTTACAGTGATCGTTTCAGTCAATACACACTTTCTTGTTTATGTTATAACAGCGGAGCTGTTATTGGTCGAGCTCTTCATGTCCGCTCTCCGTCGTAGGTTGTAGATAATAGTAGGATCTGCCCAGAAAGAGGGGGTAGTCTCAATCGTACTATGAATATGTGCCACTCCTCCAACGATTCGCACTACTCCCATAACTCACCACTACGCCCACCACTTCTCTCACCCTTTCATTCAACGCACTTCATTCAACCCACTTTGTTCAATCCACTTCATTCATCCTAATTCATTCAATCTAGTTCATCCCACTTCATTCAACCCAAGTACAAGTCACTAGCTTCTCTGTTTCACCAGTGTCCTCCAAGCGGCGCTGGCTGAAGTTTTTCGATAAACTATTTTGACCAAGATTCAAAAGGAAGCTCATATTACTATGCCCATCAAAGTTGCCTCGCGAGCAAAGACTTCTGCCCCGCCGCGGTGGTCTAGTGGCTAAGGTACTCGGCTGCTGACCCGCAGGTCGCGGGTCCGAATCCCGGCTGCGGCGGCTGCATTTTTGATGGAGGCGGAAATGTTGTGGGCCCGTGTGCTCAGATTTGGGTGCACGTTAAAGAACCCCAGGTGGTCAAAATTTCCGGAGCCCTCCAAAACGGCGTCTCTCATAATCAAATGGTGGTTGTGGGACGTTAAACCCAACATATCAATCAATCAATTAGCTACTGTGGTTGCCGAGTAAAAGAAACATTAGCTGAAAAAACTGTTTTGAGATAATCGCAATTAAAGTTGAAAATCTGAAGTATTTCAAATGTACAACGAGATAAAAGGAAATTGATGAAGCCGTTCAATAGGCCACACACTCATCACCAATATCATGTTTTTTTTTTCGCGTTAAAACGTCCTGCCTCGTGAACCTCCTTTGTCGCCTGCTATGCAAGCGTGAAGGCACAGTCCTGTTGACACAGTTCAATGTTGCGTAGGCTCTGCACTGTGTAGTGCCCTGGCGAAATCGCAAACTATTTCAGCACATTCACACGGGCTATACTGCCATCATTAAAAGTCAACTTAGCGTCAAGAGTGTATATTGGCGATGTTTGATGTCAGAACAAAACGTTTTTTTAAACGTGCTTCCACACGATAATTCGACGACTTGTTATGGTTTTGAGTTTTCCCATGAATAAATTTGGCAAGTCATTCAGGATGAGCTAGTTCTAGACAATTTTGTATGAAAGCTCAATATTAGATGCTAGAAGATGTTCTTTATGAGCAAATGGTTAACCGTTCTACTGGGCTTTGTGGAATATACACCAAGTTTCGGCGCCCTTCAAGCAAAGGCCGTAGGATTAATTGGAATACTAGTGTGCTCATGATTGTGTGTACCTTCTCATCTTTCTGCAACCTCTTTTCTCCCCTTTATCCCTTCCCCAGTGCAGGGTAGCAAACCGGATGTACATCTGGTTAACCTCCCTGCCTTTCCTTGCATCTTTATCTCTCTCTCTCTCTCTCTCTCTCTCTCTCTCTTTGATGCTATGTGAACATATGTGGACCGGACAGGCTTTAGCATGTCCTCCAGGTTTGCTCTATTTTTTTAACGACCCTACGGTAATAGTTTTGGTGCTTGCCAATGATGACACCACTGAAAAGTTCCCGACCAGATATATATTTTTCGACAAAAAGCTGGATGTCTCTGCTTTATTTTGCTTTTGCATCCCTGGGCTCATTCCTTGCAAACCTTACCTTCTCCATATGGAAATGGTAGCTTGTAAACTGTAGCTTTTCCATATGGCAATGATGTTTGAACTGCAAGAAATCCCTTGTATACGCAAGTATGGGGGCGTGGCTGGCCACCGCTCAAACTTTGAAGTATGCCGTTTTTAGAGAAAAAAATTGTACAAAGACAAAGAAACGACTAATTCGGAATCAGAAATAACTGCAGATTTCAATTAAATCAAAAAGGCAGAAATAAATTTTTCTATAGCTTCGCTTACCCTCTACCCTTACAAAAATGTAGCGACTAAGGCCAGTTACAAAACACATATAAAGAGAAAGAAGGGCAGGCAGAGAGAAACTGCTTTGCGGAGCCGATAATGGTGGAACAGACATTCAAATGTCAGAACAAATGTTCCCGAATTTTCTACGAATGAAAGCGCAGGGGATTATATGATCGGTGAGAGCATTTGAATCTTCAAGTGCCTTTATTACTCTTCTCAAAGTGGCTGCTCTTATTTCGCCGCTCTTACTGCCTAATCAGCCCGTTTATTGTACATGCAGTACGCTTGCTTCATTGCCAAATTTTCGTTGTTTGCTCTAATTTATTGATGTATTTTATACTTTATTAAGTAACCATTTTCGCTGTCCGCTGAACATTGAGAATTTTCTCCACCATTCGCCGTCGACTTAATCATGCAGCTCAGCAAGGATGTACCGACGGGTGATCTTTTTGTCATGCGTGAATGGTAATCTTAATAGCCACTTCAAAAATATTCCTGCAGTATTTCTACAGACACTGCTGACAGAACCTTCTGCAAGCAGCACGTCTTTTTGTTTTTGTTACCTTTATTAATACCTCTCGGTCCTTCTTTAATATACGTTCATATTCATTTTGGGTGTCATTTAGAGACCGACACATTTATTTCAAAGTGTAGCTCGCCTTCTGAATAACATTTGCATTGCTACATAATAGAAAAGAAGGGCGCACCTGTCCTACAGAGAGTCATTACGCTTCAGCAGATAATGCATAATTATCATACTTTTGTCCCAGCAGTTTGCTTAGAAAACTTTTTTTTGTTTTACAAACTTATTTTCACCATAGTCTTTTTAGGTGCGCGGTAATTTTCGCTCTTTTCTCAGTGCCTTGACTTATTTCGTTCTTCAGAGTCTGTTTGTATTGAGGTCGGTTAAGGGTTCCTTTTTAAAAGCAGTCGTTAAAGCGCATTGGTGGCGTTGTAGTTATAGAATAGGACTGTTTCACTGTCAGACCATTTAGATCGATACGTTCAGCGTTCGAAAAAATTCTAATTATTGTTTTGCATTCGACACTCTCTGTTGCCTTTGCAGCAGCCGCATTAATCACAGATGATTTAGAAGAGCGCCAAGCGAAAATGTCAGTACGCTTTATTTTGTTCATTTGTGGGTTTGGCTTATGAAAGGACAGTGTCAATAATGTATTCTCTTGGAACGACATTTTTAAGTATATTTTTTTTCTCAGCAAACACCTTCCGGGACAGGTGCAGGAGGTCTCGAAAAAATAAAATACTAGTATTGATTGCCTCCTAGTGTCGAGACACTGGAATATGGTGCCTGCAGCAAAACAGTGAATGATTTGAGCGTAAGATACTTATTTGAAACGCATAACTTCATAGTAAAATATTTATGAAGAGAATGTGCGCCTTAGCCTGCAAGAGAAAGAAAAAAAAACAAAAGTACCTAATTGACTGGCAGGTTATCATGTTATTTGTTTTCCTATGAGATTTTAGGAAGACCTTTATCATGAGGTAAATGGAACTGAAAACAACAGAGTAAATACACAAAGCATCCAATAAACAGACCGTTTTCTATGTCCAAGGGATGTGTCTTTTCGCAACATCCGGCATTGTTGCAAAAGAGTACACTAAGGCCAACAAAGTACGGCATTTTAATCTTGTTGCTTACTCCTTTCATGAAGATTAAATGATATCCTCATGAAGCGGCTAAAAACAACCATCGTGAAGCGACTAAGAAAGCTTCAGCTTTAGGCTATAAAAATTATGCATGTTCTGGCAAAAACTCATCGGACGCGTGAATTACTGATTTGCTTGAGAGCATACGTGTTAGTTGGCGTTTCAAAACACGGCCAGTATTTTACCTATCGCAAGTACGCTACACGCATGTGGAAATACTTTCATACGTTAGTAGTCCAGGTGTGAAATATGTATACGTTTACCAATATTGAACGTGAGCCGATGAATTAAATGTATGGAAAATATTAAGGCAGCTAGCTCACAGTTGTCGTCCCAAACTTGAAGGAAGCGCAATCATGAGTGGGCGCCTTTGCTTATCTCTATTTTTTTGTTACTTTCTTCTTCCCCTTTTTTCCTGAAGCCTCTGTTTTTTGGTCTTTTTTCTGTGCGTTTTTTTCTGTTTATTTCTTTCTCTTCATGTGTTTATTTTCTTTTCTTTTTATCAAGTTTACTTTTTTATCTTTTTTTCTACCTCTAATAGTTTATCCCTCTTTCTTTCTTTTACCCCTTTTCCTCGTTTGTGTGTTTTTTTGCTTTTGTTCTTTCCAATTTTCTTTGACTGATATGTGGGGTTTAACGTCCCAAAACCACCATATGGTTATGAGAGACGCCATAGTGGAGGGCTCCGGAAATGTCGACCACCTGGGGCTCTTTAACGTGCACCTAAATCTGAGCACACGGGCCTACAACATTTCCGCCTCCATCGCAAATGCAGCCGCTGCAGCCGGGATTCGATCCCGCGACATGCGGGTCAGCAGACGAGTACCTTAGACACTAGACCACCGCGGCGGGGCTTTCCTAATTTCTTTTTTTTTTCAATTCTATGCTATGCTCTACCAGGCACTTTTTTTCTTTCCTTTCTGCTCATGCTCAAAGCTCTGCTCCTGATACCGACTTATCTTTCCCACCCACTTGCTATTCTATGCTACTGAAGGCTACGCTTTCTTCTGCTTGCGTATCAGGGTAGCCAAGTGATTACGACGCTCGCTTTTCAATCATGAGGGCACTTGTTCGAATAATGCCTCGCCAAAAAAGCTTTTCCACCAAAATTTCCTTTCACTTCTTTCACTCTCTTCGCTCACTAAGCACGTATTTTTTCTCCCTGTTTTTTACCTGGTTTTCTTGGCCATTAGGGTTCTTTCAGTCTACGTAGGACAAAAAGGCGGACGTGTTCTTTGAAGATGAGGACGAAATTTTGTGATTCGGGTAATTTTCTGTTTCCTCCACACAGACTAGTGGTTGGCCCAAACAGATGAGCTATTGAAAGAAAACAACAATTACAACCATTGGTGTCTGTAGCGCACTGCCAATTGATTCCTTATAATTCACCAGGTGCGCCTATTCTACGGTTAACCCTTTCACCTTTGAATTTTCAAACAGATAGAGAGTTTTGTTTCTTGTTTATTTGGCTTTACTACAACCCCAAGAGCACTAAAATAGTGTATTTTAAGCAACCCATCAGTATAGAAGACAAATGGCGGTATGTCTAATGTATAAGACACGAGGATTCAGTTGGTTGTCAAGGAAATATGGTGAGCTAAAGTGCTTCTATTTATTTTTCTCTTAGCCCGTGTAATGGTTGTGATACTAGCACGTATGCGAACAACACATTAGTTACAACGCCTAAAGGTCAAAAAGGAGATTTTGCATTCGTGATACACAGCTTCTCATAGCACTTGAATGACCGTCGTCTAACTGTGGGACTCTTTCAGTACCAACGTAATGAAAGATTGCTGAATTCTGCTTCGCAGCACCGAAAATATTTCCGCTCATGTCTGCAAGGGCAAGCTGATTGAACTGCAATTCGTCGGGGTCATCTTCTAGCTCCCGCACGCAGCATTCACATAGTGCGAAAACAAATTCAAACACATTTCGTACTATCTCGCTGTTAGTGACACAATACATATCAACTAAAAGATTACGGCCGAGTTATCGTTTATAATAACAAGAAATTCGGAGCTGTCACAAAAGCTACAACTTCGGAATCACACGAACAGATTGCAGAGCTAAGACAACCAATGTGCACCGGTGTCCTACATTTAAGACACGAAGATTGTTCCTTTCTGAAGGCTACATATTAGTGTTAGAAAGGTCAACAATGGAAGTAGGAAGTTTCAAATTTTAGAAACAATATGAAAAGATATGAAAGCTACCGATATAGTATTTATTGCATAAAACATTATCAAATATACGGTTGGGGTGAGTGTCCTTTTTTTCCAGCTTTCGCCATCTTGCTTTCCGCTTTGCCGATTTCCGAAAAAGGTGATGACACAGAAAAAAAATACTGCCTAATATTTTTGTGGATGTATGCAGGATGCCTCAGATATCTTTTTTTAATTTCTGAGTTAATTCTGTCCCAATCGGCAGCCAAACTATTTCACGTTGTTTTTATAGAACCCCATACCTGAAAGAGTTAAGGCTGTAAAAATATCAAGGACGCAACGCACGCAGACGAAAAAGGGAATCACGAGGCCTGCGTGAAACACGCAGCACAGTCACAACGAAAGCTGGATGAGCGGCTTTTCAGAATATTTTCTAAGCAATGTTTGTGCAACGGCAACAAGCATGCTTGTGGGGGCCAACTACGTCCTAAATATTCAGAAATTAGTGTAGTATGCCGGCATTCTCTATACTATCTTTCGTCATTCTTCGAGGTGTGGTACCCGCTACACGATTACAAGGAGTTGTTTCTTGCAATTTTAATGCAGTGGCTGATGACGACGAAAATTTATGCCTGAAGTGCGTATCGCCACCATTATTAGGTGAACTGGAACAAGCTTTTGTGATGGGTTGGAGCATTGTACAACCCACTCGTTACAAAATTCGTATTGTGTGACGCCTAGCTGTTCATTTGCTGTTCTAAAACTCTTTATCACTCATACGAACGCAATCCATTTCCCGACATCAAGCCTGCCTAAGGCAAGTTTGCAACGGAGTTTCAAGTACCAGCGTAGCTCTGTGATAGAACACTTGGCTGGCACGCAGGGAGCCTCAATTTGAATTTCGTTGTGTCTTTAATGTATTCAATTACTAAATGTTCGCTAACTTCGTGAGAAAGGGGTTACACACACCGGTGGCGGAGGGACAAAAACGGTGCACGATACCATTTCATAAGTTTAAGCTGTAAAAATAAAGGCGACAGGATGGGGCATCAACATTCAACTGATTTTGTTTGCAAAAATAAAAGCTGTTTCTTATTTGCGTGCAAATATGAACATGCAAGTGGTTTCATTCTCTATATTCTTTATTTTTCAGAAGAATTGGTTTGTTCTTCTTAAGGGTCGGTTTATTCTTCAGAATGAAACAAATAGCCCAACAACACGTTCCAGTGGATTAAGCTTTGCTGTCCAGAAGCACCGAAGAATTTTCGTACGTTATATGACGTCTGTAAGACAGTTCTTGGTCTGCAGAAATGACTGGGTGGCCATCAAATGCCGGTCCAGCTTTATCTTCAAAACAAAAGGTTTAGCGTCGGACACAATGCCACAAAGTCATTAGCGGCGAAACAAGCGACAAACAAAGAATAGCAAAAGTAGAGGTTCGATAACAACAAACGAGGCGACGAAATGACAAAAGGCATGAATGTTCGCCTTTAGCTCGTTTGTTTCTTTGTTTTCAATGGAAATGTACTAGTAAAGCTCGCCAGTAGGCGAGCTTTACTAGTAAATTTTCATTTCCAGAAGTAGTAGAAAGTAATAAATTGAAATGTATTTATTGATGTACGAGCACGAGCTGGGAAAAAAAATGTTCGCGAGGAGACGCGAGGTCGGCGCTTTTTCTGGCTGACCGCGCACAGCGACAGTCACCGCAGTCGCCGCATCACGTCCAGCCGCGTCCGCTCTGCGGACGCGGCCTGCTTTTTTGCATGGCTTGTTCTGAAGCTCTTCGGGGCCTCCAAACCGTTCTTGGCGACGGCCGCTGGCTGACTCTTTCGGAGAGTCGCGCTCGTTTGTCCGCCTTCGTCGCGTCCACGCTACGCGGTGTGAAGAAACAAGAACAAGCAAGGGACATCAGTTGGGAAATCAAACAAAACAACTGAGAATACTAGCCTGAGAACTGAGACCGCTAGCCGGTATGGGTGCCAAAAGAAAAACACTAAAGAAGCAAAGCACAAAAGAAAGTACATCAGTGAAAACGAATGACAATGCTAAGGGTTATCCGTGGCAAAGCGACAGGAAGCAGGCCTGCGGCGAACAAAATGGGTGTAAGCAGGACAGAAACGCGAAATAAGGAAAATAAAATAAGAGAAAAAGCTGTGAAACTACTCTGAGGTGCTAGAGCGCGAATAAGCTTGTTTATTTGTTTCTTACGCATGACCAGTGACAAAGTGGACACATAGTAACCCCAGTTTATGTGGTTTCCGCAACGAAGTTTATTTTTTTTATTTTTTACTATAGTACCTGTGTATTCATTCCTTTTTCAACACCGTGACTTCTTTCGTGTTGGCGTACTCCTCTACTGCGTTTGTATATAACAAACAAATGCCTAACAGTCCATTTTTTTCCCTTTCCGCGTTTCTGCTTTTTCTCTTTTGCACGATGTATACATCTGCATCTTCCTGCTTTCTTATCAATTGGACTTACGGCCGTAGCGGATCAGAAACGCGCTGTTTTGACGAATCCCTATATGTCTGTTTCAAATCCGAATTTCTGTGGTAGGTCGGTTCTTGTCGTAGTTAGTTGCCTAGATTTGCCGCCATTTGGATCCACTTGACTTTTGTCTTTCGCCTGCTCACTCCTGCGAGCTTCTTGGTACACGAGAACTCCTCGAACACTTTTTGTTCGTGTGCTTTGTGTTTTTTGTTGGCTTTTGGATACGTCACAGAATGGTTCCTCTTCACTCTCCACCGTTATTTAGCCTTTACACCATTCTCTTCCTCTCCGTTTTTGCGAGGTTGACCATTCCGCACGAACTCGTTCTATGCAACTTGCGAATGACCAACTGTGACAAGTGGAGATCTCTAGAGATCAGCTACATTTGTGGTTTGGGTGACTGGCTTTTAAGGCTCCATTAAAGGAAAGGATCTTTAGGAAAATAGGGTTTCTTACTGCAATTTCCCCACAGCTAAAGAATAGTACAGATCTGTCATGCTATATAGATAGCATGACCAAAATTAGAAATTTAAGAGGTGTACTTAAGCACGTAAGTGCAAATGGTAGTATTACACGTTGTTTTTTTCTTTAACGAAGGTAACCAAACCACATGTGTATTTTCTGTATTCAAATGAAAACCACGAGTTTTACGCATGTGCCATCTATCGAAACGTTTAGAGCAAATACCAGCGGTTATACGCGTCCTTCGCGTACACGCAGGCAGGCATGCCACCGAGACCAGGAGAACCCATATTATACAGAAACGTCATATTTCGAAGCGTTCCTAAACAGCTATTTCCCACCAATTTGTGTGTCTGAATATTTAGAGATGCCTAAACATAAGTCTATGAATCCAAGACTTGTGACCGCACTGTCCGCATTACCTAGACATTGCTAATTGACGCACCATTTGAACTTCTGATTCTAGGAAAAAAATGTCTGACGAAAAACATTTAAGATGAAAAGTAGCCTGCATTCTTTTAATCTGTAAGTCAAACTTGCCATGAAACAAGTGAAAAAATGTGAGGTGCCGCAGAGAAGCGTGCACGCGGATTCTCCCGTTCGCCACTAGTGCATACGGAAGAGCAGTTATGAATGTCGTACGTATGAGTTACCGGATTACGCATGTTGTCACGTGATTTATTTGCGTACAGACGAACTGGAAGGCCGAGGAACGTCACCACACCGAGGAATGTCAGTAGCCCAAAAACCAAGAAAGCGCCAGCTCGGGTCATGCGCCTATATCACCAACGCAGTACGTGGCTTGCCTTGCTTGCTGATTCGTCTTCGTCTCGCATTCTTCCCTACAAAGTCAAGAATTTTAAAAAGGGAAATTTAGATAAAGTTCAGTTTTCTTTTACCAAGAAGGCACTTGTTCGCAAAAGTTTCAGGAAATAAAATTACCATTAACCCGCTAAAACAATAATTATGCCAACTTTGCAACACTGTGGTCTAAAAATATATGCATAATAATTGGTTTCCGCATATCATGGCAGTTATTATTAGGGCATAATCAATGATTATGCCTTGAAAAAGACGGGGCTCCCGTCGAAAGGTCGGGTGAATAAACAAGTTATGTGAAAGCACATTATATATATATATATATATATATATATATATATATTATTTTATATATATATATATATATATATGAGTAATTTTTTTATTAGGCGAATGCACTCTGAAATCAACTTTATCAAAATAGTGCTGCTAAATATGTTTTATCTGTGGCTGTGCAATTAATGGCTCGTAACTCTCACACAGTCTCAATAAATAATAGTTGCGTGAACCAGCCATTAGCAGTTTATTCCCTGTGCCACATTTCTACCCACATGGTAGATAGGCGATCTTACTATTGACTGACCTCACTGTCTTTCTAACTATTGATTCTCTTCTTCGCACTAAAAATAAACGTGGTTAAAATATCAAAGGTAAACATCACAGATGTATATATCAGCTCGCATTTAATGATGACCGAAGCGTATTGCTTATGCAAAGGCGCCGGTTTTGTTCACACCTCGATATGAATTCTTGGTGGCACATCAAAAAGAGCATCGCGCAAGGAGAGCAGGACAACGGTCATGCAAGTAAATTAAGTACAATGGGGAACGAAGCAACGTAGAAGCATTCAACGGCACCCTTTACCGACGTTTACTTCGAGCTCTCGCTGTACCGCCATGCATACGCAGTAGATTGCTCTTACGCATGCACAGATTGCGGACAGAGACGAAAGAAGAGGGCGTCGAAAACAGCTGCTCTGCTGCTCGGCTCGTCCTACGAGGCCTGTCCGCTCGCTTTGCTTTCTTTAGACAACGACGAGGCCACCCGCTTCGAACGACGACTGCTCCGCTCGGCTCGTGGACTTTTGTGGTCTCGTCGGCATGCATAATCAACTAGAATCACACTCCCGGCATCACAGACGAAAGAAAAAAAAACGAAGATCAGCCAGCATTATCTCCCTACACTCTCTCCTTCTACTCAGCTGTTCGTGCTTCTTTAACCACCCGCAGGGGCATCCACGTATGTGCGCTTCTTTTCGTAGATCTGCCCTGTAGCCAAGAGTATACCTTTTGTTGTACGTGGTAAGGGCCCGTTGAGACAGCTATTTTTATACGCAGAGCTTGTTACGCATGCGCTCGCGTTCTTGAAATGCCTGACGGCTACTTTGTGGTTACGACACTGCGAAGGATTCACCAAGATTTCACTGAAGCGCTTGCTCTATGAGACGGGTGTCGTTATCGAGTTATGAACGGCTCCACGTGTTGAAATGAATATCCACGTGTCAAATGAATGAGCAGTGGAGCAGACGCGTCATTCTTACTACACACTTCGAACGCAGCCGTCTCAAAGGACGGTGATACCTCTAGAGGCAATGCGGGTGACGCTTGGCCCGTACTCCCAGAGTTTCATGCACCTAATGAGAGGCATCAGACTTCGACAGTGAGGGTCACTTCATTGGTACCTCATAACTTGACGGGCGAAGGACAGCTGATCGGCATGGTCAGCAGCCTGGTCAGAGCTACGGGCGTGATGCTGAGCAAGATGCAGGCACCGACAGCTCGAAGCGTGTTGCAACTGCTTGACACCATCACTTCAGTTCTCGCAATCCTTCAGAATTCTACTGCTTGGGAACGCAAGTGGAACTATCAACAGAAAGATTTTGGGTGCATGGGACCACGCATACAAGTTATTTCAACGAATGAGCTCATTTCATCAAGACGTGGGTGTAACTCACCGTCTCTGATGCTAAGCACATAACTGCCGTTTTGGTCAACGCTGTAAGCGACAGCTCTCCCTTTGTTTCTCTAACTTTTATTCCCCTTACCCTCTCTCTAGTGCAAGGTAGCTTACCAGGCCCAGCCATGGTTAACCTCCCTGCCTTTCTTTCAACATTATTCTCTCTCTCTTTTACTGTGAGAAGGGTGATCAGAACATGCATATTTAAAGTCGTCCCTGTGGCAAAATTATAGAACTACCTATCTCTGGTTTTTGTATTTGGAATAAAAGACGAGAAAAAGAGGCCAGTAAACACCGGTGGGCATTTGGCACACTTAATCATTGCTATTATAGTACCAGGATTGCTCTAAGAGAGCGAGAGAAATACCTTTTGCAAAGTCCAATGAGTATTGGGGATTACGTGTGCGCCTGAAAGGTGGACAGTAGCTCTTCGAGCTTGGCGGGAAGTTCGGCTGGCTGGACGGCCACTAATTTGGTCTTTAGGGTCAAAAATGCAGGTGTAAAGAAGAGAGAATGAAAGCTCTTCTTCTGATTCCATTCTCCCTCGTGAATTTTGTGTTCCTTATCCAACATTTCAAGCAACTCTACCAATCACTGGTGGACTTCTTGGTGCGGCAGTTTTCTGCCTGACCTCGTTTTCTAATTTTAGTCTTAAAGGGGCCCTGTCACACTTTTACAAGATGCCATGAAATGAATTCACTGAAGGCGCTTATTGCCTCACGAATTCACCGCCGTAAAAAAAAAAAAACTCACAGCTTTGCCGCAAAGACGAAGCATTGAACGTGATTGCAACCACGTAACTATGTGGAAGGTCACACGCACAATGACATGCAGATTGAAACGTGCCGCGCGTTTCTCAAATTTCCATTGTAAATGAAACATATAATGATTTCATTTTTTTAAAACACTTTCCAGTATTTTAACTTTGTTACGACTTATCTTAATAAAGAGTGACGCGCGATATGTACACATTTTAGAGCTTTATTCAAATTAACATTCTATTTTAATTTTGCTTTGAAATCCTAAATTAAAATTTTAATTCAAATAATATCTTAAAAGAATTGTAATTCACTTCATTCTTAAATTTTTACTGCACCTTGACGTTTTTCAATTTATATAAATTTTATAAATTATTAATAATAATTAATTTAATAGTCGTATACAAATTGACTTAACAAATTTAAGAAAGATTTAGGTGTTTTATTCATTAAAGAGCAAATTTCTCTGAAAAGCTTAAAGTACCGCCATAATTTTTTGCTTTCGTAATTAATCTTTACTTACAATGTAAAGCTCTAAACATTTTATTTATATGGTTGATATGGCATATTATTAATAATAATTAAGCATGGTTTATGTATATCAGGGCTTTTTTGTTTAAGTAATTTAATTTATGAACGATTTTATACCCGAAATAGTTTTATAAATAAAGGAATAAATTTAATTTTTCCAAATTGAACTTTATGATCATTTTTATTTAGAATCGTAAATATGTCAGCTCCTACAACAATAAATTTATTAAGAGAATAATTTTTAGGTTTAAGAGTAATAAAATTTAGAATATTAATAATAATTCCAATAATAATATTAATTTTTTAAGAGCTTGTTGTTCAATATTTATATATAGATATATATAAATGACGCGCGAAACGTACTCACAGTTACAGCTGAATGCGAATAGGCGTCCCAGTTGTTACTTCGCTGTGTCTGAAAAGCACGCCCTTTTCGAAAACGGAGGCTGTGCAACGATTTCAGTAACGTTTGTGTGCCCCGTAACTACAACAGAATCGTTTCAAGCCTAACGCCAGCCAAGACGTATGATCCTCCCCACCGGGAGATAAGTGTGGGCGAGAGGTCGTCCACTCTCTTTCTCTCCGCGGGCCAAAGTACGCGTGAGAGATGAGAGCCACCGCGCGCTCGTGGCGCCATGTTGCTGATAATGCTGAAAACACGATAGTTCCCCCCCAAGGCTTCCAAGATGCCTGTCAACAGAAGTGAATGGTAGGTATAAATAGCTTGCCATTTGAGCAACCTCGAGCCTAGACAATTTTCTGGGATGTCAAACACACTTTGCAAACCTATAGTTGCATCATGAAGCAAGGTCCGTATTACATCTTGGCAATAGAAATCGCAGAACTTATTCTGGTTGTTTCAACAAACGGCCATCTTATCACTTTCTAGTGGATTACCGCTCATTGCGGCGTGATGCGAAACGAAGAGGCAGACGCTGAAGCTAAAATGCTTTAAGCAGTGCCTCTGAAGTACGCATTGCGTTTTCACGAGCTGACATAAACGCCCTGCTTCCCGCAGGGCGTTCATGTCAGCTACACACTTGCGCAGCTACACACTTCAGCACTGGACCAAAGGGAATGACGACACCAGCGACTTCACAAATGGGACCCGGAAACGAGGTTCCGCATGTCCCCTAAATTGAAACGGCAACTCGCAAGTACGGTTCACCGCATTCGTCTTGGTGTGGCATACACCTGACGTTACGCACTTATCATCAGTCGCAGTGACACAGGTCCTAATTGTGAACACTGTGATGTGCCAGAAACACTTGCGCACATATTTTGTGAGTGCCCAGCATACGCACGTGAACGACAAACACTGATTTCTTCTACTGAACGATATCGCAGTAGGTCAATAACTGATGAGACCATGTTGGGCTCTTGGCAAGACACCGACAGTGCAACTGGGATCATAAGAGCGTTATAACCTTTTTGGAAGTAGCTTGAATATATGCGCGGCTATAAAATTTTTCGCAGCTAGAAAGACTTCTACATTCTCACCTCTCTATCTCATTATCGTCATATATTAGCTTTTCGTCTCCCCTTTCCCTTCCCCCAGTGTAGAGTAGCAGGCAAGAGCAAGCTATCACTCAGGCCGATCTCTCTGCCTTTCTGTAAATAAACCTGTCTCTCTCAAGCGTCGAAGAAGGTGCATCTCGGTGGCTGAGTAATTAACGCCTCGCATTCATGACACGGAGTTAACACATTCGATTCCGCACACCGGAGTATTTTTTTCAGGATTTATTTTGCGTTTTCATACATATGGATACGTATACATATACGGTGCATGACATTGACGCTGACGTCGACGCCGACCCCGGCAGCAAAATGCAGCCGAGAGTGCCCATATAATTGCTATCGCAATAAAAATAAGAATCTATCTAGTTCAAGCGGAAGTGCGAAGATTTCTTGCACGTGTGTATTGCTTTCTCTCGTCTCTCATCCAGACAAAACAGCTGGAAGCTAAGCAGAGCGGGATCGTACGATGGTAAAAAATACGTCACGCGTGCCTGATGACTTTCAGCACTTCTATTGTAAACGAAGAGGTGCGTATAAACGAAGAGGTGCGTCTTGCCGAACCACGTTATATTTTAAACATTTCAGTCTAAGAACTTTTCATATGCACTATTTCAATAACATTCCCTGCTCCACATTGTGGGCTTGTATAAAGCAACAGATAGCAATGCACTTAATGAACACCTCACCCAGTGCCGGGACTCTCGGATGGGGAAAATGGCATCGTCGTTTACCACAATTACTCGCAGTTTTGAAGATCCTACTTCTTTTAACTACAAAAGAACAGAACAAATACATGTTCCCCGTTTATCTTTCCGTTCCCGGAATGCTCAAAAAGTTTTACCAACCTGTTTCGGTACTATTTTGGTTGGCCCAGTCCCACCTATTTGATAAAATTCACTGGTATCTTAAAATTTTCACAGACAGATCTGTATGTAGTGACGGCCAAGATGGCGCTGCTGCTTTTTTTTTCCTTTTCAATCAGCGTCTGACGGGTGTTTCGTATACCGCATCCATCGTGTATAACAAATGCAGAACTAGCTGTAATTGATGTTGCTCTGAAATACGCACTAGAAGAATGAGAAGTATCAAAAGAATGTATCAAATGATATCATACTTGTAGACTCTCGTGCTGCTCTAATATGATGGTTGAGCAAAGACTTGAATGAGCCAGTTATATGCAGCATCGTTAAATCTGCCACAAAACCTATTACTCGGGAGGTGTCTCTACTGTGTGAAGGGATACCTTTGCATGTTGGAGTTCCTGGGAATGAAAATCCGCAAACCTCGCCTACATTTGTGCCCACCACAAATGTGACTGCCAAGAAATTTCATGCAAGTTTCACAATGCTCGTCTAATGATCCGCCGATTTCTCTTGAAGCAGCTCAACGATCAGCGTGTCGCAAGCGGATTGTTTTTCCCTCGTGCTCGTGGTCGCGGATGGGCTCCTCATGAGAGAACCCCGTTGTATTAGCTAAAGGTTGGTTGTGTGTGTCTGTGCGCGATGTATTATATCGTCAAGGACGTGTACACATGTTCGTCGTGTAGCTCCTGCGAGACACTACAACAAATAAGTTCAGAATGCCATACATTCGTTGAGCAGCGAGCACTGCTAATGAAGAAAAATGAACCTATTCGTCTTAGGTGCATGATCCTTGACGACTGCCTGTTTCTAGGAGAATATGCTGCTAGGCGTGATAAGGCACATCAAGCTCTGCTAAGGTTCCCAAATAAAACAAGCTTGTCGCGATCAGCGCCAAAAAAGCACAAAAAACTAATGATAGTTCAATGGAGAAAACGGTATAACTTAGAGGCGCAAAAGAAGGCACTGAAAATCTCAACTTCCACTGAACAAGTAATTACGTATGCTGTGGATATAAAATCTCTGCATCCGTGAGAGTGATTGAAGGCTGGCTCTCGTGCCTGTCTCTGACTTTTATGATTTCAAACGCTTCTGTGATTTTACGCGTGCGCTGGTACCAGCGCATCATCACCGCAGCGATTTTTTTGTAGTTCGGCTGCGCAACTGCGCTGCCGACAATGGAGGAAGAGATGCGTAGATGGTGTACCTTTCGGAGAGTTAGCGTGCCTCCTTAGATGGATGTTGAGACAACCTTCCGTCTGCCTAATGTGCGTACCACCACATGACAAAGGGTTGGCCCATGGCCTCAGATTTGAATGCACGTTAAAGAACCCCAAGTTGTCAAAATTGCTGAGGCCCAACACTGCGCCGTCTCTCATAATCATATCGTGATTTTGGGACGTTAAACCTCACATATCTATCAATCAAGGAATGAAGTACACCACTCCACTCGCATAGTCAGTGAAACCCCCGCCGCGATGGTTTAGTGGCTAAGGTACTCGGCTGCTGACTCGCAGGTCACAGGGTCAAATCCCGGATGCGGCGACTGCATTTCCGATGGAGGCGGAAACGTTGTAGGCCCGTGTGCTCAGGTTTAGGTGCACGTTAAACAACCCCAGGTGGTCGACATTGCTGGAGCCATCCACTACTGCGTCTCTCATAATAAGGTGGTTTTGGGACGTCAAACCCCACATATCAATCAATAGTCAGTGAAACGCTTACATTGCTTTATAGAGCAACCTTTAGGGCAGACAGTGGCCTGCTCTTCAGCACTCTTTTTATCAACTCTTTCGCACACGCTGCCCAGCTTTCTGCCAGCACGTAATGCAACACTTATGTCATAATGACTGGCAACATTCTTCAAATGTTGTGAGAGCAAGTGCAGGTATGAAATAACAACAAAGTTTTTTTCGCCTATCCGCGCGAAAAACTACAGCATCAAGGCTCTCTTTTGGTTCTCTTTTCGAGTGATGAAACACTCGCAGTGAAGTGGAGGCAAGGACCAGGTGCGGCAAACCAGCCGCTTCCAATCTGTTAAACTGCTATAAAAACTCTCACGTACAGCGTGAGGACAAGGCCCTGTCTTGTTTGAAGTGGAATCAACACATGACCCGCAGTATGATATTCACACGGAGGAATAACACATGACCGACAGTACGATATTCACAAAATGATCCTGATGACGTCAGAATTACAGCCTACAATTAATCACTAATAATCAAACTAGCTGCACTAAGTGAAGAATTTCGAGGAGATGTAATAAAATGCTGCTTGTTTTGCTTTCGTTTGAAATATGAAAAAAAAAACGCTAGACGTTACTTTGAGGATTGGTGCGAGTGATTGAAAAGTTCAATTTCAGCCTGGTTAAACTGTACAGGTTATGCCACATAGCGGGGTCTAGTTGAACCAAGCACGTCTGCTATCTCGGAGCCAATCGCAGGAAATTGTTCAATCACCGTTGTTACTACTGTGGCTTCCGCTGCTTTCGTTGTGCCGCTAGTGTTGTCGGTCACCGCACAGTAATGCCGAAAACGTTCTGCACAGCAACAGTGACGTGAGACGTTCTGCTTGAGGCTGATATTCTGAATTGCGCTAACCCGATGTGGACTAATAAAACCAATTTTATTTCAAAATAAGCACTTCCTTGGCGCAAAAGCAACACTATGATTTTTGTGGACCACTATGTCAACAATCAACGTCGACCTAATATTTGCCTTTATTGGAGCTCTAAAGTTCCCTTCCACGGCATCTATGGCTTTCTTATTATACAGATTTGGCCTCGTGTTTACAGACATTCTTCATGTGTCTATTTATTTAAGCTTACGTGTTATTTTCTTTTTTTCTTTTACTTTCCCCTTTCTTTCCTTTTTGTCTGCCCTCCTGCATCCCTTTCCTCTTTGTCTCCCCTTCAGGCAGGAGTTGTGCCCCTATAGGTGGCAGTTGTCAGCCTGTTCTCTCCCTGTTTTCTCTGTGACTTCGTGTTTTCTATGTATACTAACGAAATAATAACATTGGAGTAACCTTTCGCATTTCGTTTTTTATTTGTGCAGTGGCGCGGGATCCTACGAAACTTCCGGTCATCATGTTCATCCACGGCGAGCCATATGAACGGAACTCTGGGAATGCTTACGATGGCTCCGTACTTGCCAGCAACGGAAATGTGGTCGTTGTCACCATCAACTACAGGCTCGGAATTCTAGGTATGCCCTGCATAGACATCTTGAGCTAATCACGTATCTGAAGGCAGTTCAGATACGAGATACGTGTGTGGAATTTTGTGATTGTCACTTGTGCCTGTCACAGTCTTGTTGTTTTTGAATATAAAGGAGGCAGTAATTAGCGTTACATCGTACGCCTCGAAAAATTAGCTCTTCGAGTGAGCCATCCATAAGTGTACTCACTTGGTGTCCTTGAAAGGAGTCTTATATGAGACAGCATTACCACATACACTGTGTTTATGAATTTGCCAGGAATAAGATAATAGAGCAATAATCAATGACACCACGTGGTATTGCACTGTTCCTGTCAAGTCAGAAACTTCTTATTGAGCCCACAATCATTCAAAATCACACAACTATAAAACCATAGAGTTTCCTATTCGAGGGAACTCTGGCGCAAGTGTCTATGAGAGCTGCAACGCACGGCACTTCATCGAGCCTGGGAACGATAGGTAGTAAGCACATTTGTCTAATCTTCATACTTCTGGCCTGCTTTTCACTCCGTGTGTGTTCGTGTGGATTGGAGATGTTTTATCACGAAATAAAAATCGGCAAATGTTCAGTGGTTGCGCTTCACCACCTTATTCTTTTAGACTTACCTTTCCAAATCCGGTCACGAAGTTCAAAAGGGGTGAATCTTTCTTTCAAAACGAAACCCAAACACAGCAATAAATGAAGCCGCAAGTACGATTTGCCACCCGCAAGTACGAAGACTAGGCAAATGTGTGTACTACTTGGTGGCTGAACGATTGCAGTGACAGTTTTCCCTCTAGCTAATTAAAAAAAAAAACTTTATGTGTAAAACAACTGCACCATGAAATTTTAGACACATTAGTTTGACTGTAGCTTGTGAATGGATAAAATGCTGAAAAAACGGAGTTGTTATTTTATTTGAAGTAATTCTATCACAATGAAATCACCACCGTTTCGACACAAGTTGTTCCGCGATTTGATAATGGGCTGAAGAAAGAAAACAGAGTCAATGATAAGGAACCACAGTGAAAATTTTGACGGAATGCAGCGCTCTTTAGGTGGTCGGTATAAACGGAAAACTGCTAACAAGTTTGTCCAAGCAAAACTTTTACAATATCGCCAGGATGAAATGTCACAAATGAAAGCCCTGCAAGCGCTACTGCACTTTTTGCAATCGACCGGCCTTTCTGAACGGTTGAAGCTAGCACGCCCTTCCTGTGTGCGTTTTTTGTTTCCTCTCTTTCTACACACTCTCGTGCATATTGCCCCACCAACACTGCTGGGTAGCGAACCGAATGCCAATATATGGTTAACCTCCCCGCCTTCCTCTTCTCTTTCTCTCTTTCTCTGCTAACAAGATTGACTGGGACAATATACGCTGGCATAGCATGTCAGCCGAAACGTTTCTTTTTTTCTTTACGGCTACTACCCAGAGTTGACACGAAAGAATATACGCCGCCCAAAATCATAGCAACAGCCGGTGGTTCAATTTAACTTGGCTTTTGATGCGAAGCAGCTTACGGCGGGGGCTTTGTCTCTTACCCCCTAGTCCTTCCCACGGCGTCCACACCTCCTTATCTTCACTGTGCATTCCCTCCCTTTTTCTATTTCTTCTCCTATGCCCACCCTCCTCCTACTTCCTCTAGGAATCATCTGTTCCATGGAGTGGTGCTAATGACAGGTGGTGCGACAGCTGCATACTCTGCTGGGGGTGCCAAGGTATTTCCGCAGTATAAAATGACGGAGCGCGTGTGCCTCAAGGCCTGATCCCACGCACCCGTTGAAGCTCGTCATTGCACGGCTTTTTGTCGCGGTGCCCTGTCCTGTGCCTATGAACAGAGAGGGCGCCTGGCTGCCAGATGCTTCGCGCCTTCTTTCTCCATATATGGAGAGGCTGCCGCGCCGCTTCGAGAAAGCCGCTCACTCACGCGCTGCAAGAAGTGCATGTGGTCAGGAATCCATTCTCTCCTGTGCAACGCCGAGATGACCACCGGCATCCACGACCCCGCCAGTGTCAGCGTTAGCGCTAGAACAAGCCCTCGATAAAGTACACAGTCTCTCACTGCTCAGGGGTGCAACACCTGCGCCACTTACGCCAATTTGATACAATTCCCTATTGTTGCGCCGAACTGCGCCAAGACCATGAAACATGCTTCAATTTCGTCACGCTGCGCCAAAATACCCGACCAGCCTGGAAATTATCTCAGGTATGCTAATTCCAGCAATAAATGGGTGCCACATTGGCCACCTGCACTTTGCTTCATCATTCAAACCAAGCACGTAGACCCGTTTGCTAACTAGGAAATGTCAGCAAACACGGTTACGGAATGTTGGGAACGTGTGCCGCGTTTTCCACGTGCGAATAAAGCTGAAGTGCTACGAACTCCGTTGTTTCCAGGCACCCCGTCGGTTACCATAGCAACAGCTCAGAAAACATTTTTCTGGGTTTAGGTTGCGTCATCGCGACGGCAGATATTCAGCGCCGCCGCCACGCCACTAGATGCGCGCTGTTGTTACTTTATATGGTTGAACGCTCCTTGCAAGCGAGTCCAGAATTTGCGCCCTAAACCTAGCCCCATTGAGAAAGAAAAAACGAAAAAAAATAGAGTGGGGGTTGGGTGATGGGTGCAGTGGTTCGAAATCATCCTGGCCTTGTTCTAACCCACTCAGAACGCTGCTTAAACCACCCTCGGCGCAGTACAATGGTGTCCCGCAAAAAAGTGTATTATAATTTCGAAGGGGCTGTTAGCGTTAGTCACGGGACACAGCACATTTTGTTCAATTAGCCATGCATGTATGCGCCGCATCATTGTGAGTACTAGTATGACCGCTGACGTCTAAAAAAAGTTACTGGCAATCATCTGTAGCACCAAATGACATTTCTGCTGCCATAAAAAATAAACACTTGAGCGTCACCTTTTAGTTGTTTTTTTTTTCGCCACCCCTCTTGCTCGAGTTCACGAATCTCCTCGATTTGGATGTCGCAAACTTGGCAGATTAACATTTCATTTCAAAGAGTGTGTCGAAGAGTTTGACAGGCATGGCAAAGGCTAATGTAGACTTTATTGTCTGCTCAGTGGGCTAATTAAAAATACTACTTTAATTGGAATAGGAGCGCTCATGTTGACTCTGCCCAATTTAGGTGGGTTCAACACTTTTTTATATATCTATATGTTTTTCTAAATGAAAGCCTTCTTTTTTATATTGCGCCTAGTTTAGATTCTAGTGCTCCAATAGCAACACTTTGCTGCTCAAACAATTACTCCGAAATTTATTTTGGCTGTTGTACCCCGGCTCGCTCAAGCGAACCATCTCCCCGCTGCTTCACATCGACACATGGTTCGCTTTGGCGGGAGATGGCGCATTTTAAATTGGTGGTATTGTTGTCTGTCTTGTTTGTGCTTATTAACACGAAAGTGTTTTATGCCAGGGTCCAGCAAGGTTCCGCTGACGTAATTCTATTGCTGATGTGAAAACAAATTCTAATATATTGCAATGTAAGAAATCACCACCATATCCATTAAGTCAATGATGTTAGAGGGGCTTGCTTGGAGGTGCACCAGGTGTTTCTTAGCGATACCATTTCTGTTGGCGGGTTTGTTACCGAGCCAGTAAATGATGTATACAGTACGTTGAAGAAGCGTTGTCAAGCACGTTCTGCGGTCGGAACTGCACAGTGCTAGCCATGATCAGCATGATAACCACCTGACCATTTATTCCATACTAGCCGCTGCTATCAGTCAAATGCCTAACGCTCAGAAATGGCAGACGCGAAGCTATGAGGCGTTCTTCAACGGGGTTGAGAGCAGGCAGGGGAGGGGGCTTGAGGAGATATCGGCACCCGTGCGTAACACTTACTGTAGGAGCTTGTCGTGTACCGCCCTGACTACGAAGTGAGGAGAACGAAGTGGAGGAAATCGCGAGGAGTTGAGCGCGTGGGCTACGGAAAATCTTCGCCTTCTAGGAAGCCTTCATTTGTGCGCTGAGTCACCTCTTCTGGCGCGCGCATGAAGACTTTCTAACGCCCTGGGTGTTGGAATTGGGAGAAGTATGCTCTGGGAACACTGGTGTTCACGCCGGCTGCCGGAGATTGCCGCCGCCGCCGCTGGACAAGGCGCGACCTTTAGAACCTTGGCGTTCAAGCTCCTGAGAAAAAAAAAAGAAAAGACAAAGAAAACACTGTTACAGGGACTCAAACCAGCGGCCTTTCACTGCGCACAATGCGGTGGTAACCACTATAGGCCACGCAGCACACGTTGTCTAAGATGGTGACGGCAAATCCTTTATATACACCGTCTGCCGTTGGTGGTCGTCAGGGCTGAGCAGCTTCAGCGTGTTTTCGTCATTAGTAGCGAGATGGCGCGAGAAGCGCACATTTTGAGCACTCGCTCAAATGGTCGTCCCCCTCGCGTTGCTGAACTGACTTAACGCCTCGCTATGCGCGCGCACCTCCACATGGCGTAGTCATAGTGCGTATAGATGCTGGTCGCTCAAACTGGTCGCTCACTAGCGCAAGCGCGATTATCTCGTTATTCAGGTGCTTTGTACTGTTGTCCTTTCACAGCCATGTTGCTTCGAAGTTACAGTGGCTGAAGAAAGCACGAAGGTCACTACTCCACCCACTGTTATAGCCGCGTTTATGAAAAGAGCAGGCTGCTCACACATGAAGAAGTAAAATTGTCACAGTTCGCGCATGTCTTAGGTATGCATGTGCATTCGTTTCCTGCGTCTTTATTTCTGTTTGAGCAGCGTGCTTTAAGTGTGGAGCTAGTGCAGTTATTGTCCGCGCCCGTCCTGTGTGTGCTTATTCAGTGCGTCCTTTCTAATTGAAATGCATGTGGCATGTTTTGAGCTGCTTGCCGTTATTTGCCGGACATCGCAATTTGTTGCTGTAGCATTCGTTTCTACGCCCTTATGCTGGAACAGTACACAAGAAACGCTCATTTGCCTCTGTGAAGACGCGTTTCACTTTCGTGTTATACCGATTCCTAAAAAGAGGGATCATCCACGTTTTATTTTCTTTGTGCCAGTTTTAACTGAGTGGCCGAGGCCAGTCACCTAGCTCCCGACTCAACCTCACAAGATGCTCGATGATTCGTTTTATGTCGAGCACGCAGCGAAGCCATGAAGCAAGCCATAATAGCCATAATGAAAGAAAGTCGTGGCGAGGAATCCCTGCAGTTAAGAAAGAGAGCAATTCGAAAAAAAAATATGAGGATACCCTAACTAGTATAGGTACTCAGTGAAAAGGAGTGCTTACAACAGCCAGCCCAGTAGAAGAACGAATGCACAAAAACGCAAAAGTATATAAGTACGGCCCGACGATTGCGGCAAGACTGTGTGGCGGTGACAGCTGCGACACAGTAGAGGTGAAATAATTCATTAACATGTAATGTCTGCAGGCTTCCGGCTCCTTGAGCTTTCGCTGCAGGATGGAGTTGTCGTTTCATCAAAGGTCGCTCTGAGAATCCCTGCGATTTCTCTTTTGCGCGCCCGCGTGCGACTGCTTAGGAGCAACTGCGGATAAGAATGAGCGGCAAAACAAGGAGACGTAGCAGCGAGAAGCCGGTGCAACATACTGTTGGCCCACCACGTCGTAGCAGCGCCAGATGCTGTGCTTAGGTTAAAGGCACCAGCGGCAACGCCCCCCGATTCGTCAGCTCTGAAGCAAAGCCGTTCACTTCGTGGAAGGCAGAGAAAGGAGCTCCTTGCTTTGATTTACCGTGGAAGGGCAGTCATAAAGACTTGTGGCACACCCACATTTCCTTGCGCCTCCCTTTCGCTGAGCTCCGTTCTAGCCAGTCCTGTTTTCGCGGTGCTTCTTCTTGGCTGTTGTACTTTCCCCAGTTACCACTGACCTTTACCAGAGTCCTTCAATGCTTTTCTGGTCACGAAACTCCGGCCGAAGTTTCATTCAGGGACAAAAGCTGCCGCTAGGATCGCCCCTGTTAGCGTGAAGGCTTCGCCGGCGGCCGGCGACGCTTGCGGGCCGGCTGTTTCTCCGTCGGCAATGCGCCTAATTTCATCTGCTCTTCATTTCCACCTGTAAAAACGCGACCTGTAAAAACGCGAGCGACGCGAGCGAAGTGTGCGTGTTTTTGATTCAGTTGACGCTTAGCTTAGCTGTGAAATAGAGGCAAGGCCACGCGTGTTACTGAGTCGTATATGTTGCAGCGTTCGTTCGTTGCGGTAGTCACGGCCGCTACGTTCTCGCTTTGAGAAAGAGGACATCTGGCGTTTTCGATTTTTGAGTAGTCTTTTCAGTTTCCTGCATTTGAGTTAACTAGCACCAGATTTAAATCGGTATATACAGCCCTGGGCGACATGCTGCGCTTAGCAAATAGGTGTGCAAACATACAGCACGTTGGGTTAGCGCTGTGTCTGCGCGATTTTATAGCGCGCTAATAATGTACAAAAATTACCTAGGTTTGGAAAGTGAGCATCAACATGATGAAGAAAAACGCTCACGAAATGGAAGCCGCATAATGAGCGCGCGTAGGAGTAAATGCTACACACTTGACCGACTTTCCCGGCTGTCAACATAGGTATAGGGTGTCAACAGAAAAACTCGTATGGTCAGTGTCTGACACACTAGTCCCACCAAAACGACAAGTTAATTGATTACTTGGTTATGAGGTTTAACGCGCTGCCGCTATGCAGGCAATTGGGCGCGCGCCGTAGTGTAGCTCTCCGGAATAATTTTAACCACCCAGGTATCTTTAACATGCGCGGGAATCTCTAAAACACAGGCATTTTCTCTTTTCGCCTCCATCAGAAAAGCGAATGGGAACCCGCGTCCTTGGGCTCATCATCATCAGCACAGCGCCCTAGCCCCTGAGCCACCGCGGCGGGGACACTAAAAAAATTAAAAAAAGAAATACAGGCAAAGCTAGCCATGCTCCGCTTTGCAAATTCAAAATACCTGATTGGATAATCAAAATGTCGCCGCCGTGGATTTTGGTTCCGCCACACAGATGACAGTAACCTGACTGGCCACTTGCTGATCGTCGCAGGCAGCTGCCAAGCGCATGCAAATGACTAGAAAACGCGCCGCGGCTGTGGTGCAAGTGTTTATTCATACAAGTTTACGGCAATAGCATGGCGGATAAAGGAAATAAACAACGTCACACAAGCAACTAGGAACACAAATGTGCGAGTGTTTTTTGTCACTAGCAAACACAAAACACAACAGTTGGGCTTTACATAGCATGACAAACAGAACATCTGCTACCCATGGGGCTTGTGGCCACCATTTGCTGGGCAGTTTGCTCGCCGCGTCGCTCGTGTCAGCTTGTTTTTTTCCCTGGTGTAAAAGTGCAGGCGGCACCTCAAGAAAAAATGAACAACCTCTGCTGTGGTACCCACATAGTGCAACCTACAGCCCACACCAGCAGAAGCAATGCGGCTGTCGAGCAAAACTTGGTCAACAATGTTCGCATACACATCGGCACATGCAACTGTGTCCACAGTCAGTTCTTCAACATGTCCTTCCACAATGCGCAACAGGCTGAGAAGCTGGGATGAGGGCACTTGCAGGAATCCTCTTGACTTCTTCTGGATTAGGTCAGTTGGCTCTCGTGTCTGGCTCTTGAGTGTTCCCACGCAGTCAGTGCAGCTTATCGTTGAAAACTTCTTTACCACGTAACCGGCAAGATAATCAAGAATGCACTCTTTGGTGGAGAGCGTAACGTCAGGCACGGATGCATTGTTCACTGCCTCTCCCGGCTCCTCAAGAACGTCATCAAAGAGGACCGCCGACAGGTCAATCTGCAAAATACATTCCAAGTTTCAAATCTTTCAATGTATAAGTTGAGATTCGTAAATGCAAAAACACATTATGTTTCATTTGGTTATTTGGTCATTTGTGTAGTGAAACTGCTCCTGAAAAAAAGAAACTAGAGCTAATAAATAAAAGCAAGGGGCACGTTACCTGACTGGAGGCAGGTTTTCCCTTGTCAAAGAGGCCCTGGAGCTTGAGCAACAGCTGGGGTCCATCTCCCTTGACCGAGGCCCGTTTTGGCGGCCGAACTAGGTTGTTTACAGAGAGCATCCGATAGATGAACAAAAAATGTTGCACAGTCGGCTGCCCTCCGTCACCAGCAACATGCCTGACGATGCCGAAAAACCTCTAGAAAAAAAAATCAATTTATCGCAACAATGAGAAATTCATAGCACATTTATACACATAAAAGTGATCATGTTTACCTCTAGAGGATCTTGTCCGAAGTTCCCAACGAGAACGTAACGAAACCCAGACAACAGCAAGCTCTCGATGAGTGCAACTGAGCTATGCAGTGTCAGTCTGAGGGCTCCACATGTCTGCTTACTCAGAAAGCAGACTTGCCTCTGGGTCGGTAATGTCTTGATGTATTTCTCCCAGTTGTCCAGCCATGCAATGCTGTCCTTCAACACCTGGAATAAAATTATGCTTCATCTATAGTACACGAAAAACACTTCATAACACATCTAATAATCTCACAGCAATGTGTTGTGCTTCGTTGAATCGAACATGGCCTGGCCTCCGAGAGTTCAGGCAGTCGAACAGCTTGTTCAATGTTCTTCGGAATTGCGATGTTGCAGCCGAGCCATGGAGCTTCTTGCAGTCTTCCTGCTCGCTATAAAACTCCATGGCCGAAGCAGTACTCTCACTGAACAGCTGTAAAATGTGTGGAAAAAAAGGATTTTAAGTTTACTTCCCAAAAGGTGTGAGCAGATGTTTTTGAAATACACTTTGCACTGAACATAGCTGCGTGCATGACTTGCCTGGACAGCCAACTTCACGCTCATCTTTTGGAACGCATTGGGGAAAATATGGGCTTTCGTTAACTTCGGTACAGCCCGGAGTCCAGCCTGTTCTTCTTCATAGTCCAGTAAGTCCTTGTTGTGACAGTGGAACACCTCCTGTCCTTGAGGTAGCTGCAACATAAGGACAAGTGACAATTTTTTTTTTAACTGAATAGTATATGCACAGGTCAAGGCATTCACATGCAACTTTTTTTACTTACCAAAAACTTGCCCACTTTGAGCAAGTTGTTTCTGATGCACTTAAATATGTGCGGTGGATCAATTACAACGTGGACTTGCTTTGAGGGCTCACACGGGTGTTCAAAACACGTTTGAAGCTTGTGCATGTCCCCGTTGACACCTTGAGAGAAAAACAGTTTAATAGTACACTTGTTTTTCTACTACATCACTAACCACAGCTAAATAAAATTTGAAAAGACGTACCCAGAGATCTCAAGGCTGATTGGTTTGATGTGGACTTGTCGCAGGTCACTGCGTCAACAACAACACCAGCGTTTGTAAGGTGAACAATGCACTGCAAAAGGAGCTTCGCCACGATTGATCCTGGGGCAGCACCAGAAGCACAAAATGTGCCCACAGTTTGTGACCACCCTCCCAGAAAAGGCCAAAACAGAAAGACCAGCACGTGGTCGCCGTCTTTGCCATGGTCACCTGGTCGTGTGTGTTCGGCGAAATCCACCTTGCCCAGCAGTGCCACGTCCGACTCGCGAATGTGGACGCTTTTTCTGACGCTCATTTCATCGAACATGAGCACTCCTGGAAAGTTTTGGGTAGGTTAACATCTTGTCTCAATTGCGCTGCTGAATATAATACAATTATAAAAATGAGTACTGCTTCTTACCTCGACGCTCTCTTTCTGGAACTGCTTCTAGCTTTTCACACAGAACCGTGAACAAAGTGCTGTCGAAGCCAAAATCAGCTTTCAGATTTCTGAGGTAGCCATAGAGGGTGCGGGGATTTGGAAGGGGCAAAAATTCATTTTCATGAAGAAAAGTGTAGACTGCTGTGGACTTTATCTTTAGCAGCAAGCAGTCATAAATCCACTCTTTTTTGTACTTGGAGAAAATGAATTGCAAATTTGTTTTCCACAATGAGCGTGTTGGAAACTATTCATGCAAAGCAAAAAAATAATGAGAATGGTGTTATAAAAACTGAAGAAAGTATATTTGCCCAAACAAACCTGCAATTTTTCCCGAAATTAGAAATAACACTACACAAAACGGCCAAACCAACGTCTGCCTCAATAGCATATTGTTTTGCGGTACAACAGATACAAATACATGATGAATAAATGAAGGCTACACCTTGAGATAACATTTTCAAACGCAAAAGGGGCAATCCAACAGCAATGTTACGTGTGTGATGGGGTATTTGGAACTTACCGCGCAGCTGTTGCAGACTTCGCGTTGGCTTTCTTGAGCCAGTGGTCAAAAATGAGCTTCCCGCGAGCCGAAAGCTTCTGAACGTCTTGGTGCGATCTTCTGCTCCTATTCGCTTGCACTGTCAATTTCGCAATCTTCACTTGGCGCAAACGAAGTTGCTGCTTAGTGCTTCGAAGCTGGTCTTTAACTGCGTGGAGCTCTGAGATGGAGCAGACATTTCCCTCTGTCTGGCATGCCATCTCTGTGCAGCTTCCAGTGCTTATCACTCCACCTGTCAAACGAAGAAATATGGATCAATATAATGCGACATCACGCAGCACACAGGCAATACAGGCTCTCAACATAGTGAAACAAGAAAACAAGGCAACGCGAATGGAGGCTTACCATCATCTCCGGCTGCTTCAGGATCGCAGGGCTCTGTGATGGAGCTCACAGAAGCTGCAGTGCCATCGTTGTTCGGCGACGAAACGCGACGACGTTTTGCAGGCGGATTTTCTCGCTGTGAGCGCGACCGTGGCTTGGGCTTCGTAAGATACGCCGGCAGGTTTTCAAATATCCGGGGTATGGCACCGACGCGGAGCTTAGGCTTCTCGCGCTGCAGAAGCACAGATTGTCCACTTATTCTGAACTCATCGGCTCGAATAATGTCCGTGGTGTCGAAATGTTTCTCGCACACACGAACGGCCTTCAACTCGAAGTTGAAAGCGCCCGTCTTCTGTCGTGGAATGGCTCGCTTCCACCTGTCGCGTTGTTCGCGGTCGCTTGGGAGGCAGAACAGCGAAGCTTTTTCTGTACAACTCCGATAGCCAGAGCGGCAACCAGGGACGCAGCACGTCAGAGGCATGGTAGTTCACATAGTTTGCCGTCCGTGATGAGTGTAGACAGCTATACCCCACAACAAACAAACCAGTAAGCTCGCGCTCCAACGCACTGCAAACGCTGCAAATGCGGCCGCCGCCGTCCAAGCCGCCTTCACCAGACTCGTAGTGCCACCGCGCGGGAGCTTTGATCCTCATATGAAGCTCTCCCATAGCGTTACGGAGAAGTTTCGTGACCAGAAAAGTATTGAAGGACTCTGCCTTTACTAAGGAGTAAAAGCGACAGAAGCCAAGGTCATTACTCCGGTTCCTTCATCGGGACTCGGACATGGCGAGGGAGGTATGCGCTATATATATCAAGGTCCTGACGTTTGCCGAGGTTCTTTGGTTATGTGCTACCCTGCCTATATTTTCTTTGCGTTCCGTTACGTACTCTTCCTTTAAGAAACATACTACTGCGTCCTTCTTTGAAGTACTCTGCTGGAAAGTAGTGAAGTTTCAGATAAGCGATGGAGCCGCTTCCCTTAGTCTCCTTTCCTAGCTAGGTCACTGAACTTCTCTGTGCGGCGGCAACTTGGCTGCTGAACTCTGCGGTAGAATTACTACTTATGCGACGTCACCCGCTCTTTTCTAGCTCTCGCCATTTTATTTGCGTTTTTCTTCGATCGACTTCATCCAGTTGCTAGGTTGTCCCTAGAAGAAACGCCGTGCTCTGAACACCAATTATTCATATCTATTTATTTCGCTCTGTTAATTTTGTTTCACCGTCCCAAGACAGTGGATAGTGCAGTAACGTGCCTCTACAGACAACCAATATATTGTGCTATTGTATTTGCGTTTGGCTTCACTGCAAAGGGTAACTTTTGTTTTGCTGCACGCCCCCAAACTGTACTGCATACTCTAACAGCTGATTCAAGTTACATATACAACCATTATTGTTACTTCTTTTCTTCTACTTTGTTTGTTTTATACTTATTAGCATATCGACATTTGCAACCAGGCGTAATATCTGAACCTTACGTCTTCACATGTAAAGTCATCTTATTATTTGATGTTATCTTGTTCGCTTTTATGGTTAATTTTACCCCAGCCCTCTCTGTAATAGTTAGTGCTATGAAGGATAAAATAAATGAAATTAAATGAAATGACTTGTCTTCAGCAAGCTTGACTGAAAGTTACTCATGGCGTCTTTATAAGCAACATTTATTGGAAGAGAGTACTGAAAAGAACAAACGGCTAATGTCCCGATACAGTTTACTCATAGGAGCTGTTTACTGGAAGTCTAGTTGGTTGCTGAGTCATGTCCTAACAACATGATTTGGTGATATGTGTCTTTTCTCGTTCTTTTTTCTGTTTCGCTGCCGTCTTAAAGGTTGCGCCTGACGTACATAAGGCTTGTTCAGGTGGCGCAATAAAAACAAACGTTGTTTGCAAAACTCTCAAGCTTAAAAAAAGTCCCCTTTACTCTCGGGACTCAATAGAAGAAAGACACGCTGGCTCACAGCTATATATCGGCTGCTTAAGTGTCACAGTAGCCACAGAAGCCAGAGTATGTTGACCGGCAGGAGGCGCCCAAAGAGAAATAAATGCTCTATTGCAGCATCACGACTACTGTTAGAGCTTCACGGAACCCACGAATGTGATACTTGATGTCCACAAAATTATATCAACTAACACAGAGAGTCTATTTCGTCATCCAGCATGGTTGCTTTCGAGCTACAGAGCGCTGCGTCGGTAAGGAAGAGGTCATGGACTTTGTTCCTGGTAACATTTAGATGTGAGATAAATGCAAAAGCACCCTTGTATGAAGAGAAAGAGAGTGATGGAAAAGGTTAAGTTAAATGCAGAGAGGGTAACCCTAAAAAAATTTACGGATTGATACACGGCAGCTGGGAAAGGGATAGAATGGTAAGATAAGAAAGAAGAAAGAAAAGAAAAATGCTTAAACAGATAATAATAAAGAAAGAATTATACGCGTACACACTCATGCTCGGGAATGTTATAATTGTTTTGCGAGACTGGTTGACCTTAGAAACGTCCGCAGCACCTTCGTCGCTTTAATGACTGGAAGCTCAAACGTGCCGGCACTTTTAAACTGACTGCTTTGATAGCGACCATGTGCTTAATTTTAGGGGCAATTGAAGGGATCTTGAAGTGACTAAATAAACTGGTAGTTCTTTACTGCGCTTTGCGCTGCTATCACATACTTGGAAAGAGCCAAAACCAACGAAAGATAGTGTTTTCTCTTGTATGCTTAGAAGCAAGAGCCGAATTTGAAGTACGCCTGATTCGAGCAATTTTATGATGGGGACGAATGTGGTTCCCATCAGCATGCTAGTTCCGTGAATGAATGTGAGTTTAATGGGTTAAAATTGATGAAGTCTTTGGCTGGTCAGTGTTCCTTACCATTCTTTCTGTTATTTACACTAACATTCGCAGTTTCCTACCCAAACGGGAACTTATATCTAGCACTGTATCATCCTCTGAAAGCAATGTGCTATTACTTACCGAAACGTGGTTAACTGATGACATCCGTGATGACGAAGTTCTGTCAGAATTACCAAACTTCCAGTTGTACAGGAATAACCGCGCATCTACTCGTGGTGGCGGTGTACTCATTGCTGTTCACGAGCAATTATCTTGCTCAGTCGTACATATTAAAACAGAGCTAGAAATGCTCTGGGTACTTATTAAGGCACATCCTCAGTCCGTTGTACTGGGCGTTTGCTACCGACCACCCCGTGCTAGTTCCAATTTTAGCAACCAACTTAATCAGGCCATGTGCCAGCTCACGTCTGCTCATCCAAACGCGCACGTACTTTTATTCGGTGATTTTAACTTCCCACAAATAGAATGGAGCACCAGCAATGTGCATTCATCTACGGGTGTAGGTGAAGCTAATGCGTTTCTTGATATTTGCCTAAACTTCAACATGACCCAACTAGTCACAGAGCCAACACGTGTATCGCAAGATACAGCCAGTGTCCTGGATCTGATACTAACCAACAATCCTGAAAGCCTGTCACGCATTCACTATCTACCCGAAATCAGTGACCATAAGACAATTCACGCCACTTTTTCTTTTCAACCGCTTAAACGAGAAACCTACAAAAAAACGATCCATCTATATGACAGAGGGGATTACGAAACAATAAACGAAGCTCTTAGCGCATTCTTCCACACTTTCCAAGCAACTTTACATCAACACACAGTAGATACGAATTGGACCCGCTTTATCGGTAAACTGACGGAGCTAACCGATAAATTCATACCTAAAGTCAGCTTCACAAGCACCTGCAACAAACCCTGGTTTACTAAAAATCTAAAATGCCTTGAAAATAAAAAGAAACGTTTATTCCGATCTGCCAAACGTGCAGGTCAACCGAGTGTATGGGATAGGTACTATGAGGCTGACCGCAATTATCTTTTAGCCCTGCGCAAAGCAAAAAACTTCTTCTATAACACAGACCTACCCAAGCTACTGCAGACTAATCCCAGACAGTTCTGGAAAACACTTAAGGCTGACAAACCGCGTGACACTGTACTAACCCTTGAATCTGGTGAAGCTATTACTGACGGGGAATGTGCGAATCTATTCAACGCTTCTTTTGCTACAGTTTTTACTGATGAACCAAGCATACACTCCCGCATACCTTCACTTGGCTTTAATTGTAATCATGACATGCCAGCAATCAATTTCTGCGCAAATGGAATATTGTCTATAATAGAAAAAATGAAATTGTCATCCTCTGCGGGCATGGATGGTATCAATTCCAAAATTCTAAAAAATGTTAAAGAGAGTGCTTCGCTTTTTCTTGCTCTAATATTTTCCCAGTCCCTTTCCTCAGGAATCATCCCATGTGACTGGAAGATAGGGAAGGTCGTTCCGGTCTTCAAATCAGGCGATAGAAACTCTCCACTTAACTATCGCCCCATCTCCCTAACAAGCGTCCCCTGCAAGATCATGGAGCATGTCATCTACTCCCACATAATGAATTTTCTCGACAGCAATAATTTTTTTCACCTTTCACAACACGGCTTCCGCAAGGGGTTGTCGTGTGAAACACAGCTGGCAGCCTTCTTGCATGACATTCATACTAACCTCGACGTTAACGTGCAAACTGATGCCGTTTTTCTTGATTATGCTAAAGCATTCGATAAGGTGCCTCATCAACGATTGTTCGCTAAACTTTCCCAACTAAATTTACATCCCACCGTCATAAAATGGATAATAGAGTTCCTTACTAATCGATCACAACGCGTCGCTGTAAATAACCACCTGTCTACTGCCATCCCAGTAACATCAGGTGTCCCTCAAGGCTCCGTCCTTGGCCCGCTACTATTTTTAATCTATATTAACGACTTACCTTTGCATGTAACCAGTAATATACGTATGTTCGCAGATGACTGCGTTGTCTACCGCACAATACTAAACACCTCTGACCAGTTAACCTTAGAGAACGATCTTACTAACGTTTCGAAATGGTGTACCACTTGGTTAATGACACTAAACGTAAATAAATGCAAAACTATGTCATTTACGCGTAGCAATAATCCGCTCATGTTTCCGTACACAATCAACAGCTTACCCCTAGAACTGACTAACTCTTATAAATACCTAGGTGTCACCGTGACTAGCGATCTGATCTGGCGTACGCATGTCCAAAACATCATTTCATCGTCTAACAAAACCTTAGGCTTTTTAAAACGTCACCTCAAAAGTGCTCCAATGCAAGTAAGATTACTTGCCTACACATCACTAGTGCGACCGAAATTGGAATACGCATCCGCCATCTGGGACCCGCACAAAGCATACCTCATCTGCGCTCTAGAATCAGTTCAAAACCGTGCAGCTCGCTTCATTCATTCTTCGTATTCATACGACATCAGCGTCACATCACTAAAATTACTATCCAATCTTCCATCGCTCGCTCTTCGTCGGCGCATTTCTTCTCTTTGTCTTTACCATAAATTTTTTCACAGTTCAATCCTGCATCAACCATCTTACATCAAACCCGCAACACGCATATCAGCCAGGACAAGCCACACGCAGCAGGTTTCATTAATGCGCGCTCGAACATCAACATTTCTCGCGTCATTTTTTTCCCGCACAGCAAAAGACTGGAACGACCTCCCTTTTTCCATTGTCGACATAATATGTCCATCTTCTTTTGCACAACATGTCACTGACCATCTTCTAACAAATAACCTTTAAGTGCTTTTTTGAATTACATGTTGGTTACGTGTGTTATTTATTGTACATGCATATTTCCTTGTAATATGAAGAAATGTATATAGTTGAAACCCATGTATTGATTACGTTTGTTAAATATTATTCCCACCCCTTATGTAATACCCCCATTGGGGGTCTTTAAGGAAAATAAACTGACTGACTGACTGACTGACATTCACGGGCAGGAAGGCGATTCGGTAGTGTCTCTTGAAATTCTTACACACGTACTTTTGATTGATAGATATGTGGCGTTTAACGTCCCAAACCGACCATGTGATCATGAGAGACGCCGTAATGAAGGGCTCCGGAAATTTCGACCACCTGGGGTCCATTTAACCTGCTCCCAATTTTGAGCACACGGGCTATTTCCGCGCTCAACACTCTTTGAAAAACAAGAACACAATATTTGTAACCATTGTGACATAAACGTATTAGCAAAGCGCTATAAATAGGGTCAAATTCGGAAAAATTAGATGAATATATTGGCTTGATTGGAAAATACTCTACTTCCAATAGATATACTGCTTGCGTCATTATTGTCTTTATTTTCATAAAAGAAGGTGCTGAAGTAAGTGACTGTCTCCAGTTCCACCCAGAATATCGTTTTACTTTTTTACAACACAGTATACTGTGCGTTTGCTTGATTTTTTTTTATTTTTTCATCGAATGATATTAGTCATATTGAAGTTAGAGGAACGATGTTACCAGGTGGCAGCTATAGAGCTGGTGTAATAAAGATTACGAAAAAAATGATGGTTATAAGAAATAAAGTTTATTAACACTGCCCGAAAACAAAAGATACGTTTTACAAAAAGCTTCTTTAAAATTCTTGCAATAAATAAAATAAAGCATACCACGGTAACTCGAGTCGGACAAGTCGCCTTAACGTATACGAAAAGCTTACCATCAGTAATATTACCAATACGCGCATGCGAAGCATTGTGTACCTCGCCCGTGGTAGAAGGTGACATTGTTCAATCGCATAACATTCTAAGCTATATAAACTTAGTCGGGTGCTTAGACGAGGGGCGGGTCACTGTAAGTCGTGTATGGGGATATAGTTAGTTACAAGCAAAAGTGGTTGACCCTAAACTTAATTTTTAGGAGTTCAACGCGATAGCGATAACCTGTTCCTAGTGCGTACATAACCGCTTAGTGCATGAAACGTCTTCGAACTTGGTATGCATGCACATAGCGTTAAGAAAATAGGTGCAGTATCACATGGGGCTTTTGTAGTGTGTAACCAGCTTTAAAGCACGAAGACGTTATGATAATCAGATGTTCTGACTCCCACTGTCAATGTACCCTTGAACCACGCAATAATGGGAAGCATATATACAGGATGCGTGTGTCTGTAAAGCATGAAAGCTATTTTCAATGCATTTCCTAGCAGAGGAGGCTTTTTTCATTGTAGTCACAAGCAGACCCGTCGGCATGGCTCGGACGCTGACGCCGACGCTGACGCCGGAACTCCTGTGAAACAAGCTGTTTAACGATATCATGTCAAAATTGCACGCGAACGCACACCCAGCTACCTACTTTTGAATATATCAGAACTTTCTATTTCTAAACTCGTTATTTCGGAATGTCGGGTAACTGAGGCACCTTCTTTGGTCCCGGCCAGCATATACCTGTTTTAACGGCATCGAACATTTGTTCAATTTTGACGGATGCGAAAATGCTGTAGTCCCGTGTGCTCAAATTTGGTTGCAAGTTAAAAAACCCCAGGTGGGTAAAATTTCCGGAGCCCTCCACTACAGCGTCTCACATAATCATATGGTGGTTTGTGGACGTTGAACCCCACAAATAAATCAATGGAACTTTCGGAAATTCGGCCACATGTGATCGCAACTTGGTTAATTGGTTTCATACCCGAAGCGCCGCAAATGTGTTAATCAGAGGAACCAAGACAGAGTTCGCGGACAGCCGAAATGGCCGCCGTCTTTCAGAAAGACATGCTCACTATCTGCAATTGCATTGTTGGTACCTAATACTTTATGGGTTCAGTGGACGTCATGGACTGAATCGCAGATAACTTTAGCCGCGTTCACAGTGTTAACAAAGTCACGGGTGACAAAAATGACGGCATTTGAACAGCTTTATAATTACTGCATTTACATATTGTTTAAGAACATGAAGGAAGCTGTTTTATTTGACATATATATTTATTGCTACCTTGAGATTTTCAATAATACTACATTTAGTTAATTCGGACAGTTCTTACGGTCACGTGCGCTTTCAATCATTAGGTTTCACTGCGCATAGAAAACGGGTTATTATACAGGCAGTCAAGGGGTCCATCATCAAGTCGATTAGATGCTTTAAAGGCTCGCCTTATCGTTATGCAGGCTTCCTGCCCGCAATGGACGGTGCCTCTCGGGCCAACAACGGGCTTCTCGATCAAATAGCTGCACTACACTGGATCCACGAGAACATCGACGTATTCGGAGGAGACCACCAGAATGTCACCATACTGGGACATGGACATGGAGCAGCATGCGTCAACTTTCTCATGATGTCTCCTATGGCGAAAGGTAGGAGCACGAATGCCTTGTTACTCTAGCGTAGAGGGCTGCTTACTAGAAATTATGCAATACGCTGGGGCCATTTCTGTCTAGATGCAACTGACCTGAATCGCAGACCTTCAAAATTTCTTTTTAGCGATGAACGATATGTTCCATAGCAACTTGTGGTTGCTGTAGCTGAAAACGTAGTTAGCTGAAATATGGATTTGTTCACAAAATCATGTCAATGTTTCAAAATATGGCGTCATTATTATGCTTAACGACAATCTGGTCCTGGTTCCACACAAACACACAAATGCACACATACACAAACACACACACACAGACACACACATACACTAGCACGCACGCACGCACGTGGACACACACACAAAATCAAGCACATAATGAACATTTCTACGCAGTACTCACTCCTTCAAAGCGTCGTCAAGTGAGGATTGAAACGGCAAGTTGTACGATCCAGAATGAAAGGACAACATACTTCATGCTTGTACATAAACCACTGTATAGTGCTCTTCGGCAGCGCGGGAGGCAAAGACTTATTACTTGAGCCTGAACGTGCGAAGGCGTTCCTCGTCCTGATAACCTTTGTCTCGCTCCACGAAGGCACCCAATTAGCCCGCTGACATCGTCGCCTTTGTGTGTCACTAACAGTAGCAATCTTATTTGCTGGTTTTATTGCACTCGAAGCAGTAGGCGGCATTGGTTAGAGCTTCACTGCTCCCAACGACGTGTCCATCGTACAGTAATAGGAAGCGAAAAACAAATAAAGGAAAGTGACTGCGCCTAGGCGGATCGCATCACGCTAGCTAGCATGGTCAGCACTCCGCGCTTGCTTAGAGATGCTCTAACTCCATCGTGGCAAAATCGCTCCCCATCAGGGCTTGGTGTACTCAAAAGGTTTACACGCGTAGCAAGCGCGAAACGTGGTCCTCGTCGTCGTAAAAATTGTTTTCATCACCATTTGCTCAAAAAGCGGGTTTTTCTCCACTCAAGCGTGACGCTGGTCGAGGAAGGGCACACTCACTTTATTTTACGCGTAATGTGCAATTTTATGCGGGTGGACTGGAAAACTCACTAGGAGGAAAAATTTGCATTACTGATCACAGTTCTCGTCACGCGAATATTGTTATGTCTGCGAGTCCACAGCAGACGTCCGTGCCTCTGAAAAAGGCAATCTGTGTCAAGGCCAGCCCGCCTGACGCGAACAACTCAACAGCGTAAACACGCGCGGCGCCTTTCTGTCGCCCACGTGCAGTGAGTCACCTCAGCAAGCGAGCCCGTCGAGTAAACAACTGGCGCCTTCCTGTCTGGCGGGTCTGACGCAATGCCTTGCGACGTAACTCCTCCTTGGGTGCAGCCACCTGCAGCGCAGCCTCCCCATATTTGAGGAGAAAGAAGGATGCGGCCCAGCGGCGACCTCATTGGAGGATTCGGACCTCGCGACCACCGGCGCTTCGGGTTGGACGTTTGGGTTGGACCCGGGGCATATAAAAGAAGCCCTGCGGCGCGTCGAGAGAGACCCCCTTTGACAGCGGACCCATTTGAGAGCAGACCTATGTGTTAGAGAGGAGTGCTCGGCTCTTCGAGTCTCTGTCGGCCCCATTCCCGAATTTGTAATGCCTCTGTATATATGCTGTACATAAACCTTGTTTAACTCACCGTCGTTTAGTCCGCTCGTCTATCAGCTCTGCGCAGAAACAGTCGCGAGCTGAAAAACCTACGCTACCAAACGGCAGGTGACGTTTCCGGCGGAGTTCGAAGCAGTGGCGCCTTCGGGACCGTGTTGGCGTCGCCGTCTTTCGAAACAGTGGTTGCAGCGGTGAGATTCGTAGCGCCCTTCGTAACGTCGTCGGAGGTGCGCGTCGCAACAGTGGTTGGCAGCTGCGGGATCGGCCGGCGTCAGCGACATCGTTGCGGTGAGTGCCTGATGTTTTCCCTTCAGTTCACCAGACTACTGTAGCTCAGGTTGTAGTAGTTTAGAGGAGGGCTGTGTGAAGCATTAAAGTGAGCTTTGATCGTTTCAAGCAAAGTCGAAGTGCTTTGAAACCAAAGTTAATGCGGAGGGGGTAAACTCGGGAGTGTGAAAAATTGCTTGCGCGTCTTGCTAGTTGACTTATAGTGGGTACGGCAAGTAAATAGTTAACAGGGGCAAACAGCAAGAGGCTAGTGTGAACGATGGAGAACCTTAAAGTGAAGGAACTCATCGAAATTTGTGAGGAACTCGGCATTACTTTAGGCCGTGCGAAACGAAAGCAAGTGATCCTTGAGATCATGAAGGATGAGGGAGTGTCGGCTGAGGAAGTCGATGAGGCCTGGGTGGATATCAAAGCATGCCGCGAGGAGGCTGAAAGGCGAGAAGCTCGCGAGCCTGAAGAAGCTGAAAGGCGAGAAGCACTTGAAAAAGCTTTAAGGCGAGAAGCTCGTGAAGAAGCTTTAAGGCGAGAAGCTCGTGAAGAAGCTGAAAGGCGAGAACGCCGCGAGGAAGCCGAGAGACAGGAGCGCCTCGAGTTGAAACGAATCATCATCATCATCATCATCAGCCTGACTACGTCCACTGCAGGACAAAGGCCTCTCCCATGTTCCGCCAGTTAACCCGGTCCTGTGCTTGCTGCTGCCAATTTATACCCGCAAACTTCTTGATCTCATCTGCCCACCTAACCTTCTGTCTCCCCCTAACCCGCTTCCCTTCTCTGGGAATCCAGTCAGTTACCCTTAATGACCATCGGTTATCCTGTCTACGCGCTACATGCCCTGCCCATGTCCATTTCTTCATCTTGATTTCAGCTATGATATCCTTAACCCCCGTTTGTTCCCTAATCCACTCTGCTCTCTTCTTGTCTCTTAAGGTTACACCTACCATTTTTCTTTCCATTGCTCGCTGCGTCGTCCTCAATTTAAGCTGAACCCTCTTTGTAAGTCTCCAGGTTTCTGCTCCGTAGCTAAGTACCGGCAAGATACAGCTGTTATATACCTTCCTCTTGAGGGATAGTGGCAATCTACCTGTCATAATTTGAGAGTGTTTGCCGAATGTGCTCCACCCCATTCTTATTCTTCTAGTTACTTCAATCTCGTGATTCGGCTCTGCGGTTATTACCTGCCCTAAGTAGACATAGTCTTTTACAACTTCAAGTGCACAATTACCTATCTCGAAGCGCTGCTCCTTGCCGAGGTTGTTGTACATTACTTTCATTTTCTGCAGATTAATTTTAAGACCCACCTTTCTGCTCTCCTTGTCTAACTCCGTAATCATGAGTTGCAATTCGTCCCCCGAGTTACTCAGCAATGCAATGTCATCAGAATAGAATTGGCAATACTGCAGTGTTCGCAGGTGCCTAGCGTAGCTTCTCCGACGATTCAGGTCAGTGGTTGTAGAATTCGGGACCAACTGCGACTGTTCGTAGTAGGCGAGGACATGGCGAAGTATCTCGTCAAGTTTGAACACGTCTGTGAGCGAAACGCTTTGGAGCGGTCTCTTTGAGCACAGAACCTGTTAGCTCTTCTTCCCGGCGAAGTGTCCGACGCGATAACTTGCTTGTCGAGGGAAGCGTTTGAGAGCTATGACGAGGTTGACGAAGTGCTCTTGAGACGTTATAAGTTGTCGCCCGAGGCTTTCAGGCATAGGTTCCGGTATGCTAAAAAGGGGAATGAGTCAAACGTTGACTTCGCGTTTCGTCTTAAAGCCGATTTAATTGAATGGCTCAAGTGCGAAGGTGTTTATGACGACCGCGATAAAGTGGTGGAATGCGTTGCATTGAAGCAATTCTACCGCTGCATCGAGGAGGATGTCAAACTTCGGCTGCAGGATAAACTTAGTAAAGTACAGCTAAACAAGGCAGCAGAGTTAGCTGAGGAGTATTATACTCGCCGAAAGTTGCATAGCAGGGCAGTGCGCGTTGATAAGGATGAAAGAAAAGAGGGCTTTTCAAAGAAACCTGTTCAACGGAAACCCGCTCCGCACCGTAATTTCAAGAAGGACCCGTCTCTTACGAATGACACTGTAGGGGAAGGGCAAACGGAAGCGGAGAGATCGAGTGAGGTTTCTACCACACGGGCGTTTGAATCACGGAAGCCGCTAATCTGCGACAACTGCAAAAAGGAAGGGCACATCGCGATAAACTGTCAGCAAAAGTTTGCAACTATCCTAGAATCAGAAAACAAACGGAAGCCGCTAATCTGCTACAACTGCAAAAAGGAAGGACACATCGCGATAAACTGTCAGGAAAAGTTTCCTTTCGCAACATTCCGAGAATCAGAAAAAAACATGCGGTTGTTGGAGCCGTATCTCCAAGAAATTAGGGTGAATGTGAAAACGTGCCGAGCACTTAGAGACTCAGCGGCAACCATGGACGTCGTCCATCCTTCATTGGTGTCTCCGGATGACTTTAGAGAAGAATGCGCGTGGATTAGGCAAGTCGCCGAGGAGCAGAGTGCTTGCTTACCAATCGCTATGGTTGTCATTGAAGGCCCGTTCGGTAAGCTTCGCACCAAAACGGCTTTGTCTGCCGCACTTCCCGATCGTTTTCCTTTTCTTTTCTCCAACAACTCAGAGCAGCTTCTCAAAGAGCAGGGTAAATCGTTCTTCCCCAACTTAGCGTACATGGCCATCACGCGATCGCAAGCGCGGAAGCTTTCACAGGAGCTTATTCTTGTTCAATGCGGTGAACTCTCAAATGACCTTGTCGGCGGGTCGACGGAACCTCAGAGAGGAAATTTTCCGCGTGAGTCATGTGAGCAGTCACGTGAGCGGCCCGTCGCCGAAGCGACCGGCGCGGTTTCCGTAGAAAGGGGAGACAACATGGCGCCATTGAGTCAGAGCGAGAGAACTGCAACGCTCTCGCCTGTAGCGGAAAGTTGGAGTGAGCTATCGAGGGTTGATCGGGAGACGCTCATTCAAGAGCAGCGTGCGGACCTCTCGATTACAGCGCAAGTGGAAAGCCACATGAAAGTTTTACAAGTGTTGTCGAAAGAGTACTACGACGAATGGGCGAAGGAGCGCGCTTTTGAAGTAGGAAATCGTGTAGTGCTGCTGCGGCCGTTCAAAAGGAACAAGCTTGAGGTTGATTGGGAAGGGCCTGCTAATGTAATATCGAAGCTTCCCGATACGAATTATGAAGTGAAATTGGGAAGGCGGCAGAACAAAATTTACAACTTGATGAAACCCTACATTCAACATCAAGCGCTCGTAAATATGCTTTTGAATGCTTCAGAGGAAGAGGGAGCAGAAATTTTTAGTTCTAGTGAGCTAATTGAAAGCGAATCGGAGGTAACCTTGAAGCAGTTGAACCTAGAGCCTAGCTTAAGTGAAGTCCAGAAGGAGGACCTGAGAAGGATTGTTTCCGAGTTTGGAGACGTGTTTTCGGACCACCCCGGAAACACGAGAGTGATCGAACACGATATCGAGCTAAGCGGTGAGGAGTCAATCCGTAGCAAGCCGTATCGTTGCTCCCCTGTGCAACATCGCAAGTGTGAGCCGCTCTTGGTACCGCATAGGTATCGTCGCCTAAAAGTGGCCGGTTACTGAGGTGGAGCATGATGCTCCAATTGCACAACTTTGACGTTCGCTAAAAAAAAGGGAAAGCCTAACGCTAATGCAGATGCATTGAGCAGTGCGTTCTAGCTAGTACCTTCTCAACTTTTCGGTTTCTCGCTGGCGATTCGGGGCAAAATTTTGACCTCATCACAACCTGAGCTGAGAGTTCTCGTCCAGAGTGAGCTCAAGGAGCCAACCTTATGTTCTATTCTAATTCGTTACGTTGTTGTACGTGTAAAAAATTGAGTTGTCATTTTAAGAGTCTTGTGTCCCACATGTACCTCTTGATGTAAAGGGAACGAAATTCCGATAGACGCGTAGCTAGGCATATGTTGTACAATACTTTGTCTGGTGTTCTGTCGGGTGACCGAGGGCACTTGCTTGTGTCATGTGTTGTCTGTTGTCGAACCATTCTTGGCAAGTTGCAGAACCATCGACAAGTGCTGAAACCAAAGATTGTCAGAAGAGACGAGCGAAGCTGGTCGACAAGTTGTGGCGACAAGCCAGTGGAGCTGGGATCTGTCCTCAAGAATGGGATGTGATCTCGGAACGGAGTCTGGAGCTGCATTCTCCCCATGGCCCTGGAGGTAAACCTGGAGGGACCTGGCGAACAAGCGCGCCTGTCATCCGAGCAACGTGGAAGCAGCTCGTCTTTTCGGCGCATTGTCTGGCGGTGGGGGTGCTGTTATGCCTGCGAGTCCACAGTGGACGTACGTGCCTCTGAAAAAGGCAATCTGTGTCAAGGCTAGCCCGCCTGACGCGAACAACTCAACGGCGTAAACACGCGCGGCGCCTTTCTGTCGCCCACGTGCAGTGAGTCACCTCAGCAAGCGAGCCCGTCGAGTAAACAACTGGCGCCTTCCTGTCTGGCGGGTATGACGCAATGCCTTGCGACGTCACTCATTCTTGGGTGCAGCCACTTGCAGCGCAGCCTCTCTAGATTTGAGGAGAAAGAAGGACGCGGCCCAGCGGCGACCTCATTGGAGGATTCGGACCTCGCGACCAGCGGCGCTTCGGGTTGGACGTTTGGGCTGGACCCGGGGCATATAAAAGAAGCCCTGCGGCGCGTCGAGAGAGACCCCATTTGACAGCAGATCCATTTGAGAGCAGACCCATGTGTTAGAGAGGAGAGCTCGGCTCTTCGAGTCTCTGTCGGCCGCAGTGCCAAATTTGTAATGCCTCTGTATATATGCTGTACATAAACCTTGTTTAACTTACCGTCGTTCCGCTCGTCTTTCAGCTCTGCGCAGAAGCAGTCGCGAGCTGAAAGACCTACGCTACCAAACGGCAGGTGACCTTTCCGGTGGAGTTCGAAGCAGTGGCGCCTTCGGGACCGTGTTGGCGTCGCCGTCTTTCGAAACAGTGGTTGCATCGGTGAGATTGGTAGCGCCCTTCGTAACGTCATCGGACGTGCGCGTCGTAACAATATATATCCTGATACGATCAAGACAGGCGTGCAACGTCACCATTACCCATTTTTGATTGGCAGGTGCGGCTTGCGTCTCCTTTCATTTATTTTATTGCCAACGCGATGGTCTTCAAAGGTGGCGCCGGCTGCAGTATATACTTTTGGCAGGAAAACTTGATTAGAGCCGTTAGAGACATTCACTGAGCAGGTACTTGGCGTCATCTCTGCCAGGTGTTTGCTTGCCCTTCGTGCGTGTACTGTGGGAGGAAGGGGTGGAGGCTCGCTTTGTGTTGTTAAGAGTGGTTAGGAAGGGACGGCTTCCTGAATAACGACATAAATTTACCTGCGTGGTGTGCAGTGCGTTAGCTGCAACAACACCAAATGCGAGTGTCTGGAATGCTCGTGCAACACCGCGACACTACCTTCACCCTGCATACTGTAGGCAGTCGCCTTCCATTCAAAACCGCTGGTAGTAGCTGAGTAAACAAATTAAACTGAAGCTTCTTGGCTCATTGCACATTTTACATATATTTTCTGAACAGTTAGGTTCTTAGTGTATTTTGTACACCTTCGCATTGATCTCTGAACTTCTCATAAGTGCCAAGGCAAGTTCTCCGTATGCAGTACTCATCAGTTGAAACGCGAAAACTTGGGGCTAAGTAATTCACGTAGTGCGAAATGAAAAGGGAATGTTGATATTCGCAATTAGCTAATTAATGCCGAGCATCAGTAAATATACTCAGCAAAAGTGTCAAGCCCATATAGCACAAGAAATATTGTAACGTTGTTGAAGGACTCGGGGTGTAATAAAACGTATTTATTAACGGGCGAACCTGTGCCCACAACTCAAAGGGACTATGGTCGTAGAACGTTACAGCACAACACCAAAGATGTCTCTTTCTTCTACTTCTTCAAGAGGAGTCCCAAGCGCGTGGTGCACATCAGCCGGGGCCAGCTGGGTTCTCGTGCTATCATCATCGTCTCTGCGCAACACTAGAAGGCGCCCTTGTATGTCCCTGTGCGCGCGGTGATGGGCGCGTTGTTTGAATGCAGGCACTATGCCGCGGCATAATCCCCCTCCTCATACGCATCGTTCCGATGCGGCAGGCATTGAATAGATTTGTGGTAGGCGTCACTGGTCTTCCGGTGATCTTTCATAGTAAGGCTTCATCCGGACTACATGTACAACCTCTGTAGGGTTGCGGCGTTTTGAGCTCCCATGTATAGCGGATCTGGCTTGGTAAGTTACATCACTTACACGATGGAGTACTTTGTAAGGCCCGAAGTAGCGGCTAAAAAGTTTTTCAGAAAGTCCACGCCGACGCACTGGGGTCCATATCCATACTTTGTCACCTGGTTGAAAATGCGCGTCGGTACGATATCTCCTTTCCGCTTCCATATTAGAATATTTCTAACGGCCAGAAAGGCATTTAATGTACAGGAGAATGGCGCATTAAGTAAGTACAACTTATCTCCTACACAGTCTCTAAGCGTGAGAAAGGTCGCTAGCCATGGTGTGGTGCGCTTAGCGTGATAGTGTGAAAGCGCACCACGCGTCCATCGAGCGTGCAAAAGTTCGCCTCCAAACACAATTGCTACGAGTGAAAATTCTGGAGCTCTCACGACGCAGCAGTTTCTTTTATCACTCCCATATGGGGGCACCATATCGCTTCATCCAGAGCCGCCTTTACCAAGACCACCATGCAAAGAAAATCTGCAAGAAGTTTAGGGCGTGTTTGTGTAGTTTCGAACGTATGCGACGACAGCGTGGTGAGTAGATGGATGGACACCTATGTAATGAGCTGAGATGTCGTCGTTTCAGTTCCCAGCAATAGAACTTTCTCGTCATTTTTGTTTGTCATGCCATAGAGTCGAATTCATAATTGACACATCTGTGACGAAAATACGTCGCTGACGTTTTATTGAAAACTGACATAAAAAATTCACCTAAAAGAGACCTTTAGACGCACAATAACAGTATTATTAAACGTCTAACACGTTTTATTTCATTGGTATAATAGAAATATGCATTAGATGCACCTAAAGACTGCTATATCTCTAATTGGCGATGAGATACATATTCTAAACTATATTTTGCTGTACCTATGCAGTTTTCTGGAAATATTTTTATGAAATTTGACGCCCTATATTAAACTGCTGCTTCTTGCGGTTGCGAAATTCCCTAAAACGTGCCACGCTTTTTATTCAACTAAATTACTGCTCTTTGAAAGCCATTGTTCCAATTTAAAAAGTCTGGAATCTTTCAAAACCAGCGAAAGATTTCAGACATTTCAAAACGGAACACCTTTTAAACTAGCAAAAGAATGCCCTTCAATATAGCTTCATAGAATATTATTGCTAAGCTGGCGTCAGATTTATTGCCTGCTTTGTTTCATACTTTTTGACGTGTCACTGCGTGGGCAAACATGGCTTCAGTGCTGCACGTGTCACACTGCTAATAAATGGCATCATTGCGATAAAGCGTTTACTCTTTTTGCAATATCTTCTGACGGTAGCGCGACGCAAAAAGCAAAACTTGCGCGCCAGGAAAGAGACTTTAAACCAGTCGATAACGCCACCACTCACCCGTTAGATGCACTTATGCTATCGATTGAGGACGGGCGTCTAGAAAGTCCGTACACTCTGGTATTAAAACCTCCGTTATGTTGCTTGAATGGCCACTTTTTTTATTTTTTGTGTGTGTCACTTCAGGTTAACAAGACTAGTCGATAAACCTGATAATGCGCTGAAAATAGAAGAAAGTCAATAACAGCAGCATTGACGCTTTGTCGGGTAATGTAATGAGATCGTGTTGCTTTCTCTTATTTCTTTCGAGTGTGGAAGCATTAGAAGTCACGCTTACTTGATTTGCTGTGAACTCCTCAGAACTTTGAATAGCACATATTGGTTCTTCTAGCTGGCAGTGTAAGAAACGATAACACGAAGAAAGCGATTCGATTTGCTTCTATGATGCGCTAAGAGCTCACCTGACATCGTCTTTTCCTGTCATCGTCTTCCATATCAGTGTCGTCGCGCGCATGAATAATAAACTGAGCGGAGCCCCTATCTTGTCATTGCTGGTTTCTCAGTAAGTAAAAATTGGCCCAGCAGGGTTTCCATGCCAAGAATATTTCTGTAGTTAAGGAAATTGTTGTGCAAGAGTAGCACTATACAGTGACATGGGATCTCACATTGCCTTTCGTGCATCTATGAAGATGCCGTACTTAATTTATTATTGCAGCATTTTTGGTGCTTTGACGTTACACTAGCAGCATTAAACATAGCGCACAAAGCGTACCACAAAACCGAGAAATTATTGAGTTTGAGAAGCCAAAACCATGCATAATGGGGTTTTCTCTCTGAAAGAGTAGCATGTTTTTTTATCAGTTATCTTTGCAGCGTTTTCTGCGGGAAAATATAGGTCTTCGTGACAAAAAAGATAAAGAACGAGTGGGGATGTTCGAAACTTAAGGAACGATGCATTGGCCGCAAGAATTTTGCGAATACGTACTCTACTAAAGAAGTACAGCGGTTATAACATTGGTTTTAGCTGGTTTCAAGTTTTCGCAGGACTTCGTCACCCTTCTCTGTCCCAGAGAAAGACGTAGCCTATCGTCATGACTGGTTCAGACCAATCAACGAGCTGCATGCTAGCAGCGTCTTGCGCGGAGAGGAGTATTGGTAAGGCGTAGGAAAGGAGCGCGGGAATTGTTTTTCGAAATAAAGGCTGTGCTAATATTCGGCTCTGCTATAATATTGATAATAATAAATATTCCGAAAACGTGATCGACGTGGTCTACTCTACGAAATGCCGTGATTCTTTGAGGGTTGAAAAAAAAAGCGGGAACCTGTTGACGGGAAAAAGAAAGCGCAACCGCGGAGCTTGACGTCATTATCAAAGGAGCCTACCAGACGGCGTCATTTCGGCGACGTCAAAAGTGCCCGGCTAAAAGTTCGGGTCACGGCGGTTACTAAAGCAGGGACATCACAAGCTGATCGCTGTCGCTTGCACGAAAAAAAAAAGAACCGTGGATGGAGTACAACGAAAGCCCCGCCGCGGTGGTCTAGTGGCTAAGGTACTCGGCTGCTGACCCGCAGGGCGCGGTTTCGAATCCCGGCTGCGGCGGCGCATTTCCGATGGGGGCGGAGATGTTGTAGGCCCGTGTGCTCAGATTTGGGTGCACGTTAAAGAACCCCAGGTGGTCCAAATTTCCGGAGCCCTCCACTACGGCGTCTCTCATAATCATATAGTGGTTTTGGGACGTTAAACCCCACATATCATGAGTACAACGAAAGTGATCCCAACCCTTTCATGTACTTTTGCTTGTGCTTGGGCGGGAAACTGCTGATACCGTTGCTGCAGTTGCATCTGACTGTTATCTTCTTTACTCCTTGTAGGCCTATTTTGCTCGTAGGTATTTCTTTACCCTTACTTCAGCGTGGTTTCTATATCAGCTAACAAGGAAAAGCCGTGTATGGCTTGGCTCTGAGCGAATGGTTGTGGCGCCAGGTCGTGGCGTTGATCGGCAGCCGCCGCGGCCGTAAAGAAGGCCGTTCGTCGTAAATTCCTAAACCGTGCTCTAGCCGCGAGGAGCTTGCAGCGTCCTCGTAAAGCGAGGACATCTATGGAAGGCGAAGCGTTGCCTAAAAGCCGCTCGTTTTGTCCAAGTGCCACGTTGTGAGGTGCGAACGTAGTACGCTGCAGTGTGTAGGCACCTGGTAGCCGATATATACCAACGCGTGGTTTGGAGTGTTGCAGTGCCTTTTAAAATTTTGCAACTTGAAGACCTGGGACAGGTTACCTCGCCGTAGTTTAGGCGTGTTGGCGCCTTCGATGCCTCGGTTTTACAAAAGAAAATGTGTGGCCTCTTTTGCTTTATGCATTGACGCGTGTTATATCTCGCTGATGTTAAGACGGCAGTGGCCGACAGACAACAAATAAACAAAAGAAAGAAAGTAAAATAACAAAACAAGAACGATCGAGTTAACGAATTAAAAGAAGCAGAAAAAAATTCAAAAAAAGAAAAAAAGCAAGAAAGAGAAAAATAGAAACAAAGAAAGTATATATAAGAAAGATTGAAAGCCGCGAATATTTTCTCAACATAATAGTCGCAACAAGTTTGACGTTGCGTTATTTAATGTACTTAACTCAACATGAATACGCGTTGCCTTTTGCGTTTTTTTTGTTGCTGTTTTTCATCTTTTTTTGCACTCTTCTTTTTTTTTCTCTGAGGAGTTTTCACCATCTTACCGGAACACTGCATCTCTTTCACCGGTCACTAGTTTTCTGTAATAAAGAAAACTCAGTTTAAGAAGAACCAAAGCTTGCCCCAGGCTACACTCGCCGAAAAAAAAAGAATAGGAAACAAACGTTAATTTTTTATCAAGTTGTTTTACAGTGTGCCATGTTGCATGTCAGTGCCATCCAACTTGCATATTTTGCTTAAAATAAAGGTGTTTCGTTAAGAAACTTCCTGTTCTCCCTATGTAGGTTCTCGTTTAATAGGTTTATTGCGTCCCACTATAGACTAAACTTTCTCTAAACACACAACTCAATAGACATTGTGTCACTCTCAAATCTATTTTCTGTTCTTTTCTACTGTTCCCGCAGATAACGGACTATTTCAGCGTGCTGTGATGATGTCCGGTTCGGCGCTGAGCCCATGGGCCATCGCACGGGACGCGGTGCGGTACGCGCGCCAAGTGGGCAGGGCGCTGGGATGTTCGGAGTCTGGCACCGGCGCCGCGCTCGGAGACTGCCTACGTCATCGGCCCGTACGCGAACTAGTCGACGTCCCTCTTGCCGTGCCCGAACACCTCTCGGCATTCGGCCCCACCGTCGACGGCACCGTGGTTCCTGCTGAGCCCCGTCACGAGATGTCCTCGCCACGTTCGTCCTACGCAGACTACGATCTTCTGTTCGGTGTAGTGCGCTTCGAGGCGTACTTCTTGTTCACGGCTTACGAAGAGAAGCACGGCTTTGAGGTAAGCGCTAGCGTCAACATTTTTTTTTTTGCATTCATAGTAACGTTTTATTCCTTTCCTTTTGACTGAGCTTTGATCGATTCATTATTTTAGTCTACTTGCCCAGTGTCACTCTCACCTTTCACACTGCAATGAAAATGATGTCGAAACACACCACAATGATGGAACGTTTTATTCCTTTCCTTTTGACTGAGCTTTGATCGATTCATTATTTTAGTCTACTTGCCCAGTGTCACTCTCACCTTTGACACTGCAATGAAAATGATGTCGAAACACACCACAATGATGCGACGTACTTTGCCATCAGATCTTATCTGCTTATAAGCACGAAACTAAATTTCTGCAGCAATGTGTAATATAATTTTGAAACTAAGTGAAATCTGGTGTGTTTTGAAACTTCCCGTTTTTCTTGCTTGCTTTTTCTTTATGCCTTCAATTTTGCGTATGAAGCGGCTGTTCCAGGGCCTCATCTTACGATACCCTGCAGGGACAAAGTAGATACGCACGTTTGTTTATTTGTATTTGAGTGCAAGTTCAAGTTTGACTTTTACCGCGGCTGATATGTACCATTCCCCCACACCCGACGAAGATAGCACCATTACTGCCATTGACGGAGCCCAGATGTTGGCAGTCCGGTATAGCGCCAGATTGTCGCTGTATACGATAAAGCCATCCCTCTTAACCTGCATCGCTTTTCAATATTTACACATTTTGCGTCATTTAATTTCATACCGAAGTTATGCATGCATATCACTTCTTTCCCTCCATTGGCTCCTGAACATTTTGCTCTGCGTGGGACATAAAATCGGATGCATATCTGGTAGAGCTTCCCTGACTTTGGGACGTTAAACCCCATCATTCGCAATTATTTTCCGGCATTTTTTTTATGTTCCGCACTCTCCAACCAGAAAACATGTCAACTATCCTCGAAACCAACGTGCATCGTGGCACGCAACTCTTATTTCACTGGGCTGTTCCTGTAGGTCCCTGGTATGTTGGATCACCGATGAATGTCAATAAAAAGTTCTGTTCATCAAATAGACAGACAGTGAACTAACTGTATTTGGTCCTGAAGAGCTTTCCTTGGAACCCTTATCGGGGACTCGCGGACACCGCTAAGCATGTGCACATGTTACCAAATTCTGGGAACGAATGAACGACTCAGATTTCTGGCCTCCAAGCTTTCACCGAACTAACATTCATACTCATACGGTCAGTATAAAACAAAGCAACGGCTGCAGTGTCTTTGCCTTTTTTGCCGGGTATATATATAAATATATATATATATATATATATATATATATATATATATATATATATATATATATATATATATATATATAAGTTTTTCGCTTGTTTGCGGCCATGGTAGGCTTCTTCGAGCTTAGAATCGACGCCCGTGGTTTTCTCAATATTATACAGAAACTGCACTTGCACGTCCAATAGGTGGTACAAGATACGAGTACTTGATTGCCTGTACAGTATAATATCAATTACTATTAGTATTATTATTAACTTGACTTTTGTTTGCTACTATAAACGTGAATGGCTTCGGAATGAACGGCTTGCAGAAATTTGGAAATCTGTCTGCACCTGACGTTAATTGTACTTTTCATGCTGTCACATTCATTGTAAGTATACACCACTAGCCCTTTTAAAACATTTTTACGTCAGTGTCACGCCTCATCATTGCCTCTCAAGTTATGCATGGTGGACGAGGAACTTTTTTTTGGGGGGGACCGTTCTTTCACTTCTTTTGCTCTTTGTTACAATTTGCTATATACAAAGAAACATTGAATGTGCCACACATTTCAGGGCTGATTATACTTAATATTTGTTTCATTGGCGTGATAACACTGATTTGTATTATCACAAAACTCAGCTTTAAAAGTACCGAAAATCCATTGATGCCGTGTTACATACCGTGCACAGTAGCCAGACTTTCCAGACTTTGCCAGAGATGTCATCCTGCTGTGTACAACCGTATACATTCAAGTCTTTTGTTCGTGATGACATACTGTTTTTTGCTTTCTCTGTCTGTTTACTTTTCTGGCCACAAACAACGAATTTCGGCCTAGAGGTAAAAAAGAATGAGGTTGGGGCTCTGTTGTCCATGTTCAGGAGAAAACACCGGAAGAAGGCCTGTCACGACGCCTCTCTGCCCTGGCTTTCCGGACTCGGTTTGCCTCTTATTCTCATGGGTTATTTAGTGGGTTTGCTAGAGCTGCTCGGATTGCTTTAGTGGCTACTTCTCGGGTGAGACCACCGGGAAGCCACTTTGTTCGTCAATGAACGAAGCCTGACGTGTATACATGGACATCGACCACACCTACAGAATAAGACAGATGCAGGCCCTAGGGAACCAAGAAGGCCGAAGCGAAAACTCGAGCCACGGTGTTACGGTCATGGTAATGAATGGCAACAAGCCGTCCCCAAAGGATAGGAAGAAAGAAAGAAGGTACCATACGTGGTGACTCTATACTACAGACAGCCTCCTCTTCGGTGGTCTCTTGCGATGCTCCGCCCTGCTCTTTTAGCACGGAAATTTCAAACGCTTGTGCTTATGTACTTTCAAGAGATCTGGCGGAGCGAGTCGTTTCCTGTATTTTTGCTATGTCTGCGTTTTAGAGTAAAGCTTGTGGCAAAAAACATCCTCAAATAACTGGGCAAGAAAAACAATGCATGCTTCACGATAGTGGCATACGCACTGATTTCGTACAGCATTAGCTATAAAAAACAAAAGTCATGCTAACGTCTTATGGCAGCAAGCTCGCTTTTAGTACTTTTTGCAATAACTTGGCCAGCGCGCACTTACCTTGTCGCCTTCAATCATGAGCATATCCAACCATGGTTTCAATCTGCGATCAAATGCAGCTGGTGAACGCTCTGCCGCTGGGCTCAATGGTTGGTTGTAGGAAGCATTAACTATAATGAGAGAGAGAGAAAGAGAGAAAGAGTTTCAAGGAAAAATTAGAAGGAGAAAGAAGAAGAAAGAAAGATCGTGAAAAATAAAAAGAAATAAAGACGGTGGGTCAGAAACTCTTGACGAAAAAACTTTGCTGATGAGGTGGGATTTGACACCAGGTATCCACAATTTCAAGGCAAGCATGGCAACTACTCGGCTATCAAGGAACGCCTACAGGACAAGAAATACTCTTGTGTTATATAATATAGTCATCAGGAGGAAAAAAAAGAAGTGATAAAGTGGAGGGAAAGGTCAATATAACAATATTATCTGGGGTTTAACCTACCAAAACTACGATTTGATTATTTGGGACGCTGTAGTAGAGGGCTCCGGAAATTTCGACTACCTGGGGTTCTTTGACGTGTGCCTAAATCAAATGCCCAAGCCTCAAACACTTTCGCCTCCGTCGAAAATGCAGCTGCCACAGCCGGGATTTGATCGCGCAGCCTTTGAGTTAGCAGTCGAGCCCCATGACGACTAGACTACAATAGTGGGGCAGAAAGGAGGAGAGGGAAGAGAAAAGCAAAGCATAGAAAGACAAAAAAAGAAACAAATTACGGAAGGGAAGAACAGCAGAAACAGAAGAAAGAACCAACAGACAGAGAAAGCAAAAAAATGAGATAGAAAAAAACAAAAAAATGTGAAGATTGAAACAGCCAGAAAGAGAACAAAACCTGTATGAAGAGAAATACAGAGATAGAAATAGACACGAAAAAAAAAAACATTAAGAATAGAGACCAGAAATAAGTAAAGACATGAAAGCGTGAAAAAATAAAAGACGAAGAGGCCCACACAGCTCCGTGCTTCCTTCAGGCACTCTTTTATTCTTATTGCCTCTCTCTCTTTCTTGAAGCTTGGCACCACTGGCGCGAAACTGCCTGTATTCTTTATAAAAGCAGGTAGCCATGACTGAAACCACACTTGACGTTCTATAGACATGACCATCGTGTATGCTCTGAAGTCGATGCTGTTTGAAACGCTGATGGGGGTCTCTGGTAGAATACAGAAAAGTCATGCAGGATGCCGGGCTCAGTAACGGCTCGAGCCGAGATTTTAGGAGCTTCCTCGCCAAGCTTCTTTTGTTCGGAGCACGTTTCTTGGCGTATACGATAGCTCTCAAATGGAGCGCGAGCGCTTTTGGCACGCTTCCTTTCCCATTGCCGGGAGCTAAGCGAGTGCACATCTCCACGCAGCTACTTATGAAGAACACCTTGTAAGCGAAGGTAGCGGTGAGGAAAGCTCGCGACGTGGCTCCAATGCAGGCCCGCGACCAAGATTTTCCTATGAGAGCTTGCGAAACTGAAGAAAAACGACAGCGTCGGAAGCAACCACCAGACTGCACCAGCATCGATTCTACGGTGGCGGCAGTGGCGAGGGCTTGCGCCACCAAAACAAGCTCATTGACAAGCGGATACCCAAGTGAGAGCCCGCGAAGCTGAGGCGGCACGCAAGTGGCGGAAAGGGAGCCTCGTATCGAAGCGGGTGAGGGAAGCAGTGGTCGAGCGCCGAAAGCGGTCGGTATATCTGAGGTTGGTAACACCAACGCACGCATGAAGCGCGACATCTACCATCGCTCGTTCGGACACGGTTGTGTGACCGTTTGTGGTTTGACAATAAGCACACTGCCATCGCCTCTACCCACAACGTCCCGTCATGCGCCAACGCCATCGCCATGCTCCATTAAGAGTTTCCTCTCGTCTAGTGCCCGCAGCGGAACGTGCCCGACGACGCTGAATTTGACGTAGCGTGGGCTGTGTAACAGCCCGCGTAACAAGCGCGGGCTGTGTAACAAGGCATCCTTCAAGAAGGGCCTCATCAAAAGAACTCACGGGTTATCTCGATCAAATCTCGGCGAGCTTTTTCATCATCATTCCCTTGGTAGAGATGGCGTACTTTTATATTGTTTGCTTATCTAGAGATGCTCAAATCACCCATGACACCGGTGACCCAGGCACCGCATTTTCTGTGATGCGGGCTCCAACTGTGAACCTGTGGCTCATTCCCACACACCATAAGCCTTGGTATGTGGGTATGTGCCGCACGTGACAGATAGGAGTAATTTCCCGATGTAAATGACACAATAGTCACTTTAGTCACGTCATGACCCGTGCACTATGTTCGTTGTGCATTCACGCCCTCCTTTCCCAATTTCGGAATAAGCCAAGCTATAGAGATGACCATGACAGCACCCAGATGTAGATAGATAGATAGATAGATAGATAGATAGATAGATAGATAGATAGATAGATAGATAGATAGATAGATTCAAAGTGACTTGGGTTCGATAATCCAGTGGAATGAAAAAAAAACTGCTGTACTACCCAGGTGGACCGCCGGGACCGACTTCTGCGCACGCTAGTGCGCAACCTGTACAGCTTCCACCAGCAGGAAATCTTTCTGACCGTCGTCAACGAATACACAGACTGGACCCAGTCGGTGCAGCATCCGGCCAGCATACTCGAAGAAACGGCTGAGGCGCTCAGTGACGCGCTCGTCGTGGCGCCCGTCGTTGAAGCCGGCACGCTTCACACTGCAGCTGGGGCCGCCCGCAAGGCAGCTAAACAGCAAAAGGGAGGTGGCAACAAGGTCGGCGGTCGCGTGCCGACGACGCACTTCTACTTGTTCGGCTACCACTCGGACGAGTCGTCATTCACGCAAAAGAACGGCTGCGTGCACGGCGAAGACCTGCCGTACGTGCTTGTCCTGCCCATGCTGGGATCAGGTGCGCCGCTGTAAGGTAACTACACCAAGCAGGAGGCCGCGCTCTCTGAGACCACCATGTCCTACTGGGTGCGATTCTTCCGGACGGGGTGAGTGTGATCGGCCCTTTCTTTCTGCAATGTTCACCCTTTTTGTGTGTATGTACTGGCGTGCATATCAAGTACATGTGTTCAATTTATGTGCTTTTATTAGGTGTAATAATTTTTATAAAAATCTAATAACTTCAAACTTCGCGAAGAATATCGAGACTCCAGTTGACGTTGATGTTCTACATTGAGAAGCCACATAAAGCACACACAAACTACACAAAAAATGACGAGTTACCGTCCTCGCCGAACAACTTTGAATAAGCTATATTTGTGGTACAATGGTACCTGTGAGTGCTGTTTGTGGTGAGTGTTTCTTGAGCGGAGGAGTGTGTGAGTGTGTGAGTGCTTTGGAAGATTTCAAAGCTGCGCCAAGTTTACTTACAATATTCTCTAGTAATGCCTGCGTGGTGCCATACATGGCTTAGCTATGCTTTACCTAATAAAAGTAAAAAGCCCGAAAAGAACAATCTATTGTTATTTTCGCACTGTTTATAAGTATTACGCTTCTGTATCAATCAGCATAGCTTACACTCTTATGCCTTAGCCTCTCTATTCCTCCTCTACATTTTCTTCAGCCTCACTCCTCTTCTCCAACTCATTGTTACAAACGGGTGTGCCATACATGGTTCTCTGCAGCAACAGCATTTTCGATGGAGGCGGAAATGTTGTAGGCCCGTGTGCTCAGATTTGAGTGCACGTTAAAGAACCCCAGGTGGTCAAAATTTCCGGAGCCCTCCACTACGGCGTCTCTCATAATCATATCGTAGTTTTGGGACGTTAAACCCCACAAATCAAATCATCAATCGCCATACATGGCTCTCCCTGTCTGATGCCATATATGACAATGATATGTTGTATCTGTAGCAAGATATGACGCTACATATTTTTTCCCTTTTTCCTTTCTTGCCCCTCACACTAATGTAACTCCACCTTGCCATCACTTCCTATTCATGTACTATTGCAATACATGGTTATGCTCTCGGTAGTTCTGCCAGTAAAATACCATGCAGGACCATGCTATGCATTACCCTCTCCCCTTCACATTTGCCTCCTCTTCACTCTTATTTCCCATTTTACTAGCCCTGTTACACAGGCTATGCTATACGTGTTGCTGCCTGCCCAGTGTCATGCATGACTTCTTTGCTTTATCCCCCTCCTTTATCCTTTCCGTCTTTCTTCTTTTGTGCCCTCTTGTTATAACACAGCTCTGTTACGCATGGTTCTGCTTGCGCGACGCTCTACACGAGTATAGTGTGCTTTTAACGCACTACCATACCATACCAATACCGTTAATGAGCTCATTTCGCAGAAATTCCGGCGTCGGCGTCGTTGGTTGTGAGGGAAAAATCATCGTTTTATGCGTCAGCAAAAAATTAAGAACGATGCAAATAAATCGTATAAAAGATTCTAGAGCGAAATGAGGACAGAACCAGAGTTGTTGTGGTCCAACTGGGGATCAAACAAGAGTTGTTTGCACGGCAAGGGGATGTTCTACCACACGGCCACGCCTCTACTTGTAAAAACAGTGAAAATATCTTCCTCTGCTTGGAAATGCAATGAAACTAGCTTTCACGCTTCACAAACACACGCTTCGTTTATACATGCTTCACAATGCAACATAAAATATTGCAGTATAATGCGTAGTGCCAGTGTTCATTGCTAACAGGTGTTAGATAATGTGAATATGAAGGCGGCTCAGTGGTTCAAGGCTGGTACTTCACTAAAAAAAGCACACATGCTACTGCGCCTATTCGCTTAAGGCTACGTAGTGGGTGCATAGCAAACTTAAAAAAAAGTTTCATGCACTAAGTCTTTCAGTTGTACATTAAGAGCAAGATGTCGCTATCGCGTTCAACTCCAAAAGGCGAAGCTTTAGGGTCTCTTAATTTTATTCTCGCCCTTCCCCCTTTACATACTCTAACACCGTGAAATTTCTCCTCCTCACCCTCACTTCTCTTTCCCGCTCCTTTGCTATACATGGCTAGGACATACAGGGCACCGTGTGCCAAATCTCAAACGAGATAATGCTATACTTTACCCCCTTCTTTCCAGGAATTCTTTCAATTCTACTTACCCTTATCGACTCCTCCTCATGCTCACTTCCTTTTTTTACCCCTTCTTGAACCCAGCTGTGCTGTAATGGTTTTGCGCGCGTGATGAAATACATGAATGTGGCACTTTTTACTTTCGTCTTTCGCATTTTCCATCATCTTTCTCTTACAACGCCCCTCCCAGTCTGTTCTCTTACGCTGCCCCTTGCTATGCATGGTTTTCTTTACGTAGTTCTGCCTCTATAACTTTATGCATCTCTGTGCTATACTTTACCTTTTTCCTTCCTCCTTCAAATCCTTTCCACTCTCAAATAACTCCTCATTCATACGTCCCTTTCCACTCCCTTGCCATACGCGTCTAAGCTATACACAATACTCTTGCCTAATGCCATACATGGCTAGCCACGATTTCTTTTTCCCCTTCTCATTGTCCTTTTTCTGATGAGCCTCGAGACATTACTTCCGCTGGCTTCCCTTTCCCCCCCCTCGTTGTACAAGGCTATGTTATACATTGTTTTGCGAGTGTGACTCGAAGCGGTGGCATATTATGACGGAATACAGTGGCAAAGTATTGCCTTTCTTCTCCTCATCTGTTCTTTCTTTCCATCAGCCTCATCACGACGCCTCTTCTACTCAGCCTCACTTTTGTTTACCACAACTCTTTGTGTAGGTGGCTGTGCTTTAGATGACTATGTTATAGGTGACTTTGCCTGCTTAGCGCCAAGTGACGATGACAGCTTACGACAGCCGAGCACCTTGCAATGCGTCTCACTCGAACCGATGGTTTTCATCAGAAGCGCGTAGAATGTAAAAAAAAAAAACACGAGTGTGTGATCTCTGGCACTGTGGCTGTGTGGCTGCGTGGAACACACAGCAGTAGCTTTGCTGCATGCGGAACAGTGCGAACGTCAATTTTCGTTAATAAGTTTTTGCTGCTTGGAACGACTTTGTACATGCCCGGATGCCTACGCTGAACAGTGAAAACGTGGGCATTTTAACTATGCCGTTACTCTTTACATCAACGGCCTAGGCAATGTAGAACGTTTGATATTCGAGTAGAAATTCTTTATGGGCTGGTTGGTGCATGTTTTATGGAAGTAATAAAGCGTGAACAAAACAGACACAAAAAGAGATATGGGCGAACGCCTACTAACGTTCTGTCAGCAGACGTTTGTCAGAATTTCTTCTTGTGTTGTCTCATCTTGTGTCTGGTTCGTGCCTGATTCCTTCCTGAAAACCTTTGACATATCGAGAACCTGAATTGACAGTGGTATAGTGCTGCTTCTCTAATAATATAAACATGCATTGAGCGTACCGTTCTCGACAGGTAAATGCGTTTGATTTCTATCAGTTGAAAAGACAAAGATTCATTATTTGTTGAAAATACAAGAACTGCACCTGCCAAAAGCTTTTTTTTTGCTTTCATAAAAAAAAGACTTTACCTAGATATTCTGGTGTGTATTTGTAGTTGAAAGTTGAAATATTTCTTCGATCGTCTCTCGACGTCACTTTACTGTTCATGCTCATCATCTCTTGCTTTTTCACTGTACAGCCGATGAGTTCACTTTGAAGCTGCAAATAGCTGGAGCTTGCTGTTATACTGCTAGGATTGCGTTTAACCTCGAAGCAATACCCCTTTCTCTTATTGTTTCCCCGAGCATGCTGGGCGCGTTTCTGAGTATAAATATTTTCACAGGACGTCTTATTCGCAGTGCTTCACTAAGTATCACACTGCTGTTTTTCATTCGGAAATTGCAAGACTTTCAAAACAGTTCTCCTACATTTTATATTTGTGTAAAGCTGGCCATGTTTATATTTGGGCTCATAGGATTTGCGTTGGCCTATACCCTACTGTAAGGCTCTCATCATTTTCTTCGTAATGGTAATGCAGCTTCCACAAATGCTTCACGAAGAGAATATATTTTCCCCGAATTTCGGGCACTTATATAGAGTTATCGAAGTTTCTGTTTTGAATATTGGGTTGGCTACCTATATATATATATATATATATATATATATATATATATATATATATATATATATATATATATATATATATATATATATATATATATATATATATATATTTATATATATATATACACATATATATATATATATATATATATTGAGAATCCTGGGTTGGTGGATGCTGGAATCATTGGTGGATATGGTGGAAAGAGTAGTGGATATGGTGGAAATATTAGTGGATATGGTGGAAACTGTAGTGGGCATAATGGCTGATGACGGCGAGAGAGGAAAAAATGATGGCAGATGGTGGTGGTGGCGGCGAGCCAATGTTGGTGACGGTTGAAAATGCCGGCTTATGGTGGTGAGGCAAAACGTGTTTGGTGGAAGGTTTGGTGAGCAAGGTGGATGACGGTGGCGTGATGGAAGCTTGGAGGATGGCGGTGGCATGATGAAAAGCACAATACAGTATGTGAAATTACTTATTTGTAGTGTTTCATTCTTGAATGCGCAGAGATATATGTTTACGGTAAAAAAAAAACACCAACGCTACTCATTACGCTTTCTAGTACATTTGTTTTTTTAATTCCTGTGGTGTCAACAACGCTTCAGTTTTTGTGGAGCATAGGGTATGCGGCCGGGAATATGTTTACATTTCGCGCACGTACTTACATCAGTTGGACATCCGCGATGTGTTTTTTGTTGTTGTTGAGATGTTTAGAAGAATGGAGTTGTCACTGTGAACATGACACGCAGTGACACGCAGTACATCGGCACGCAGTTGTCGACAAATAAATTGGCTCCAGTTAGCGATTGCCCCTTTCAATGTAAGAGCAGAACACAACGCGGTCACTTGATGCTGCCACGCTAGAAACGCAACTCTAGTAATTCTTGCACACTCTATTGTTTGAGCCGTAACTTTAAGTTAACAAAGTGCGTGCGAATACGCATAAACTTTCAACTTTCGACACGCGTCGAGATGAGCCCCAGTGAATTGGACTGTCACCTTTCTGTTCTACCACCACGATTTCCACCAAAGGTTAGTCATACCGACCGAGCCCGTACAAGTGTTATCGGCGCTTCTGGGTTTCAGAATACACAATTTTGACGAGAAAAAATTACAATACAGCACAGCTGTGGCATCACTTAACCTAAATGAAGCCTTTTTTATTGTGTACGGTGTCCGCGCAAGAAGCGACAAACATCGATGCGACACGCTTGCAGCACTTCCGCCAAAGGTACGCCTCGCCTCACCGACAGCCACCGGTCGTACTCGCCGACGGTTCACTGGCTCTTATACGAGAACGTAGACACGTCAATTCGTACGCTTACTGAACCAATATGATAGCATAATGTTTTTCGCGCACTGCATTTGTTTTGGACAAGCCGTTATGTAGCTGTTCTTAATGACAGAGCAACAGCGGTGCGCTGGCACGACTGCGGTGCGCGTTGCGCGAAAAACATCAAAATCAATTGTGTTGGCGTATCTATTGAATGAGCATAGTAGTGTAATAAAGCCTGAACTGATATCGCCCTTTCGAAGGAGCGAGAAATGGATAATAAACTTGTCAGTAAACGCCAATAAACTCTATCTGCTCCTCAGTCCAATGAGTTGTTTTTTTCCTTGCGGTTGTAAATTGTAACAAAAACACAACGCCGCTGCCATTATCGCAGTGGCAATCGTTACAAACAGCAGTTGTTCGTGTTTATCAAATGTGCAAAGTTTAGTAGCAAGTGCAGATCCCGTCCCTCCCAGTAAACGACAAACAAAACTGAAGTTAAACAGTGACTTTCTGAGTTGACTACTTGGATGGATGGATGGATGGATGGATGGATGGATGGATGGATGGATGGATGGATGGATGGATGGATGGATGGATGGATTGTGGATGGATGGATGGATGGATGGATGGATGGATGGATGGATGGATGGATGGGTGGATGGATGGATGGACGGACGGACGGACGGACGGACGGGTGGGTGGGTGGGTGGAATAGTGAGGATGAGGATTCATACTTTGCAGTGAAGGGTTTAATTTTCGCTTGCGCCTGGACTTTAGCCACAAATCAGATAACCTCCTTCTAGTTAATCCTACCCGCTTAAGGTCTATTTTGCCCTCACTGTCTCTAAACCCCAGTGCTTTGAAAAACTCTGCGCCATCATCCTGAACTATAGGGTGAAGCCCTTTACAGAACAATATTAAATGTTCGGCAGTTTCCTCTTCCTCTCCACACGCACTGCATACCGTGCCTAACCCTTCGTATTTGGCACGATATGTCTTGGTTCGCAATACTCCCGTCCTGGCCTCAAACAGTAGAGAACTACCCCGAGTATTATAATAGATCCTTTCCTTGGCAATTTTCTGCTTAAAAGTTCAATAGATCTCGAGTGCGGACTTCTTAATCATGCCATTTATCCACATATCGGTCTCAGCTTCCTTCACTTTCTTCTTAACCGATAATTCTTTTTGGTTTGGCCCCCTGCCGTTTTGCAAGTATTTACCAGTCAATTTTCTGGTTCGCTTCCTTCCTTTTGTATCGACATGCATCATGTACAAGTAGCTGAATACCTTCCTAGCCCAACGCTCCTCCCCCATTTCTCTCAATCGCTTCTCAAATTTTATCTTGCTGCTAGCTTCCCTACCCTGAAATGATGTCCTTCCCATATTACCACGTACTCCCTGATTTGGTGTATTCCCGTGAGCTCCTAAGGCAAGCTTACCTATTGCACGTTGCTTAATTTCTAATCTTGCTTGAACTTCTGATCTCATGCACAAGACCGCATTGCCGAACGTCAGACCAGGAACCATGACCCCTTTCCATATTCCTCTCACAACATGATACCTATTGTAATTCCACAGTGCCCTGTTTTTCATTACCGCTGCATTCCTGTTACCTTTAATCGACGCGTATATTTCGTGTTCCCTTAGGTGCTCGGCCCCATTGCTTATGCATGCGCCCAGATATTTGTATTTATCTATCTCTAGCGTGACCTCCTGTATTCTAAGCTCACTACCTTCATTGTCATTAGAAATAATGACTGCTGATTTTTCCTTACTGAATCTGAAATCTAACCCATCTCCCTCATTACCGCAGAATGCCCCGCCGCGGTGGTCTAGTGGCTAAGATACTCGGCTGCTGACCCGCAGGTCGCGGGTTCGATTCCCGGCTGCAGCGGCTGCATTTCCGATGGAGGCGGAAATGTTGTAGGCCCGTGTGCTCAGATTTGGGTGCACGTAAAAGAACCCCAGGTGGTCGAAATTTCCGGAGCCCTCCACTACGGCGTCTCTCATAATCAAATGGTGGTTTCGGGACGTTAAACCTCACATATCAATCATTACCGCAGAATTCCACCAATCTCTGCAAATCTTCCTTGCTGTCGGCCATTAGAACTTCTTTAGCAGACAAAACGGCATCTGTCGGCGTGGCGCAGTAATTATTGTGCTCAGTTCGAAACTTGGAGGTGTCAGGTTCGATCCCACGCTGGCGCAGCTTTTTTTTTACGGGGTGCTTGATACATTATTTTATACAATACTGTTTATTATTTCTTTATTGGCAGCTTGTCACGGTGGTTCTGACGGTCGCTCCACCATTGCCGGCTGGAGCGCGCCATCCACCATACGCTCCACCATATGCCACCATACACCATGTGCCATGCCACCAACGTTTCCACTGCCATAATCCACCAAAATAGTGGACGTTTTTTCAATTGGGATATATATATATATATATATATATATATATATATATATATAATTTACGTCACCATGGTGGTCTAGTCATTACGCTCCCCGGCTGCTGACTGCAATTTAGCAAGCTTGGTCGCGTGATAGAGGGTCACTTCAATGCCCGTTACAGAACCGAAGTAGGTTTAATTTCAGGAGCCCTTCACTACAATGTTTTGTATTTTAATATATTGTGGTTTAGGGACTGAACAATCCTAATATTTTCATTGTACAGGTTATTTTCCGTGAGTTTTCAATAAATAAATACAACGGCTTAGCGTGTGCTTCGCGATTTGACGAGAATTTTGATTTATAGAGTGTCAGTAGCCACAAGATATTTACAATGGGTTCTAGAATTGTCGCTCTTCCAGCTTATCCTAAGGCTGTGCTGTAATATTCGCACAGGCCAGGGGCTCTTGTTGTAGGGTTAAATTTCCGACAGTTTTTTTCGGTGAAATAACAAACAAATCAAAGCGCAGTTAAGGGATACGCAGCGATTATATATCATGAATAACTACATGCATAATAAATAAACAATGCAGGCAGGCTGACTTCTGTAAAGTGGTTTTCTTCGCTATCATTAATATTTTGGCCCATTAAAATAGAACGTGCTAGTTGAAGTAACATTGGTGGTTGCTGCATCAGTGAAAATCCCAGCCACAACTGGCTCATACGTTTGCAAGAGTGATGGCAGTTGAAGCGAAATGCTAGAGATAATATACCAGTGTATCTTGCATGTGCGAGCAAGTGTGTGAAAAATTGAGACAGATCCCACGAAATGCGAAAATTGATTTCATACGAAAGTATTAGAAAGTAGAAACCGACGCCACGCTTCTCGCTTTGAGCCAAGCGTTACGCTGTACATAGATGTCATTGTGTCAATCGAGTATAGCTGCGCGGCACGTCGCCCGCACCAACCTGTAAAGGGCGGCTCAGAGTCCGACTTACTATCAGCACTGCAGCACAAACGTCATTTTAATCGCAACAATGTCCACACTACGGTGTGATAGCGTGCATATCAAAAGCAGCGGCCATTGGTGTACTTCAACAACATTTGACAGTAACATGCAGACTCATAGATGTTATGTTTATTGCGTTTTCGTTAAAGCGCATTGCTAATACTACAACTATAATCGGCATTTCCTCAACATGACGCTTGTAGAGGAGCTTTTAAAGAGACATGAGTCCTAAGAAGTAGGCGAGTACTACTAAAGAACGCTTCATATTTACCATACCGAATTCTTTGTTTTTGTTGCGTTCCCAGTTAGACTCTCAGATAAAACCCTCCTGTCATATTTCGTGCTTATTGGTCGCTATTTCGTGTACTAAAGTGGACCGATCTTGGATCTGTCGAGCTGCTGATGGCGTTAAAGTGAACATGTTGTTCTGAATATAAACGAAAAACACAGTCAAGGATGAAGTTTTTCTTGTCATGTCAGACGTCATAAGGCCTCTTTCAAACTGCTCCATAAAGTGAGATTTTATTTCATTTTGTCTTGTGTAGTGGAAGTCTTGTTTTTTGTTAGATAAAGTACCGTTGATAGCCAGGAAAAATGCTTCTTTTGTCACGTGTTTACGTTATATACAACTACTTTTGATTTTTTGCACATAAACATACCCTCCGGCGCCGGTACATTCTTTATGATAGTGGTGTTGATTGTTCAGAGTAAATCGCAGTGGATGGCTTCATGGTTTGTTAGGGTAGCAGCTACCAATTAAAAATAGGTTACACACACACACACAAACACACACACACACACACACACACACACACGCACGCACGCACACGCACACACACACACACACACACACACACACACACACACACACACACACACGCGCAAGCACGCACGCACATCGTAAGGCGCAGCACACAATGGCAGGATTTGAGGACGCTCTGTCTGCTCGGGAATCAAGAGCCAGCAAGAAGTAATTGAAGAAGAGTGAAATGGTGAAATAAAGCCTCCGAAGAAAACGTCAAGCACTTAAGCTTTGTATTCAAAAGCGTCGAACTGAACACATTTGTTGCTACTGCCATCGCTATCGTCGTCGTCATCATCGTCATCATAATCATCAAGATCATTATCTCGGACTATGATTGTCATTATCGTCACCTCTGCTGGTTTGCTTGTTGCTGCTGTCTTGAATAGCTAGTGCACAGAAAAGCGCTTTTATTAGGATTAGTCCTATACTGACATGCGTACTTGCATACCGAGACTATAAGCACTTTTTTATTCGTCAAAAAGACTAACCAAGCGGATGCAGCAAACGTGTGAAAGGCAGACCCAAAGCCTTGCTTGAGCAAGAAGGCGTTCGGAATTCCCGCGAATTACATAAAAGCCCGTGGACAACAGGAGCGTCTACCGGCAGGTGTGTACAGCCAAGGTCACGGTGGTTTAGAGTGCGCGAGCAAGCGATTTTTTTTCCTCGGCGGGGCGACACCTTGGGGAAGTTTGCGGTTCTGACGTGGTTTGCGCGTGCTCTTGACGCACCTCGTCAGAGTGCGAGAATGCCTTAAGGTGTCGCCCAGCAGAGTGGAAACCGGCGGCTTGCGTGCTCTACGCAAACGTAGCCGTAGCTTTACACTTCGCAAGACACATTGTCGCCTGTGTTGTCACATAAATTTTGTGTTTGCCCCGTAATTACATTATGATGAGGGGCGGTGAGAGGACAATTGCTTTGTGGCAAAAAAAAAAGAAGCGAACCTTCGAGCAATGACCATTTCGCTAGAGATTTCGCGCTGGAACAGTCAGAAAGGGTTCAATTGTCTGTATTAGAGGCTCTACCGAGATCTCTGACACCGCCTTCAGATGCTGGCAAGCAGTTCTTGATATTTTGTTGCTTAACTGTGCAGTTCACCAAACTTCACTACCACAGAAACAGAAATCGAACGCAGCAAAGGTGGACGTGGAGAAAAAGTCGGCTGGCCTGCCTATGATCCTGTGCATCAAAAGTACCTCACTCTAGGAAAGCGTCACTTTGAAACGATCTCCTTGAATTGCCCATCGCTCGACAGTTTTACGCGCAATCATCGCTCACGACAACGCATGAAAATTTCTTCTTCGTACAACGTTGCTTTCCAAATTGCTGTTATAATCAAATAATATTGCCATAACATCACGTTGCTTCTAACTTCAATTCAGATGACTAGTACCATGGTACAATGCTCTTTGCCCAAGGCGAGCGCAAGGCTTGCTATCAGGGGCGAGGGGGCAGAGGTTAATCTCAATCCTTCCTTCCAGCTTAGTCAGTCTACTGTGTAGATTTTGCGCCACCCTACTATGTAACTAGAGGAGGGGGTAGATACATCAACACTAGAGTCATGTCCAAAAGAGTACAAAGGAATAATAAGCGAACTTGGAGGGAAAAGGCCTTCAAGAACGAAGCACTACTTCAGCTGATATGAATGCCAGCAATAGATACTTTTGAGGAAGAACGGAACTCATTGTATGCATTGTACAGTCACTGCTAGGTTTTGAAATGTCGATAATAATGAACAAGACTGATCTCTAAACAAGCATTAAAGTATATATAACTTAGATATAAATGTTTAGAACCTCTTAGTTCCAGAGTTGCTTTCTTCATAAGAAAAAATAAATGACGAGGCGTAAAATACTTTTAAAAGAGTATTTAGGTTTGTGCAGCACCGCATTCCCTTCATAAATAAACCTGCGCGCATGCTGTTTATCCTGTTTCCTGAGACTTTTCGGGAGTGCTCGAATTTCATTACCACTAGTTACGCATATTGTACCAATACGCTCAAGTGGGTGCTGCATGTGCATACATCGTGCCTCGAGAATTTGAAATTTGAAGCGTCATTGAATGTCAGTTTTCGCACGTGGGCGTAGAAAACCCAAGGGAAGTTCAACTAGAAATTCACTGGCGCTCATTGTTAGCTGGGCCGTCAACCGCAACTTCGGGTAAGGGAAGCGTGAAAGTGCTTATGCATTACTACTTTTTTTTAAACATACGCTCGAACAATAAATTTCCTTCGATTGTCTGTGCGTCTGTGTTCACGCGTGGCAGTCTAGGAGTAGGTTAAAATTTGATCTGCCTAAAGAAGTTGTGAGTTTGCAGCAATAAACTTTGGAAGCGTGGGCTTCTCCACGAGTTGCTAGATAGCGTTAGGATCATATTTCGCAAGTTCGTCAGCCGAGTGTAGAACAAACAGAAAGGGTGATGCTGAATGCTGGCTTTAAAGAGAGAAAATCACCCAGTACATGAATTGAATTGACCTGACTGAGGAAATAACTTTGCATTGTATTGGATGGAATAAACACCGTCTTTCTCGTGAAATGCGGATTTATACTATGATTTTTCCCCTAAAACACAAAAACACTCTTGGCACCCAGGTAGCAAACAAGTGAAGACCCCTAAGCTCCGTGTCACGTCACCATTTACACTTGTACGTTGTTATATGTCATTGCTTTTTCTTTTAATATCAGTGCACTGCTTTTGTTATAATTTTAAAACTCTGAACAAAACCTGCTGATAGGCCTTTTTTTGAGAGTGGCAAAAACAGTGACGTCACTTTCGCTTCACGTATGATCCGATGCTCATGATGGGCAGCATGTGCTTTGTTGACCCGAGGATCTAGAAACACCTGCCTAGAAGTTGGAGAAGGATGGAGAGTAAGTCGTGACATCCGTGATGATATAGGTATTGCTGGAGATAATCACAAAAGTAATGAGTACCTTTCTCGCAATTCGGTAAATAAACGTAGTGCGATAACAAGCTTCGAAAAAATTCATTTTAAGTGCTTTTCATCTTCGAAAACGGTTGAAAACATCAGCTTGACAGCAGTTAACCACAGTTGTTGCATTAACCCGTATGGAAGAAGAAGCTCAACCGCAATGAGGAGTTCGCGAAAAGCACTATCAGTTCTGCTATTGTTTTGCAGCTGGAGTAGTTACTCAAAAGTTTTAGTGGCTACTTGCTACAAACATTTTTGTGTACAAATTGCCCATGACCCCTACTGCATGAGAATTTTCTTTGGAGTCTTAAGAAACTGGGCAGAAAAAAAGTTGTGGCCCGTTCCTTTAAATTCAAAACTATTACATAGAACTTGTTAAGTGGCATGCAAGAAAACGTGCGTTTTCAAAAAAGAAAGGAGAACCCCAAGTTTTGATAACACGTATTTTACGAGGTGACAATGAATGTGTTTGGTAGCTTGGGATGCGATAAGAAGCATGCATAGATGAAAAAAATGTAGCTGATTCCTCTTTCTAGGAATCGGTAAAACACAAAGGTGACATGAGGTTTTACATAGGTAGTTGAGCGTTTATTGCGCATTGGTGAAAGAATGAGTGCTAAAAGAACAAATTACAATATTCAGCAAGGAAAGGCAAGCAGATGGAAACTTACTGCGCGCACATCAAACCGAAAGCACGCAAGGAGCATATACAAGACCAGCACGCGATAACAACTGTACCAGCTCGACACTTAAAGCACGCTGTTCAAACAGAAATAAAGACGGAAAAAACGAACGCACAAGTATATTTTTGCACAAGGCAAGCGCCAACAACTCTCATAATTATTACTTTTTCGTGTATGAGCAGCGTGCTCCTTTCGTAAACGCTGCCGCGGCAGCGAGTGAAGTGACCTTCGTGCTTTGCTTAACCACTGTAACTTCAAAGCAAACTTGCAGAGAAAGCACCAGAAGTACAAACTTGGGTACAAACCGCACAAATCCTGAGATAAGCGCACGCGCACGTGAGTGATGTGCGCGGCAACGACCTTTAGAGTGCGCTTGCCCTACGTGCTCTTCTCACGGCTACTCGCTGCTGATGACGAACACGCGCTCAAGTTACTGAGCTCTCAGATCTGCCTACAATGCATGTTGTATAAAAATAGTTGGCCGTTAGCAATGGATCGCTCTGTCGTTTAGTGAGTTGTGCCGTGTGCTGGAACGCGTGAAGTAGATGGTTCGACAGCTTTCGATGGAACATTTTCTTGTCGTTTTTTTTATCTGCTAGTATATTTTACATCATGTTTATGACAGAAATACGTCAGCGGACCCATGATGAACCCCGGCATAAAACACTTTTGTTTCAAAAATTTGGCCAACCAGCCTTTCTGTAAGTCGTCGTCATCATCGTCTTTCAGATGATTGAGCTTCAGTTTAACTATACAGTATAATATTATGGAAAGTAAGGCGAGTTGGCTTGAGAAAATTCTTGGAAACATTTCGGCACGCAGACAATAGATGATGTTTGCAATGTCTTTCTTGCGTGATTTCATTCCCGAACTATGCTGTCTCACCACTACTACTTTGTGTATTTGAATAAATTAGAAATACTAAAGATGCTTGGTCTTTGAATGCCTTGTGCCTCAGTCAATTACTACCACTCCGTTGTAGAGATCAGCGTTTAAATGAGCGAGAGCTCGTAGCGAAAGAGCATTCTCTACATGGCGAACAAGATGTACTCAGAAAATTCGACGCAACGTTCAACAAGCTCGATGGCCCCCATGGTGTTTCTGTTTGAGCTTTAGAATAATCATCGCAACATTACTGTTTTCACTTTCGGAAGTTCATCAGCATGCAAACTAAGCAATTTTCGGTGTGAAGAAAGGCGTTACTTCATAGTGGGCGTGGAAAGAATAACGCAAGTAATAATAAATGAGGCGATGGTGTTGGTGATTATGATGGTGCTGTTACAAAGTGGCTGCACGTAAGTGTAGAGACATGACCTCCATGAATAGTTTTAGTTTTTGGTGTACGCAAGAAGTGTTTAGTTTTTTTTATGGAATGTTCGCTGCATATCCCATTAAAGCAACGAAATTGTGGACACCGAACCAGGGTTGGGGCACGCAGGCACCAAACCCAAGGTGCGGGACCACTACCACGCGCACCGGCTGTCGGTGTGGACGCAGCTGATTCCGAAGCTGCACCGCGCGGGTGGCGGGGACGTGCCCCGCTCCCACCACTTGCTAGAAGACTTTGATGACGCAGCCTCGTACGACGGCGTGGTGCGCGAGGTGCCGCCTCCGCCCCCTTCCATGTCGCCTTCACCCACGCCCTCCCTGCCACACTCCACCATCGACTCGAACTCGGGCGGTGGCGGGCCGCTCACCACCAGTGGAGGAGCGCGCGCTGGGAAAGGGGCACAGGTACGACCTATTGTTTTTAGTCTGTCATGTTAGCAATATTCTAATTGCAACGGACATCAAATTGCCACGCTGACCACAGCCAATAAATATAGACAGCTCTATTTAGTTCGTAAACTTGGCAATGTCTGTAGATACAGTATTAGCGCTTCCTTTGATAGCACTAGCAAAGCTAATAGTGACCTGTTTGAGTATTTTTTTTTGAAAAGGGACATGTTGACACCCATGACAGCGTCCGAAAAAATGATAATATTACTGTGAGTTAGCCATTACGTCACAGTCAATGTCGAACTCAGGTTAAAAAAATTGTCGACTTACCTCCCTGCTTCGCTGCAAAGAACGTCGAGAGACGATAGTGTTCTGCCTGGAGGCGCCACGCGAGAAATGGTACCACCTGGCAATAATGTGAAGACACGAAAGTTTTTTTTTTAATGAGCGAGTCACTGGTAGGTGGCTGCACCAGGTCGTTTTAGTGAAGACCCCGGAATTTTCCACGAAGAATAGAAAACACCCGTTCTTTTTTTGTTCATAGGATCACATTGTCAACGCGGCGTAATATATATAGGCACTTCGATCTTAAGAATAACGTAGCTATGCATTTCCTAAACACAAAGAGACACTGCCTAACACTTACGTATCGATATAGCGCCTCAAATATACTTAATATTTGCTTTTTGATTAACAGAGTTCACAAGTATGAACGCCACCACCAGATCAAGATAGGTGGGAAAGAGCTTGAACTTTCGCCGGGTGACTCAATTACTGGACAGACCCCAAGAGATAGACCAAAATTTCTGCATTGATGTATAACGTATGCATGTGGTAGGTAGGGGAGGGTTAGGGGAAGACAGAAGGTTAGGTGGGCAGATGCGATTAAGAAGTTTGCGGGTATATATTCACAGCAGCAAGCACAGGACCGGGTTAACTGGGCGAACATGGGAGAGGCCTTTGTCCTGCAGTGGACGTAGTCAGGCTGCTGCTGCTGCTGCTGATAATGATGATGTATAACAACAAAAGCTATCGTCTTTATTATAACGTGTTTGTTGGTCATAGGTATAAAAGAGGTGTGTCCGTGGTTAGTTTCTCCAGTTGTCGCAACTGGCGTTGTCAATCACGTACACTTTTCTGTCTACTTATAAACACAAATCATACGAAGTCTATGGACCTAATAATCTTTTCTAATAACTGCAGAGCCGTTGTAGCTTATCGTTTGTCAGTAGAGCGTGGATGCAAAAAAGAAAAACGTTTGCTAGCAACCATTTTGCAAAGCTGTGCTTGTCTTCTAAGAGAGAGAGACAGAGCGATTGGTTTGCTATAGGCGATATAACGAGAGAAACATAGAGGAAAAAAAGGGAATGCAAGGAAGTGAGAAATGTAGATAAAAAGAAAAAAAAGGACGTGGAAATAGAAAGAAGGAGAAAGAAAGAAAGCATATCAGTGCCCTGTGTGGAATAGCATACCAAGGAGATCGAAAAGAGAAGTGCGAGTGAGGAATGGGAAGAGAGAAATACAGGGTGGGGCATAACATACCTATGTAGAGTGCATCAAAGTGTGAGAAAGATAAGAGTGAGAAAACGTGATAAGCGGGTAAAAAAGAGGGTAAAAACAGTAGCTTCGCTAGTGGCACCACTGTTTCGTAGCTTCCTGAAATGTATTATCATGTAAGGTATATTGAAGTACGTGATAGCACCAGCCAGATACCGGGCTACGGTATATTAGTAGCGATATGATATGAGCTTTTATAATTCTAGATAAGTGTTTTACCACAGATATATTTTTGTGGTGCTGCGAGTTTTTTTGTGTGTGTACAAATTTAAAGTGCATGAAAGGTGCTTGCATACACTTAGTAGTCGAAATTCACATGGTTAGCGAAATAACATGTACTTGCACTGCGCTTGTGTGGTTAACCGTTTGTGTCAAAATATCACAACAACATCTCGGCTACTAAAGTTTAAGCCTAGGGTACACAAGTTTCCGCAAACGTTTTGAACTTAGCGGCCCTTCTTATTACAATCAATTCTGGATGATGTTTGTGTTTCGAGTGTTACGTTTTCGATACAATAGTTCAAGTAGCACTTACTATTTTATAAGTTGTACCATTCACCTTCTTAAATATCACCAATATATGTGGGCGTCTCATTGCTTCAAGAGCTAAGTGGTGTATTTATTTTGTAGAACTTATGATGTAAAACGAAATGTGTTTGCACACAGGCATTACTTCAAAGCCTTTTCGGACTCGAATAGCATTGTTTTTGTTTAACGATCACCCGATATCTGAGGAGTATTCTTATTTCACATACAATCCAAGAAACTTTGTTGGAGTTATTGCGGCAAAATATTTGTTTCTTGAACGTTATCCACAGACGCAATATTTATTATTTCTTATGTTATACTACGCATGATGTCTGTATTTCAAGACACACTCGAACCTATTGCGTCAACATAAACACACTATTAGGAAGAGCAACCGAGGGATCGAAGTCAAGATATTCAGTGCATTTCACTTTAAACTAGCTACACCGTGTGATTTTAAGCGTGATGGAAAGTGTCAAACTGGGTCGATACTCGCGACCATTTAGGATGGCGGCCGTGGCGGCGTCACGACACCCGGTGACCCCAGCCAAACGGAGGCCATGGCCATGCCCCACGGTGGCTACTCTACGGCGCTGGGCGTCACCATCGCTGTGGGATGTTCGCTTCTCATCCTCAACGTGCTCATCTTCGCCGGCGTCTACTACCAGCGGGACAAGGCGGGCCGGGCCTCCGACAAGGCAAAGAAGAGGCCGTTCGAGGTGTGTCAAATTACTCCGGTAATACGTCCGCTCTATATACAAGTATTTAAATGTTACCGAGTTACAGTAAACAGCACTTCTTATGGTCACTTTTATATTCATATTGACTGTTTGAACGAAAGAAAACATACGCAAGGCATTGAGTAGCAGCAAGCTAAGTGTGCGAAACAGTGTACGTGGTGCATTTGCTGTAATGGCAGCGATGGAGAACTTGCCAGCATAATCTTGATCCTTCTTGAAAACAAAAATGAAGCAATACATAGATGTAGCTGTTTGTATATTGTTATTCTTCACGCTAGACAGTACAATGTGTGTGGTTTCGTTGTACTAACATATGGCACAATACCTTTACTAGACAAAAATTTGTTAACTTGATGTCGTGGTCTGACCAGTTTATATTGGCTATTTATATTTCTTTGTAAAAAAACATACTAGAATGAACCCACTTGAGATTCCACTAGAACTGAACTACGGCACCTGATTGTGGCTTAGACAAGAAGGTTTTTTGTTGTTTTATTTGTTTGGTGTTCACTTCTGCCATTTGTAGTCAGTGCTAAGACAACAGGTGCACTTTTCAATAGCTGGCGAATGTATTTATTGCTGAAATACTATTATTTTGGAAGTTTACCGTCCTGAAACTATTATATGATCATCGGAGACGCCTAGTGAAAAGCTCCGGAAATTTTGATCCTCTGGCGATCTTAAACGTGCGCTTAAATGGCACAGTACACGGGTCTTTGCCATATTACCTCCACCGAAATGCGACCGCCATGACTGGGATCGAACCAGCGAGCTTTTAGTCCGCAGCCGAGCACCGTACCGCTGCATCGCCGCTGCCGACAGTATGTAATTCCGAAACGATGTTCCTTATTGTGCATATATGCGAAAGTATACATGTATGCTAGGCATTGGGCTTATAATGTCACTCTCTATTATACTATTGCAGCCTCCGCGCCTGGGCGACGAGCTGGGTCGTGGTTCTCCGCCGTCGCAGCCGGCCTCCATCCTGGCCGGCAGTGGAACGCTCAAGCGACCACCTCCGGCGTCTCCTTGCGCTGGAGGATGCGAGCACCTGGACTACCAGAGCACGCCCGCGGTCGTCACCGGCTGTATAGCCGTCGCGCCACCCAAGGTCCGTGTCCCTATTCCCACTATGTGTTACCAAGAAGTGCCTAATTGTTTCTGTCCTTGCAAATATTTTATGTAGTAAATCCTAAGTACATTTTTTCTTGCTAAGGTGATGAGTTTTAAATGATCGATGCATGTGGCCAGTGTGGATCAGGCGCATTCCTTTTAAGGCACACATCAACATGCGCTTCGACACATTGATTAGTTCCACACCTAATTAAGTTATTCTAGCGCTTGACGCACTTCTGACAGAGTGTCACAAAATTACCAGTATTGCATTTGCATTTACAATAATACAGGAGAGGCAACTTTTAATGAATTGTTTTATATTATTACATTGTTCGTATTTGTTTTTACTTTAAGTATTATTTTGTACTAGTTTCAAGAAGGAGATTCGCTCACTTTTCCTCTATGTTGTTTTCGCGAGTTTTAGTTTAGCTTCCCCACAGACATCATCTATATGTGGCCGTGCACGCTTTACAGGCACAAATCGCACTTTTGTTTAGATAATGCTTGAAGTATTCTCGCTTTAGGTTGATTTTCTTCTACGAATATGAGCACGGAATTACATCGCCATAACGTTATGCTACATGTTTGGCAGCAATACTTATTCAGCTGCAAGTCATGAATACTGAAATATTATTTAATTACCTTAGAGGTAATAGGTGCACATCGGTGTACGTTGCGAGATTTCTCAGTTGAAGCATGAATAGGAGTTACAGTAAATAACCTAAGCGTTTTGTGAAAATTCCCTCATATTATCACATACCTTCAGTTAAAGCACGTCGAGAAGTGATACTTCTTTACCACAAAAAGCGGTTAAATTCAAGAATAATTAACTATGAGTTGACGGCTGGATTGAGATACGAGAAGTGTTTTAGATTTGAGAAAACAAGAACGTCAAACTCGCTCAGGAAAAGGAAAAGAGACAAATATTCTGAGATCAGTCCCAGTGAATGTTTCATTTTGAAATGCCACACTCCGCGTGAAACTAATGCGTTGCGGTTTTGTAGGTGCATCCTGAAGAGTGGTTGCTTTCGAGTTTAAGTCAAAAGCATTACCCTAATTCTTAGGACTCGCACACGTTTCACAACAGTGTGTGTTAATCTGCATATGCTTGCTTTATTATCGTACACAAAAACCGCCTTCATCAAATTGCATGAGGCATAAATGAAGGCAGCTTTCGCGCCAGTCTTATGGCCATTTTAGCATTGTAATGAGTTCGTCATAAAGACGCTTACCGAGTCCTCATAAAGTAGAAATGCTACATGCAGATACCCCTTCAATCAAACGTGATTTTGGATGCCTGCAGCGAATGATACTGCACCAGGATGTGTAGTCGTGTAATAAAAATAATAACAAATCTGGAGATTATTGCTATTTTTGTCTACGATTCATCAGAAAATTGGGACGCTTTCGGAGATGCGGACAAAGAGAAATCATGTTCATTTCAGCGTAACGTTAGTACTATCTCTCTTCACTACATTAAATTCTATATCTTGTACCGCTGCTGTGGCTTTGAAATAGCCGCAACGGGCAGTTTCACGGGAACTGGAGAGTTTTGGGTAACGTTGTTTGTGCTCAACAGACCTATGGAGTTTATAGAAGGTGAAACTGATCACCTATACCCGAGGATTGGACACTGGACCACGATGTCTGCAAAAATAGAACATTTATGCTTTGAGTGCTTTGTAATTATTTTAGATGAATGAGTGCCTCAGTAGCAAGTTTATTGTTTACTTAGAACTCCGTATATACTTAGTGTTATAGGCCTAACACTCAGTCTATAACAGACCAGTTATGTGAAGCCCACAAGGTAAGGTAATATTTCTAGCAACCTATTTGTAACACTGCATACAAAGTGTCGCCATGAAAAAAGGGGGCACATACAGTTAGAGTTTTTTCACTAGATGGTAAAAAGATAGTTAACCACATGTGATCTATGCCTGCGCCTGGGAGCAATTTTTGAGGTTTAGAGACTCTACTTGTAAAAACGTTGGAGCCGACTCAGCATAATATTGCCGCGCGCTTGATCTGCCAGCGCAAAAGAGGCAGACGAAGTGGCAGTTCCCCTGGTGCCATTGTTCTGTTTTTGGCTGCGCTGAGCCGACCGCTCTTCGGACTTTTGTGAGGACGCCTTAAAAACGTCTCCTGTCTCTTTAACGTGACATTTTAATGGTGGAGGTGCCGGGTAACCTCACCTATGCAACAGACTCCTTCTAGCAGCCGGAACGTGACCCAAAACCCAGAGCTTACGCCGGTACACCGTTTCAGTCGGAGGATTCGAGGACTGTCCCCCGAGTTTGTGCCTCACAGTACAAGTACGTCGACTGGTATGGAGAATACTGTTGCTGTCACCGCTTCCCCTACCGCTGGAGCCGCCGCTGCTCCAACCGCTGCACCCGCAGCTGCACCCACTCATTACACGCTACAAAAACCACGTGTTCCGAGTCCCTTTCGTGGTGGCCTCTATGAAGATGTGGAAGATTGGCTGGCTGAGTACGAGTACGTAGCGGATTTCAACGGGTGGGACGAAGTAGCGAAGCTCAAGAATGTGTACTTTAGTCTTCTGGATGGTGCTCGCACATGGTTCCAGAACCGCAAGGGCCTCCTAACGTCGTGGCATGAGTTCTGTCACAGGCTCCGCGAAACGTACTCGAGTCTCGATCGTCGAGAGCGCGCTGAAAGGGCCCTCCAGTCCCGCATGCAGATGCCTAATGAAGGTGTGGCTACATACGTGGAGGATATGGTTCATCTGTTCACTCGCGCCGATCCAACCATGCCGGAAGACAAGAAGCTGCGACACTTGATGCGAGGTGTGAAAGAGCAGCTCTTCGCTGGACTCATTCGTAGTCCGCCTAGAACGGTCGCGGAGTTCCTCACTGAAGCCGTCGCCATGGAAAAGGCGCTGCAGCAGCGGAACCAGTACGATCGGCAAGTGAATGCTACCTATACCACCGGGCTAGGCTCGTTCCCGACCGACGTGGGAGCGCTTCGCGAGCTGATACGTTCGGTTGTTCGCGACGAGCTACAACAGCTGCAACAGCTGAACCAGGCGCAGCAGCAGCCTTCCACGAATTGCATCGCCACCATCATACGTGACGAAGTTCAGCATGCGCTCGGCACACCTCGCCGCGAGACACCAACGCAGGTTGCTGCACCACTTCAGGCGTTCGCAACTTCAAGTGAACCTCTAGGGGTGACCTACGCAGACGTATTGAGACGCACCGTTCCGTCGTCCACGACACCATCCCCAGTGAGTGGTTTCCAGCGCACCACTTATACCGACACGTTCGAACACAACGCACCTGCACCAGTCCCACTACCAGCCGCAACCCCGTACGCCACACTGCAGTCCGCACAGGTGGTCCCTTATTTTGCAGACACTCGACCCGTCATGCGTAAATCCGACATATGGCGCATGCCCGACCGACGACCGCTTTGCTACCACTGCGGTGAAGCGGGTCACCTCTACCGAGACTGCCAGTACCGCCGACTTGGGCTGCAGGGTTTTCCTGCCAATTCACCCCGCCCCCGGTTTGGACAGAGACCACCAGAAATTGAAGATTTTATCGCTCGGCAGAACGTCCCACTCAGGCGTCAGTCGCGCTCACCGTCACCGCGGTCGTCATCTTATTCAGGCAACGGAAATCGAAGGCCGCAAGGACGGTCTCCGAGCCCTCGCCTGGAAAACTAACGCCAGCGACCTTTCGAGGCGAGGCCGCTGATTCTCGACGTGATGAAGACCTCGCCCTCCAATCGACGCGACATCGGACCAACGGAAATTTGACTACGCCGGCGCCTGTATCCCAGCTGAGCGACTTTTCAATGGACATACCTGTGCTGCTCGACGGTCGCAATTTAACTGCCTTAATAGACACTGGTGCTGACTACTCGATTATTAGCGGACAATTGGCACGTACCTTGAAGAAAGTGATAATGCCTTGGACAGGATCGCATGTACGTACAGCTGGCGGACATGTTGTAACGCCGGTTGGTTTGTGCACGTCCAGGCTACAAATACGAGGCTGCACGTTTTTGGTCAGCTCCATCGTGCTACGTGACTGCTCCCGCGAATTAATTCTCGGCCTCGATTTTCTTCGGGAATATGGCGCCGTAATCGACCTACGGCGACGCTGCATTTCCTTTTCGACAGTCAACGCTACGTCAAGGGACTCCAACCGCCGTACAACCGCCCTCCGTGTTTCCGACGACAGTGTCACAATACCACCTCGTGCAAGTATCCTAATTCAGGTGACTTCCGAAGGAACCAGTGACGGTGAAACAGTGGCAGAGTGCAACGTCTCCCTGCTGCTGGCGCTTGGAATTTCTGTGGCACGAGGCATCATTGACATTCGGAACGGTACAGCCGAGGTCATGATTACAAATTTCACCAATGAGCATCGTCACCTTTTCCGGGGCACTGCGGTCGCCTACGCTGAAGCCTTGGAGGACGTCATTGAGTGTTTTGCCTGTGAAGACAGTAGCCGCAATGGACAAACCGTAATAGATGTTGACATGAACAGTGCACTGCCAGAAGAGAACCAGAGGGCCTTGCGAGAGCTATTGTTTGAATTCAGGGCGTGCTTTGCTCAGTCGTCTAAAGTGAGTCAGACGCCAATTACACAGCACAGGATAATCACTTACGACGACGCAAGACCTATTCACCAACAGCCATACCGCGTCTCGCCGACAGAACGCGCAGCTATCAAGCAGCAAGTGAAAGAAATGATCGACGACGGCGTTATCCAGCCTTCGAACAGTCCCTGGTCCTCACCGGTCGTTCTGGTTAAGAAGAAGGACGGTACGCTTCGCTTCTGTGTAGATTACAGAAAGCTCAACAACGTCACAAAAAAAGATGTTTATCCGCTGCCGCGTATTGATGACTCGCTTGACCGACTACGACGAGCGAAGTATTTTTCTTCCCTGGATTTAAAGAGTGGCTACTGGCAAATTGAGGTTGATGAGCGCGACCGCGAAAAAACCGCCTTTGTCACGCCGGATGGCCTCTACGAATTTCGGGTGCTACCGTTCGGACTCTGCTCTGCGCCAGCTACCTTCCAACGCATGATGGACACTGTGTTGACTGACTTAAAATGGCAAAGCTGCCTTGTGTACTTGGATGATGTGGTCGTGTTTTCAACCAGCTTCTCCGAACATCTGAAGCGACTACGACAAGTACTTGAGGCGATTCGGACGGCTAACCTTACGTTAAAGCCGCAAAAATGCCATTTCGGTTACGAAGAACTAAAGTTCCTTGGACATGTCGTAAGCGCAGAAGGCGTCCGTCCTGACCCTGAGAAAACCGCCGCTGTCGCAGCCTTCCCGACTCCTGCCGATAAGAAAAGTGTGCGGCGGTTTCTTGGTCTATGCGCGTACTACCGGCGCTTTATAGGCAATTTTTCGAAAATTGCCGAACCATTAACTAGACTCACTAGAGACGATACGCCGTTCGTTTGGAGTGCTGAACAAGAATCAGCATTCACAGAGCTTCGGCTTCGCCTGGCATCACCACCTGTTCTTGGACATTTCGACGAGGAAGCCGAAACAGAAATTCATACCGACGCCAGTAACGTCGGTCTGGGCGCGGTACTCGTCCAACGGCAGGAGGGAATTGAAAAGGTTATCGCCTACGCAAGCCGAACCCTAACACGCCCGGAGTCAAACTACAGTACCACGGAGAAGGAGTGCCTTGCTGTCGTGTGGGCAATTGCTAAGTTTCGACCTTACCTTTACGGCCGACCATTCAGAGTAGTGACGGATCATCACTCGCTGTGCTGGCTTGCGAACCTCAGAGACCCCTCCGGACGACTGGCAAGGTGGAGCCTACGTCTGCAGGAGTACGACGTCACTATCGTGTACAAGTCCGGTCGTGCACACGAAGATGCGGACACGTTGTCACGCGCGCCAGTTGAGCCTGCCGCTCAGAGCTTCGAAGAGGACTGCCCTTTCCTTGGCTCCGTAAGCGTAACAGACTTGGCTTTACGGCAGCGAGCAGATGCTCAATTGCGACCTATCATTGAACATCTAGAGGGCCGCAACGTATCACTGCCCCAGCATATAACTCGCGGATTGTCATCCTTCTGCTTACGACAGGGCGTGTTGTACAAGAAGAACGCAGCCGCCAGCAACAAAACTTACCTGTTGGTCGTCCCCGCAGAGCTGCGTGAGGAAATTCTATTTGCCTGCCACAACGAGCCTCCATCGGGCCATCTGGGCATCACCCGAACCATCGCTAGGGTACGAAAGTCTTACTACTGGCCGAAACTTGCCGCTTGCGTTAAACAGTACGTTCAAGCCTGCCGCGAATGCCAGCGCCGAAAATCCCCATCTGTTAAGCCTGCGGGATTACTTCACCCTATCGAGCCACCCAGAACACCCTTCGATCAAGTCGGCATGGACCTCCTGGGTCCGTTTCCCTTGTCATCTTCCGGCAACAAGTGGATAATCGTCGCTACAGATTATCTAACCCGCTATGCTGAAACTAAGGCGCTTCCTAAAAGCACGGCTTGTGAAGTTGCTCAGTTTTTCATCGAGAGAATTGTATTACGCCACGGTGCTCCATCCTGTGTCATCACAGACCGAGGAACAGCGTTTACAGCAAGGCTCCTTGAACAAGTTTTTCAGTTAAGTTACTCCACGCATCGCAAGACAACAGCGTATCACCCTCAGACAAATGGACTGACCGAGCGGCTTAACAAAACGATGACTGATATGCTGTCTATGTACATAGACGTACAGCACAAGACGTGGGATGAAATACTGCCTTACGTAACATTCGCGTATAATACCGCTACGCAAGAGACCACACGATTCACTCCGTTTCGTCTTCTATACGGTCGGGACGTTCAGACGATGTTGGACGCAATGCTCCCATGCGACATTGACAACATCGAGAATCTCGACGAAGATGCTGAGTGTTTCGTGCAACGAGCCGAGGAAGCACGTCAACTAGCCCGCGTAAACATCAAGAAACAACAAGGCGTCGATGCACAGCGCTACAACCGCTGCCACAGACAAGTCGATTATAAACCAGGTGACCAGGTGTTGGTTTGGACCCCTGTGCGCTGCAAAGGTCTCTCTGAGAAGCTTCTCAGTCGGTATTTTGGCCCGTACAAAGTGCTACGACAAGTGAGCGACGTCAATTACGAAGTCCTTCCGGACGGAAGCCAACCACCCCGACGCCGACAGCTACGACCCGAGATTGTGCACGTGGTGCGGTTAAAACCGTACCACACACTGTGACAATGTTTTTTTTTTACGATACACGCTTCGTTTAGCATCGAGGCGATGCTCTTCAGGGAGGAGGGGCAGTGCCGCGCGCTTGATCTGCCAGCGCAAAAGAGGCAGACGAAGTGGCAGTTCCCCTGGTGCCATTGTTCTGTTTTTGGCTGCGCTGAGCCGACCGCTCTTCGGACTTTTGTGAGGACGCCTTAAAAACGTCTCCTGTCTCTTTAACGTGACAATATATACATGAAATTACACCTCTATATTGAATCTACGTACTTTAGGATTAACTCGTAAGCCGGGAGTGGGCTGGACAATGCTTGAACAAGCGCACTGCTTTTTTACATGGCTGAATCTCGCAGTGCTTTAGGAGCTTTCAATACCAAGGTCCAACTATCTCCCTGACTCCTTTCTTCTCTAGTTTAATGTATTTTCAAATGGTTTATCGTATGGCGCTTTCGCCCGAACTAGAATAAAATAGAAAGTGAAAGTGGAATAAATCGAAAGAGAAATGCTGAGTTGAGTGCATAATTTAGTTCAGACGTTTTGTTTTTGCTCTTGAGAGTACAAAGAAGCTGAAAAAAGGTTTTGCATGGACACTAAATATTTCGATGGTATGTAATTCTTTTTCACAATTTGTTTCATAATTTCTTGAAATTTATAAATAATTTAGACAGCTGTTAACTATGATTTAGATAACAAATCATGCATAATAAAATTTCATTTGAGAACATTCAGCGGTGCTGTCGCACATAATGGGTAAAAACGCACATTGAAAATTTATATCAATGCATCGCGATGATGAAAAAAACACCGAATATTCACGAAGTCAACGACGAGAAGTCGGTGAAGCACGGGAATTACTTACCCACTTTGAACCATGCAGAGAAACATTTAACGTTCCTTTACGTTTGTTTTATGTGGTTCAAAACGCGTAAGGTTTTAGATTTTGGTGGGTAGCAGTAGCCGTACGTAACGCTCATTTGCGGGACTTCCCGTGCCACCAAGGAGGGATCTTTACAAGTGGAGCAAACCGTGTACCTACTGTTAGCTTCATCATCGGTGGCAAACCCTCGCTGCACCACGGTGACGGCACTGTCGTGAGTTCGTTCGTTCCAGATGTTAGAAATCTTCGTCAGGTTATTGTTGAACACCAAGCGGTCGAAAACCTCACAGCTGTATCCAAAACTATGGTAGAAAAAATGGCGCTTACATCGCGCATCGGTGCCTTTCAACCTAAGGTTGCGACCACTTGCGGCGTTTTGCAGCCGTTCCCCGCGTTCTCACTGCCCCCGGATCCGCTTACCAGCGTTGACATGCCGCTGAAGCTTCTCTAGTCAACTCCAGGTCAGCTTGCAGGTGCTGCCATTTCACGGCAGCTTCACGAGCCCGCCACTCTGGATCCACTTGTCTTCATTGCCGCGCTGCAGGCGCTCCTCAAGCTCTTAGCTACGTATGCAGTATTGCCGTCCTGTTTTCATTGTCTTTGCTGTTGAAGAAAAACAGATTGCACACCAGGAGCGAGCCCTGGCCGCTCTAAGTACTATGTCACGCCGACGGGAGGACAAGGCTCGACCCTGAGGAGCTTCGACCCTAAAAGATAAAAGTTTTTTGGTGACGCCATTTGCAATCACACCGTGTGTCACAAATACCTGGATTAACTGTGAATGGTTCCTGCGGGACCATAGTACCACATACGTGGGCCATATTGCCTGGTTAGCAACCATAGTTACACGGCAAAGGCGCGCTATGTTTTTGCAGGCAACTTGTTCAAGCCTGTCGCTGATCGACGAAGCGTGCCGCCGATCACCAGTTGATGTGCCTGGCGTTTCAATGACCGGCGAAAGAATAAGAAAAACTTGCTTTCGGGACTGTTTCAAAGCATTTTTTGAACTGTCCGTTAACGCGAGGCGCAAAGGCGTAGCGTAGAGCTGAATAACATGCACCGCCGCTGCTGCATGGTCAAGTGGCGCCCTCTATGTAAAGTAAGCAACAGTTCACAAACACTAAGTTTAGGTTCTAAGAGATTGCTTATGTTAGTATGTTTTTTTTTTCAAATAGTGCTGAATCGACGCAAATAGTTTCCTATCGAAGCTTAAGGACATGAATCTTGAGCAAATAAAAGCACCACTTCGTAGCTAACGGGCTACCGAGCGCACGACGGTCGCATGATCAATTGAGATAGACGGCAATCGCTTCCGGTGGTGCGTCCTGTACACCAGCTTCTCCGCAGTGCGTAATTCCTAGTGGCGTTCGAAAAAAAATTACTCCACCCTGCTCTCTAAAGATAGCATATACAGTTACTCTACAGATGCCCCACATGGAGCGCCATCTGATTGGGTCTAAGTAAAGTAATGCCTACCTTGCGAGAAATTCAAGTTGAAAGAAAAAAATATGTTTTGGAACGAAATACGCTTGCTCAAAGAAATGGCTTCAATTTTCTTTTCTCTTTTATATCTCACTAAATATTTCGATGGCGGGCATGACTCAACTCAGGTGCCTCCGAAGCCGAACAGCCTCCTCCCGTCGGATCATCCGGAAGCCCAGTCCTTGCTCCCTCTGTCAGCGTCTGCGCGGGTTCTTTCACCTAGTGCACACGCTACGCTTCTCAGGCATCACCAGCAACAGCAGCACCAACAGCAACAGGCATAACAGGTCTCGGGCCACAACACACAGGAGCTGTGCGTGTGAGTACGTAGACTCACCTTCCATTTCATAGCCTACGCTGTCTATTCTGTGCGTGCTCTTTGCCGTAAATGTTTCATTCACAGAGCCGGCCCAACTGAGAATATTCACCGGAAAGGAGAAAAAAAACTTAACGCAGAATTTCTATTAGCTTTCGTGGAATATATTATGAAAAATGATTTATTTTGATGCAGGCATGTGGTTCCAAAGGTAAACACGTTCATAATATGTTTTTCTAAATTTTCAGAAATTTCGCCCAACATACTTATCACAATTTTCAATTTTCTCTGAAATTCTAAATTTTACGCTGCCGGAAAACATTACTCTCACTGATAGAAAAGTCAATTCCTTCTGAAACGCTTTCTGCATGACTTTTGAGAAGTTTCAGTAGTAGGTTAGCATCAACCTTTTGTTTTGTTCCATTTGACGAGTGCTTTGCTATACTTGAAACATTCACCAGTGCATAAATCCTAGCGCAAGATTTTACGAATAGATGGTTGATCTGCAGCAATAAAACCTGGCGGTTTCACTTGCACATAAGTAGCTTTCTAGCAAGTCCCTGCAGGCGGCTCTTTTCGTAATGTTGTCAAACTCGTAGGCAGTATATAAGGCTATGTGCTTACTATATTGCAAAAAATACTGTTTTGCTATTAAACAAACAGTATACTTTGTATCTTATTGTTTCAACAACGATATAGTCTCATTTACATACGAAATTTCTTAAAGATTCCATGGCCTCACTTTCGCAGGTGCAGACCCCTGTTAGTTATTAGTTTGTTATAGACTAAGTGTAAATCAGGACAAAACAGTCTACATCGCAAGCTTCATCAAGGTACAAGTGTTATTAAAAGTTTTATGGGATTAACAGCAGCCATTACAACACAAACATTCTTCTAATTTGTTTCCACCTAAACGGTTGTTTACGACGTTTCTACAATGCAACTTCTATCTCGAAATTATTGTTCAAAATGGCTATTCAAGTTCAGCCAAATAACCCGCTGGTGTATTATAATAGCTATTGTTATTAGTCATTATTGCTAATTATGTTCTTACGCTCAAGTTAATGGGATGCATTCTCACTAACTCCTTAGACGCGAAGCGACAGTAAGTTTCGAAAATCAAAATAACCGGTAATTCAGTTACCACTTGCGAATCAGGCATGAGTGGCCAGAATGCGTTGTTGTGAAATTTACTCGCCTTGCCCAGGTATCCGAACTACAAATGCAAGGCTGGTTCAACTTTTATTGGTGTGCGGAGCTGCGGCAACGGCACAACCAGGGACTAGTTACGAGCTGTAAGGCTGGTCACCGAGATTAAAGGCATGGCACCACGTGAGGCAGAAGAGCTCTGGTAGGGCTTGTCTCCTAGCTCACGTTTTGCTAGACACCAGCGCGGGCGCAAAACTAAGTTGCGTCCTTCGCCCACTTCACATTTACCAAAGAGAATCACTTCATTTTTATGTATTGACCAAACTACCTCCAACCTCCTCATTCCGTTGCTCATGATAAGTCTAAACCACCTGCTTGCTGCTTGGAGTATCGTTTTACAGCGAAAGCTGGTATGAGATCACAACTCTGGTCACGAGTTGCGCCGTAGTTCTCCGCCGCAGCTGCCACCGCCACCAATGTCTGTAACCGTTTTGCATGAAATTAAAAAAAATAATTAAGTACCGAAGACAAAGTGGGGCTCAAACCCGGGTTCGCTGGGTGCAAGCCCAGTATTCTACCTCTGAGCCACGCAGGTGCTTGTGACTTGTTGGCAAACTTGCCTTAGGCAGGCTTAATGTCGGTAAACCAATCGCGTTAATACAATTTTAAAGCGTTTTAAAACTGTGAAAAAACAACCAGTTATCGCACAATGCGAATAGCGTAACGAGTGGGTCGTCCAATGCTGCGACGCATTACGAAAGCTTGTTCCTGTTCACATAATAACTGTGGTGCATACCCACTTCAGGCATAATTCCTCATCGTCATCAGTCTCTGCATGAACACTTAACACAAAATTCTTTGCAAGTGTTTAGCGGATACCACGCTTCTCATAAAAATGACGAAAACTAGCACTGTGAATGCCGGCCTACTACCCCCCAAAATTATTACTAATGCAGTATGAGTATCAAGCAAGTGTGCTTGCGGTAGTTACCCAATGAGTGTTTAGAACAGGCTCTGAAAAATCGCTCTTCTAGCTTTCGCTGTGACAATGCTGTACCCTCCGCGCGGGCCTGGCATTTTTTTCTCTTTTTTTGTAGCCCGTGCCACAATTTGTCACCATGAGTGGCCGCGCATTGTTAAACATACTTCATGGAATGCAGCAATTAAAAACAGCGTCACAACCGTAGTCGGTGGGAAGAAATGCACCGGAGAAAAGAAATGTGATGTGACCCATGTTGTCGTCTGTAGGCATGCATTCCTGCGAGAAGTTTCCGATGGCCCACCCTGTTAGGGTGCTGACAACCCTTGTTAAGTTGTTTGCACCTGATGGCGCACGTGTCTCGTGCATAAGCTGCATTCAGGGGTGACAACTATCGAGTGGTAGGGGGTGTTGTGCTCGCGAGCGTTTATCACCACCGCCATCATCATCAATGTTAGAACGATGGCGCCGGCAGTGACGCCTAGCGGTAAGCCTCGGTAGCAGCACTGGCGAAACGAGCGGCTCTTTTTGCGGGTGGCGGGTGACCGTCCACTGCAGCGGTCCGCAGTGGACGGCACAGCGGCTTGTCTGCAGTGGGCCGTGGTGGTAAGTCAGGCGCTGACGACGCCGCCTTGTGTTTGTCATGTTGAGTGTTGTTTAATATTCTGTAAGGTTGTTCTACCGTGTGGATCACAGTTGATGTCAAAATTATTCGGCGGGCGATATCGTCGATCTAGAAGCAGTTAAATAAATGTGGGTTGTTCTGGTGCGTTCCGACCATGTCTACTGTGATCAATCACTTCAAGAGCGTGGTGTTCTCAACTTCAGACCCCACAACCCACATAAAAAAAATAACACAATTGTTAAGCGGAGGTAAAACCCTATGGGCCTTTTCTTAAATTCAAATACATTAAAAATGTTCATAGTTTAAAAAAAAGGTTTTTTAACCTCAAACTTGATAGAGCGAAATATATCCAACCATCGAAATTGCAAATAACATGGTCGCACCATTGCAAGGAAGTTCAAGAATTTACATGTAAAACAACTACTTTCCCAAAACCATTATCTCCTCGAACAGCACGTAGTTGGAACGCACTGCCCGATGAAGTTGCATCATTTGCAACTGTTCATCGTTCATAAATGCGATAGCGAATTGGCCTTCCATCCATTGATTGTTTTGTTTTCGTTATTATAATATTAGTATTGGCACTGCATCTAGATTGTTCTGTGTGTATGAGTTGTATTGCTTTGGTATGTTAAGCGCTACCTCATACCTCATTTGTAAGTTACTTTGTGCGTACTTTTACTTTTTGCTCATTGTGTTAATTTGTCAATTTGTTCGTTTTTGCCCATTGTGTTGCTGTATCAGTCACTCGTGCCTTCTTCTTGGGCAAAACTCGCTCATTCTGTCGAAAATGTTCAATACGTGTTACATGAACTTATGTTTTCGATGTTTCTAACTTAGAACGTTTCTAGATATTTTCCTAGACGCAATAATTTTGTTTCATTCCAACTGTTTTCTTGCATAGCACAATGTAATATCAAATGCATATATATCTACCCACTTGTGTCTACGACTTAGCATAGAAGCCGGCAGTATTTACTAAAAAAATAAATAAATTTCTTAGGCGGGCTATGTAAGGCAACCGTGCCGACAGCTGTTATCTCTTTGCTCTCACTTCCTCTCCCATTGCAACAGCAGCGGGCGCGCAAGCTTTCCTTAGCCCCTAGCAACCGGAACATGTGGAGCGAGAGAGTATTAGAGAGGGTAGGTGCAGTGCTTCGCCCACGGAAGGAAAGATAGAAGAGGGTATGCCCAGCCTGCGCGCTACGTGAAAATTGTGTAGGAAATGACATCATGGCGGCCATATTCACTGGGCACAATAGCGGCGTTGCTATGGTTATGTGTTGAGCAGTGTAGCTGGTCTAGCCGTGAACGGCTGCGGCAGGCGGCGGCGTGTGTGCCTCCGCAAGTCTCGTGCTTAGCCATGGCGGACAATATCCGTGCTCTGCGCCGCATTATTGGTTATGCAATGTTCTCTTGGCAGTTACGGCACTCTTAGAAACGTTTACAAAACCTTTCGTCTACAACGGGGTCTGTACAGTGCGTAGAACGAGCGCATATCCATGTGTCATGCGGCGGATGACGCGGATGAAGCACTTGAAGTGTTCAGCGAAAATGCGTTGGGCACCACGACGAAGGGGAACGACGACGAACGCTTTGCAGGTCAGTGACGATTGGGCAGTGCTCCTGCTTGTGGCGACGGAAGAAACTGTTGTGCCCAGCAAGATGCAATGAGGACCATGTGCACATACGTAGTTTCGTGTTCGGTATATGTACAGCAACAACTTGTATTTGCGTAATAAAACACCTTTTCTGTTCCGCTTGTTATACTCGCCCCCAGCATTGTAATTTCAACGTTAGAGAAGCCGCATTCAAGTCTTGCACCGTGCTCAAAATCACCACGTTCGCATGCTGACACCGGTGTGTTTCACGCGGAACACTGGCCCAGTGGCCAGGTGCTGCGTCGGCCTTGTGTCGGAATGCAACCGTAGAAGAAGGCGCACGACCGATCGTGTTGTGTGTACAGTTGTTGAATTATTGACGTAAAAACACGCGCCATTGTCAGTGCATCTAGCGCGCGTTCTCTTGTACTTGCTTCGTTGTCGGTGAGCTGTTACTCGCTGTTAATACCCGGACAAAATGATTTCGCCGAAAGTGTCGCGCTGGCTCAGAGTGTTGAGCCCCGTTCCATTGGTTTCAGATCGCCACGACAAGCGCGCTGCGCATCTCATGTGCTTTCCGTGCTGGAGAGAGAGTCGCGCCTTCTGCTTTACATTCGGATGTAAACAAGAGAAGAGAATTTGTCCAGTCAATAAGGCCGACTTCCGGCTTCACGATAGCTTCACAACGAGAGACGTCGGAGCCTCTCCTAAGTTTTTTTTTCTTTCCTCTATGGCTTCGCCGCTCCTTCTCTCGCCATTCGCTCTCTCTACTCCCTGCGCTCTTCCTTCCCGTCCACTCGCGCCTCACTCCCAACCGATGGCTAGCTTGGCGCCTCTCAGAACATTCGGAAATGTGTGCTCGAGACGCCACTGTGAAACGCCAAAGCAGAGACGAGAACGCCGGTGCCCCCCTCTTTCGTCCGCTCGCTCCTCACTCTTGACCGTTCACTGGCTGGGCCGCTCTCGAGACGATGGCAGAAGTCAGTGAAAGCGAAAGTCTGACGCCAACGGTGCCCTGTCTCGGCGCAAGAAATGCATTCGCATTTCCTCACGATTGCCTTCAGGGAGGTAGGGTATTTATTTCTTTCGTTCTACGTCAGGAAAACAATGTTTCAATATCCATTCTTGCAATGCTTCTCATATGCGGTGCGAGTGGTATCGGTGCTGCTGGGATTAATTTACTACATTTATAGTATTAAAGCATACTCAGCGGCAAAAAAAGCAGGGAGGTTAGCTTCTGGCTAACATCCCTGAAATCCTTTCTTCTCGTTTCTATTATTATCCTAAAGGTTGCATGACTCTGTTGTTCCACAGAAATGTATGTATGTAGCAAGGTACAAATATTTCTGGGCACATTTAAAGTGTGATGACCTTCGCGAACTTTCACGTGATGCTTCATACAGGCAAAAAACGAACAACACTTACATATATTTTTTTCAGTGCATGATAGATTTAACGACAAAGCGGAAGCTGGTTATTCTCGCTTACACATAGCTATCGTGACTAGAATATAGCCTTAGAAAACACGAGAATGCCATGCGCTAGGTATGTGCGTTTTGGAACGTCATAACAATGTGCGGTTGCTCATTTTCTTTATTTCTTGCTCTCGGAAACGACATCGCTAACAATCAGAGCGAGAATTTCTAAGATATTCAATAGAACAAATTATTTTTGCAACTGATTACTTGGGCACGCACGTGGAAATTGAACAGCGAACATTGATCCTCCAAGGTTTTGTCGCGGGAGAGAACATTTGAGTCGTAGAGAAGGCGCTAAATCAGGTTTTATTATCAAGCTGAGTCTCTGCCTTTACATTTTTTTTAAGGACCATTACTCTCTTTCAGATTAGCCAGCTTCCAGACTCTAGTGCTTCTAGTCCATCTATTTCACTACTGCCGCAAATAGGCAACAGCTTGGTGAAACAGTTTATTTAGCACAATGAAAAGCTATTGCACTAAAGTGTGTTAGAACAACTTTCGAATAAATATCGGTGTCTCTTCATACCTTCAAACTATATGAGAAGCAGCTGACTGACGAAATGCAAAGAAAGTGAGGAACAAAAAAACTGCCATTGTCGCTCGTAACGAGATACTCTACTCGTACGAAGCAACTAAAAAATGTTCGTGGTAGCGTCAGAGATAAATTACATGGTTAGCGGCCAAGGAATGACACATCACTATGAAGCTTCAACTGGGGAGCGCACAAGTTAATATGCGAATACCTTAAGAAGACCTAAGAAGTAGCTCAAAGCAACTCAAGATGAATATGCACCGCAGTCCTGTATTCTTTCACTACTACATACAGACCAATATTGAAGCGAATTTAAGCAGTGCAAGAAAGAGTCACATTTATTTCACATTACCAGGTGATGCCCAGCAATAGACCGTAAGACTCAGGAAGTTAACACAGGCCAGGGGGAAGCTGTGCTTTGCAGCTCTGACCCTGACCAGTGTTGCAGGGTTATGCAAAGATTAGAAGATGCCGGCTGGGCCAATAGGCTTGTGGTCACCTAATCACAAAACTGCCCATAAAAATACATAGATATGAACGTAAAGTTTTTACTCTTTCACCTTTTTTTCATGGCTCTCTTTTCTTTCGCTTTCAAGGTTCACTTGACCTGACGAGCGCTTTGGTTTTGTGCTCACGTAAAGAGAAACGTTTGATGCAAATATTTCGATAACCTAAAAAGGGTGCAAACATGCGAACACCATAAACACCCAGAAAGAGGGAATAAATGTTGCGCACTGCTGCAGCCTCCAGTTTTTCTTTATTCTTCATCTTTGTGGCGTTTGTCTTTCTTTCAATTCTATGAACAGAAGTTTCCGGGACCGGAGGGAAGAGACAACGGTCTAGCATCGGTGGTGGTGGCGCGGTGGCCTTCCGGGCGTGAACTGTGGCGAGGAGTTGCACTGGATACCAGTGGCCCCTAGGGACAATAATTGACTGACAGACTAGGCCGGACATTCCCCCTTTGGCTAGCCCGCGTCATCGGTGCGGGGAGGGTGGTGAGTCACGGAATAGGACTTACGCCCCAACCAACCTATGTTCTTCACTTCGAGAAAGCAAAAAAAAATGACTCTACGAGAAAAAAAACACACAGACATTGTTACTGTGGAGAAAGGAGCAACATATTTTTGTTCCTCTTGTCCACTACACTGCATCCTTCTCGACAACCACCAGCCACCACGGCGAATCTGCGTACGAGGAGTTCATAGCGTCGCTCTTGGAATGGCGCTGGCTCAGACATCTTTTGTGTGCCTGTGTGTGCGTGTGTGTTTCTGTGCGAATACCGTTCAACGTGTCTCGCGGATACGGTGCACAGTGGGTTCTTTCTGTTTGGCTCGGCTGACTGACGCGCGTGTTAGCCGGTGGGTGGCGCTGCGTAGTCTTTCCGAGGCTAACGAGAGAAGACGGTGGCCTCTAACGAGCCGTTGTGACAGGCCTTCGGTTGTGCTACTGAATGCTTCCTTACGGCGTTGCCCGTAATGTTTACTGACGGCGTATTTTTCCGTTTCGACCTAATTATTTGTCATTGCCGCTTCTGTGATATGTGCGTTGGTTTCTGACAAGACTTGTTGGCCATTTTTTGCTTTTCGTCCCTTTGAGTGAGTCAGCTGCATAATGGTAGCGGCAGCTGTAGCCACAAAGGCGTCCTATGACGCTAGACAACAAGACCGTTAAATTCGTTCTTTTTATTATTTTTTCACTTTAGCAAACACTTGGGTGCCGATCCAGCAAAGTATGATGAATAATTTTGTACCAGTGCTCACAATACGTTCCACGTGGCGCTCACAGACGCACTACGCCGACAAATCTACAAAACATGTGTAAGGACATGACTGCTGGCCACCCCTTTTGGACTGTTCCCAGAGCTCGCGATGTGGAATTATAAAAGAAAAGAGTCGAGCCCAATATTCTGCCACCATCAATAATTTTTTGTTCGACGCACATTTTAGAGAATCTCAGGGGTCACGAGTGGTAAGCACTTTTTTCGTTTGTAGTGTGTGAAGGATTTGTACAACCTTGTTCAAATGAATAAGACCAGTCGCGTGGATTGATTTTCAAATTATTATGTTACACCTCAAGACATAGTTACGACAATGACATAAGCGATGGATCTCAGGGCCGTATGCATCTATCTGGTTTTTCTAGATTTTTGCTGACGGACTTCGGTGAAAAGAAGTGAACGTACGATTCGGGACACAACTCATGCTCAGTAAGCGCAAGCTTCTTTCACTTAGTTAGTCTGAAAGAACTGTTGTAAACCGAATGCCATTGATTTGTATCATACACACATCGCAATATTTTCCATCACGCTTGAAACCAGTTAACGCTCCCGTGTCCTTCGATGAAGTAACATGTTTAAAGAAGCCATTTAATTTTTGAAGTGCATTTCGGTTATCTTTATTTTGTAGATTTTGTTTCAAGGAAGTGTTGGTTTCCTTTAATCAATTGAGAAACTCTCTACAAAGAGGATTTTCTCGAAGTTCCTCTAGTGATTCTTATTTTGTCGCCATATCTTGGCTATGTGCTAGATTTGTACAGTACTCGTTGGTAATAGTGATATCATTGGCCATTCAAGATTTTGCCGTTACAAAATCCAAATACAAAATAATGGTGTAACTAAAAATGCCATCTCATTGTGACACATTTAACACCGACATCAAATCAATACTTCCTTATTTAGCGCATTACTGTTAGCGATCTGCATGGAGCTGTGAAAATCATCAATAAAACACATCCTTTCTTGCCGCCCCAACATTTCACAATTAACTGAAAATGTTACACATATGGGTCTCTATTGTTTTCATGTGCCCTTTAGAAGAAAGAAAAGAGCGTATGATGTGTTTTCAATTGTACAAACAAATAAAGCTTCTTATTATGAATTTGCATGACAAACTGCTGGAAAGATGAGCCTCAAGTAGCAAAAAGGCTTTATGAAACAAAAAAATTAAGCCACTGCTAGAAGATTGTGAGCAGTTCGTTGAAGTCTTGAATATTATGCCGAATAGGCATAATGCATTCACATTGAGAAACATTCACAGTCTTCACTCGTTCAGAAACAGGCCTAGTCCAGAACATTGTGCTACATAACGACCCTGAAAGATGAAGGCATCAAAGGTAATGTTTTCTTCACTACTTATGATATGTTCAAATCATGTTGATACATTTTACGTACTGTTTCGGGCTAGTGCGAAGCAGTTCGTGATAAAGGTTACTTGCGCACCACACAAAAAAAGACGTCGTTGAAAATACACACAATAGTGAAATTTCAACTGCTATTTATTGGGAGAAAACAAAGTGGTTTGTTAAATAGACATTAGTGATGTAGTTTGACGGAAACCTTGAAATATAAATATGCAATCATTAAAGAAAACCATGTACATGTAGAGATCCGCTCTACTTCCTGCAAGAAAATTAAAACTTTTAGCTATTGTCTGTCTTCTCGAAGTGCTAGTTTTACGTGATGTGCTACCAACCTTTGTCATGGCTAAGCACAAGGAATTCTCTTTATCAAAGTATACCGAATATCTAACCATCCAGAATTATAACAGTCGTCACAGATGATGTTTCGTCACCAAACTCTAGCATTGCATTGTAACTGAGACCTATGTTACGTACCATGTAGTTGTTCGTAGCCTTGTACAAGCTGTTGCGGACAGTTGATGCTATTGTAGTGTGTCGATGTCAGTCTCTGACTTGGTTGGAAATTTAGTGTCTTACCCTTGAGTAAAACTGCTGCTTGGGCAAGTTGGTTTATGATTAAGGCAAGCTTACCAGCTCAAAAAGAAAAAAAAAACACTGGTGTTCCTTTTTGTATTTTGTCTTTTTTCGCGCAGCTAAATCCATTGTCCTCTTCAGGTATGAAAAAATTGGCCTCGGAGAATGCCCTCGAAAGGCGAGAGAAAAAAAAAAAACGACTGGTGCGAGGGCGTCAATCTTTCATGTCTTTAGGCCAATATAACGTACTTTGAGGGTAGCAGTGGGCATTACAAATTATACTCATGGTGCATGATACAGTTTAACTATATGTTTGATGTCACTCCTCATTCTAAACTTGAACGGTGGGCAGTGGTTTTGTAAGAGATGAGAAGAGAAAATTGAGTTCCGCAACTGTGTGCAGCTAAGTGCAGTGCGACACCTCAGCAGTAGGTGACGAGAGAATGGGATAAGGACGGATTAAAAGGTATAGAGTGACTAGTGAAGATAGAGAAAAGAAAAAAACTCCCAAGCATTTCGCCGAGGGTGAACATGGTTAAGTGCGAATACACGGGGTGATGCTATGAGGGGTATTTATAATTCGCACTATTATATTTATTAATCACACTATGGTGCCTTTATGGTGTAATGGTTCCTGGGAATCGCAATTTGATCACACGGGGGAGTTTACGTTAACTCACTGGCGAATGCCAACGGATTTTATTTAACTTTACACCTCTCACGACCCGCTCTAGACGGGAGACTGAGAGAGAACGCGGGCACGCGAGAGAGAGGGGTGCGCGCGCATCTGCAGCGAGCGAGGAGAGCGGAGGAGCGAGCGAAGGGGGAGGGGGTATAAGGCGCGTTACTGACACCGATATCAGCGTCGCGTTCGTGGCTTATTCGGTAGAGCGTCGTGCTGCGCCCCGCCAAGTCCTCTTTCTTTTAAAGATAGAGAGAAGACTGCGGACGCCGCCGACGGCGGTGGATGGTTTGGGGTCGCTTATAAAGTGTATTCACACTTAAAAGACAGGGACTTGGTCGAAGGAGTATGAGGACGGGGCACCAATTGGCTAGAGCTACGCTGGCGTCTCAGATAGTGGACGACACGACCGTTAAGCACGGAATCCACCAAGTGGCTCATAAATTTAATGTGACCGACATGGTAAGTTTTTTGCACTGTTATTCTTAAGCAATTTTCATTATTTAAATAGACACGTACCTGCTTCTGCTGCATGGGCTGAAGATGACTGCACGTCTCGCTGGTTGACCGAGCACTGTCGAAACAACCATTAAACAATCGATTTTAACGTGGCACTACAGCTGCGAGGGTCTAATAAAGCGCCTATTTGACACTTGTTCACAGTGAATAACGTGTCGTGTCCAAAAGATAGCAACTAAAGCTGTAGGGCCCAAGCAGGTTGAGTGTCAACAGAGATCTCGCATTTCTCTTTCACGTGGAACTACAGCGGCAAGGGTCCAAGCAAGTTGAGAGTCAACAGGGGTCTTCAATTTCTCTTTCTCCCCATACGTAGTCACGTATGGCTTCACACGAGTAATACCATACAGGATATTGTTATTTAATTTACAGGATATTGTTATTTATTTTCTCGTATTGTAAGGCCGCAAGGAAAGAGAAGGAAGGGTGAGGAGAAGTGTAGAGGGTAAGGCATAACATAAACATGTATGGTGTCACGCTGGAAAAATCATTTATACAATGATATATTAAAGACGATAGTCTTTCTTGGGATTCTTGAATGCAGAACTTTGGTCTGTCTGTCTGCCGCATAATTCAGGCACTCAGCCAAAATTAAAGCACTTGCTGGGCATCCACTCATATTGAACTGTTGATTGCGTTTATACTTGTAAGCATTGTCCAACATTAAGCGAAAATTACGCATATCTGATGTGAAACATCAATACGTAAGTATGCGGTGGCGTGTTTATTTATTATAAACTAGATGGATATGACATTTTAAAGACCCTAGTTTTTCTTAGGCGGCTCTAAAAATGCGACGCTATGCACAAAGTTTCCCCTGGCGACGATATGATTGTGTGACCTGGCAGTGTTCTACACGCTTTCCTGTTTACCAACACCCATGTCAGATGCAGATCATATCTTAGGCAGTGCTTGCGCTATATTATTAATGACAGCCGGATGCGGCCAATTCGACATAGAGGAGGTGCTGTCCTATGCAAGGCAAACATGAATGACTACTTGATGAAATACAACCCAACCCACAAAACCTGACCCAGGACAATCTCCTGCCAGCCATTAGGTATGGCTGGCAGGAGACTAAGGCCTTTCGGCGACATTTGCGGCCATGCGTGCGGAAATGCGGCCATTTTTTTTGATGGCTATAAGTACATGAGTTTGCTATGCGTTACCGTCATCTATACAGAAACGGAAATTGGCGGATGCAAATGCACATGGTATAGGATAAAAAATAGTTATTATAGTAATGCAAAACCATGCGTAATAGAGTATAAAGGTAAAGTATATTGTTGTATTGTCTAATTTTCGCTGACGTACAACTATGATATTTAGATCACAAACCTTGACACCGAAGCCAACACCGGAACTGCTGTGTGAAACGCTCTTTTATGTTTAAAAGCCCTAAACTTTGAAAACCATAAAAGTAAAATGAACATGCTTGAAACTGGCGACGTTCTCAGCGCTGTTCACTAGACTTCCCCAAACAGAACTATCCGGACATTGCTCTAGACGCCCTACAAGCATGGACACTTACGGTAGCACGCGCAAGATTGGGCGGCAGCTTGTGCAGGGAAGCCGGAAATAACATCCTAGCAGTGGTATCCGGACAACTCCGACATAACCAAAATGTCATATACAATATCGCCTTTCAATACGGCAATGGACATCGCATTCGCGATGTCCATCGCCGTATCCTTAGGTAACAATCCTTGGGTAAGCCGCAGTTGATTAGAATAAATGAGTTTCTTTTAAAGATATGCATATCTTTTTCACCCATGTTACCGATATCAACAAAAAGGCGATGAAAGAACTGTACACACACACATTATCAATCCAACTGTCACTTCTGGAGCAAAATACAAAAGGCGTGCATGACTTTTTTGGCTTACAAAAGAAAACCCGCAAAAGCTAAATACAGAAAAAAACAACGCCATCACGTGCACACCAACGCTACTCGCCACCGAAAGTAGCTCTCTTAAGAAAAATATTTTAAAAAGCAAAGAAAACGTAGCTTTATTCTTCATGCTGCTCCATGTACAGTCCCTTAATGTTTGTATAGAACTTTAGTCTATACCACTTTGTGGATGGGGTACAGAGAAAGTGCGTTATGTTTTTTTCCGTTTCTCAGTACTCTTCGCAACAATCACGGTACCCAGTAAACCAATCCAAGGGCTCTTCTTTTTGCAGCCTGCTTTCCCGCATGTTTTCTACAAAATTCCGAACGCTTTAAACAATTCAACCTCAGCTTTAAAAAATGAAACATCGTTGAAATAAGACTGGGAGCCCCACATATATTTGTGAACTGCTTTCGATTTTTCGTTGCCAGATCACATTGCCAACTTGGTAGTAAAAGCATTGAACTGATAAGACAGAAGACACCAGCTTTACTGTCCGCCCCGAAATCTTAATTATAAAGAGGTAGAAGCGAGAGAAGTACAAGAATATATCGGTTTAGGGGCTGTTACAGAACTGAGCTTGCTCAATTCATTCCACAGTTCGAGCTACAGCGTCCCTCATGAAAACATATATAAAAGTTCTGAATCTCAGGGAGTTATCGTGTTGCACGAATCACTTCCTGTTTTCATAAATTACGCGCATCACCGGATAAGCCTGCTACTTGCCACATTTATACATTCATTATGAAAGAAACGCCAAAAAGTAATAACATGTGCATGCACAACTGGAAGTCATCCTATGTTTATACAAATTGTCGCCTAAATTTGTGAAGATTTGAAAAAAAAGAACTGCTACAATTGACTAAAAAACCGCAATAATGTAGTGTTCAAATAAGAAATTATTGTTGTAAAGCTGTACTAACCTGATGCGCTCCATCACACTTTCACAAAATATACATACACTAGCTTTGAGGCTAAGGGGACAGATGCACTTTTCAAATATTCTTAGACCTCCGAACATTTTATGAGGTTTACCCGGACAAAGTGTGCTTTACTTTTTCAAATTTATCAAGAAATAATAATAAAAATGTTTTAATAAGTGAGGTTCATTACTTTTCATCCGATTTATTTTGCGTAAATAAAATGCAACCTTTGAACTTGCTGTGATTTATTCAGAAGTCGCTTCTCCTAAATGTCGGGGTTTAGATCATAAAACCTCGTTATAAAGTCGGAGAACGCCGTAGAAAAGGGCTCCCTTAACTCCCACCATCTTATAGTTTATATCGTACACCTATACATGACACGGGCTTCAAGGAGTTTCACCCTAGTCTGAAATGCAGTTAACATGGCCCAAATTTCAATCTCCTCTTTCGCGTGAGTCGTTAAGCACTATAGCTCGACATTATCGCAGCTGGTGATTCCCAAATTAGAAGTACAATCTTTTGCCACCGCAGTACTGTTTGAAAAATATTTACGTTTTTGTTAATTGGGCATATTTAAGATTATGTGCTCTGCAACCAGTGTTTTAAGTAAAAAACAAAACAAAAACTAAGAATACTTTGGTGTGAAGCATAAGTAAAAATAAAAGCAACAGATTCACATGGATGCACCTGCGCCTATTATTTCTCTGCAATATTTGCCCTGCTATTACCGATAACAATCCCGTAAAGAAAAGATCAACTGGCACGCGTCTACTGAAAGATTTTAGCACTCTCTTGAGCTCTCCTATCAAGCCGTCTTCATTTCCCTATAACGTTCCTTTTTAAATTGTTTTGTCTCTCTCTCACTGGTGAACAACGAGTCGCATACTCAATGGCGCATGAAAACATGAGGAGGTCGTTGTTTAGGAAAGGAAGCGGATGTGGCTTGGCACAACCGCAGTGGGAAGCTGCGAGAAGAGGAAAGAGGGAATCGACGCTCTTCCACGCACTCCCGCTACACTCTCCCGATTGGGAGAGAGTGTGTGTCTCTCACGCTCCAGAAGGGAGAGTGATGCGGGTAAACGGGAGCGTGCAACCCCTTGCGCAGTGGGAAGTGGCGTTGGTGAGGAAGGCACTGGAGAAAGGAGGATGGCGACGGATCTGACGGAGACTCGCTGGCGCTACACACTCGGACTAGACGCAGCCAACGGCGTTTCCGTGGGAGCGGCCGCGCTGCTTCGGCAACGTGCTGCCAACCGTTGTTCATCATCGCCAGACCACATCGTGATTCATTGGCTACCCTCAATCTGTCCTTAGGCGCCAGGGTTCGTCACAGAGTGTGCGCATTGTGCTCTGCTTCTGCTAAAGTGTTTTTGTTGTTCACCATCTGTCTGCGGGAAGAAAGTTCAGTTGCACTTTTTCGACTCGTAAACCGGTAATCGTCGTGTGTTGTCATCGCCAGCAACTTGAAACTCAGCAACGTTTTGACGTATATGCGCTAGTGTTAAGTGGCATCGCGGTGGACTATCACATTTTCGCACTATGTTGCAGCTGTAGGCATGATGGAAACTAGGTGGACAGAGACGCGCATTTTATTTTTGTCTTATCAAGTTGTTCGCGTGAATTTGGTGCGGAAGAGGTAGCGTCACTTTTGGTGTTGGTATTCTCTTGTTGAACGTGCCAGTTGTCTTCAGCTCACCATCGTCCCTTCGCAGTAATTTTTTCGGGCTAGCTGTTGGCTTTTTCCGTTTTAGTTTGTCATTGATGAGTATTGGGAATCACCCAATTTCTGTAGGGCGTACCTATTTGTGCTGATACGTTAGGAAGGGGGTGGAGCAAATACACTGCGGTGATCAACTTCTACGTGAAAGGCTTACTTAGCCATTGCTAAGCTATAATTAAACAAGATGAGACAAGTTACAATTATTCAGGTCTTATTGAAAAATAGAAGACAATGCTGTGATAAGTCTGATTGCGACGTGAGTAAAGATACTGCCACGATTTCTTAAACAGAGCTCGCTATGCCGAGCTTGCTATAAAAAATTTTCTTCAGTTGCCTTGCTACAGAATGAAATTTTACTCCTATCATGTGTTCATTAGCGCATCCGATCCCAAGCTGTGTGTTGTTCATGATGAGCTTTTTCGACGAGATCGCGCGAATCAAAGAGTATTTAGGCAAAATGTTTCTCTCTCTCTCTCTCTCTCTCTCTCTATATATATATATATATATATATATATATATATATATATATAACGAGGCGCATATATATATATAACGAGGCGCAAACCAAAGCAAATGAATGTGGAACTAGTTCTCGTTATATACCAAAAGGTGCCCTCTTCGTGGTTCTTTCTCTGACCACATAATGCTCAGGAGGGCGTTTGGGTAACCTCACAAAATGGACGGAGACTGTGCCCTTTCGGTGCCTCGAATTTCGCGTAGGTACAGCTTTGGACCATAGTGTGGCACTTCGTACGCAATAGTTGTGGCTTTGAAAATGCCTTCAATCGTTTAGCATTCATAGATGCTTTGCTGAGTTTGAGGGCCTTTATTCTTCACCGCTTGATTGTGTCATTTAAAATGCCTGCTGAAAGTACACCCAGACAAGTCGATGGGTGAAGACACAGACGACTACCTTCCTTGTGTATGTTGTATCTCTACATAACATAACACTGTGTGTAGAAACCATGAAGCCGTTGCATTTGTTGCCAGTATGCCGAAACAGGAAGCTTGTTTGCCTAAGATTTAACCCTTACAAGCTCGAGTTTCATGTTACAGCAGCTGTGGGGTGCCCTACATCGTACTGGGTTGCTCCAATTCTTCCCACGCTGCTCGCATACTTCCTTTTTTAAACAGAAATACCCATTACCTAGCTCATTAACAAGGCAACTATCTCAATTCAGAGGGCGTAAGTGTTTTCGCTCCAACAGTTCACGCAATTTAGTATACATATTTGTGCGGCGTGTATTTGTGTATACATATATCGCAAACGTGATGTAATAACAGACGTAGGAGGGACGAGCATGCCGTAAAGCATTACTATGCGAGGCTTTTTATACTATTATGAGCGGAGGGTTTCGCCACTCTACTAGTACGCATCCCGTGATCACGCACAAATACCCATTTCAACACGCAAAAGAAATTTTGTCATCGTTCCCTGTGTCTTTCCACGAACGTAAGTAAGTGCATCAATTTTAGGATGCCACTTACTAGACTTGTCACATGATTAGCTTTTATTTATTGAATGTTATTGTCTGCCTGAATGTATGCCTGTCTGAATGAACTTTTTTCACGTCATGTGTATATAATCAGCACTTGAAGAACACTATGAGAAAAAAATGGCGGCGCATTATCGTGCTTTGCTGGAAACGCCATCGAAAGACGACAGTCTTTTTCGTGCATGACGTCGCATTTTCAGCGCAGCCTATGAAACACTAGAGTCTTTAGAATCGCGTATCTGTGTACTTTATAGTAAAAGAACATACCACTTAATACTTACGTATCGATGTTGCGTGGCCGATATTTGCAGTATTTGATTCTTGATCTACAATGTTCACATGTATGAAAGCAGCCATCAATTCAAGGTGGCTGAGCATTCAGCAAATGCTTAATTTTTGCCGGAGTGGTTGAATTGTGTGCCAGACAGACAGGTAGAAAGACAAACAGGTGAAAATGTATGCGTGCAAGTATTTCCAAAAACAATATCTTCTTTAAGAAGGAGTGTGTGACTGCTTCGGCTGGCTCCTCACTTGTCGCGTACGCAACTCTCTTTAGAAAGACACGTTACTTAACTTGTGGGTCACAATACTCTCAGATGAGAGGATAATGACATGAAGAGGAAGTTCACATGAATGATCAAAGAGACTCATGTACGTTAAAGCCATGACAAAAAAGTCGAAATGCCCCTTTTTACATTGACGTAGTTAACATTTTCTACAATGTCAGAGCTATTAGCCATTTTAGTGGACACCACCTTGAAGGGGCCCAGAAACACTTTTCAAGTAACCATAAAATGAATTCACTGGAGAAGCTTATTGCCTCGAAAATTCAACGCCACAAAAACTTTAAGAATTTGTCCAGTGTGAGTGGAGTTAAATGGGTTTGTCGCATGCTGCAATTGCATTCTCTCTTCTCTCGTCCCGACGAAAGTGCTGGAAGCTAAGCAGGTAGGCATGGCAGGGCGACAAAAAAAAAAAGTCACGCGCGCCTCGTGACCTTGGACACTTTTTCTTTTCTTCGAATGCGCGGATTTTTTTAGTTTGACTGGGCGCGCACGCGTGCACAAGTAACGGCCTCCCGCGGCGATATCTCTAGCGAGTGAGCACGCCATGTTGAAATCAGCCAATGGGTGATAGATGGGCTTGCTACGTGAGATTTTTTGGCATATTTCGGGGTTAGTCAAGAGAAGAGAAAACAATTTCTATGTGAATTTGATAATTTGTCGTGAATATCGGTCCACATGCTGCGCTAAAATATTTGGCTCGCGTGTTGTCGGGAGCCTCTACTACAAATAGGCAGCGTTTTCTGACCATGCTCAAAAAGTGCTGCAGGGTCCTTTTAATAAAACGTTGTCAAAGGTGATTGTTATTTGCGATGTTTTGTCTCTCACATGTGCCGTATATTTCCAAGTCTTTAGCGCGAATGTGTGATGGCCATCATATTGCTCAAACTCATAATGACACCGAGAAATCACATTGCCATTAGCAATATTTTTATATCCCTTTCATGTGTCGTACACATAAATGCACTGCAAACAGTCGTTCACGTTTCCAAGTGTTTAACGCGAGTGCGCGAGCGTCGACCACCAGGTTGATAAGTTCCGTAGAAAGAGACACCGCCATGACGTCAATAAAATGACGTGCCCTTCTGATAGGTTATTTCCAGACGCCATTGCCAGCACCTTTATAGTAATCCCGTTTTCAACAGCGAAGTCAGTCTTCGCCATCCACGAAAAGAAGTTGGCATCAGCATTAACCAGCACGCGCTGTCTTTGTTCTTACGTTATGTCCTTCGTGATCTTATTAACTCTCGGAACACCTAAGCCAATTTATTTTGCGTGGTGGCATGCTAACCCATCTACTCATCATCCGAAAAATAACGTCGTTCATTCGGCTTTTGTAATTTGCCGTGAGATGGAATACTGTTACAATTCATGCAATTTTTTCAATTAATTATGGCAAGGATATAGAACTCACCTACGTCAGCCAATTATTGGGGCGTATATCGTGAGTGTCTAGATTGAAACGAGGGCGGAATTTACTAGTGGCCGAACGAGAACCCGACAAATGAGTGTGGTGTAGGAGCTAAAGAAAAGGAGAGAAGCGGTTTTTGAAAGTGCCACGACATAATAAATGCTCAAAACATTTATAGTACACGTTGGTTTTGAGCACTACATCAATGAGTTATCGAAGTACGCTACGCGCTTTACTTATTCAGCTTGAATAATTTCTGCGAAATGAACGTACGCGCGCACGCTCATCATTCACGAATGCAGTTTGTTGGTGAAAGCGCATAAGAAAAGTGTGTGTTATAAAGGCTTAGTTTTTTTCTAATTATTTCTATCTGTGCAAAGATTATTTGACCCCGCCGCGGTGGCCTAGTGGCTAAGGTACTCGTCTGCTGACCCGCAGGTCGAGGGATCAAATCCCAGCTGCGGCGGTTGCATTTTCGATGGAGGCGGAAATATTGTAGGCCCATGTGCTCAGAAATAGGTGCACGTTTAAAAACCCCTGGTGGTCGGAATTTCTGGAACCCTCCACTACGGCGTCTCTCATAATCATATGGTGACTTTGGGACGTTGAACCCGACATATCAACCATTCAAATATTTTATCCTTCTCTAATGCGTGTGTTTTTTGTTATTTCACACGTGCGATCTATTGTACTCCTTTCATTTACGCAACGATGAAGAATAAACAGCTTGGCACTATGCTTGTTCATGTTTATTCACTTTTTCGTACTACGAAAGGCTTTGGCAGCCCACCTGATCGCTAAAGAAAGTGTACTCTGTCACTAGTAGGCCTTCTAATACTTTTCGTGTGGTGATAGATCGCATATGTTTACGTAGTTCAAAGAAAATTGTGTCCGCATTGAACACAGCCCAGCAGGACACTTGTAAAATAAATGATCACTTTAGGCAGAACATAACATGCGATGCATCATAACGCGATGTGGTTACTGTACAACAGCGTATTTAGTTATTCAGTGTCCTTACGCCAGAACTCTTGTCATTAGTTTTTTGCAGATGTTCTTTAGCATTCGCCTCTAGTTAAGGCAATACATTTGCTGTCAAGAAAACTCTCACTACGCCGTCTATCTTGTTTTTTTTCATTCTTTGTAGAGAAAAAATGAAAACAGACAGAAAGAAACCAAGATATATAGTGTACGGGAAAATGGAATAAGTTGGAAAGCAGGAAGGAGTATCAATTTTGCCGCAGCGCTTGCATGGAGGGCGCGAGTTTATATCCTGTCATGGCGCAAAACGGAGTATGCTCAGAAGGTGGCATAATATTCACTGAAAATAGATTGGATGTCCTTTCTCAAGGCGACATTGTTCCACACTGCCCCGGATGCGCGAACGTGGGTTACCACAGCAACCTCATCTAGGGGGTCACCTTCTGCTGCTCTCTTATCGCGGGTGCCCAACCATTGCTGGCGTGCAGGTGATTTGTTTCGATGAAATAATGTCCATGCAATGCTCCGAGTTGGTTAGTTATTGGCGTATCACTGTGAAATATGATCCCACAATATCCACGCCAAACTGGCTGCGATAAATCAACACAAGGAAGAAACAAGTAACTCAAGAAGGGAGACAATATTATTTTCACGAAGGAATTTTTTACGAGATTATTCATCACGATCTTAACTGGTTATGCAAGAGTGAGTATACCCAGGGGGCGGAAACTCCCAATACCTTCCTCGTGTTCGTTCTCACATGTCGATACGCAGCGGAAGCACCGTTTTACCACGGGAAGTTGCCGGTCATCCAACCGGAAATAAATCACAAACAGAATATATCTTTCATGGCGTCACTGGTGAGGCCGTCCAGTAGAGGGTGACGATGAAACACTGAGAGGTCGGTTGTCCCGGAAGCTCTCCTATCCCAGTTAGCATGCGAGCGGAACGCACTCAGAGTTCTTTCAGATGCACTGGCCGCTTGGTCAATGCGGCGATTCTTTAAATTCAATTCACACCTTTTATAATTTCTTCTCACCTTCGCAATGGGCGAAAGATAGGCTGACCGACTTCTCAGTAAGACAAATATTTTGATCGACAAAAATAAAATGGTCGTTCATATTACACGTTTTGTATATATATATACATGAGAGAGAGAGAGAAATATACTGTGAATGTGTCAATCTATAAAATCTTCTTCTTTACCACTGACATGAGTTTATTATGAACAAACATTGAGCGTAATATATTTGAATCAATGCAAATACTATGAACAATCACGAGCAGAACATGTCGTATTTGACGTACAGAACTTCAGTAACACTGAGACTGAAGTTAAGAGGCACGAAGAAACTTTAAGCGGTTAAATATCTCTCAAGAATGTCACTGGAAACTTTTTTGGCTACTTTTCTTGTCCTCGTCAAAACAGAAGCGTTGCCTTGACTAAGAAAAGTTCATTTGTCAAAAAGTTGGCTCCAGTAACAGTCCCTGTTATGATTTCTAGAAGCACTCAGTCCACGACATGTATTTAGGTGACAGTATTAGAAGTAAAGAGTCGTTAAGTTTCAAACCATGGCTACATAAGTTTTATGAAGAGGAAGCAGTCTATTTACTTGGAATCATTTGAAAAACATTGCGAAAGTAGAAGCAAATACTTTTTAGCCAAGCGAACACGAATTCAAGCTTTTCATTAAACTAATTTTGTTGGCAGCAGCTTGGCTGCCGTATTTAGTGACACCGCACTTTTGTCAGTCCAGTCAGGCTTGAGAACTGGGTTTACTCTTGCACATCCGTCAGCACCTTGATCTCGAACTCCCTGGCGCATAGCCTCACCTAACTTGGACTGAGGTGAGTGCCGCCAAACGTTGAAAATCATATGCTTGCTGCAGTTAACGATAAATGTAGCACGCGTCGGTTCCACTAGTAAATTGTGTATCCAGTCTGCCAGAGCCGACGTATTTCAGTAACGTCGGCTTGAGCGGTGGATTCAGTGCACTTACTGAGTACTTGGCATCCCATTTTCACCACGTTTCGCTCGCGGCTAAGTTATCGCGCGCGCCCATGGTGTTCCTCATCTACTTATCTCGACAATGAACTATCGAGTTTGATGCCTTATACGCACCTTTTTGAAGTTTTGATTCGTAGCTGCTGCTCAAACAAAGTCACCTGTAAAAAAAGCAGAGCAAACTCGCGTTCACGGCATCTGTAAGAGCTGCATAATAAATAAATCTGGGAAATGATTTAAACTTCAACCAAAAGTTTGTGAAGAAACCCGACGTTTCGGAACCGACTTGGTTCCTTCCTCAGGAGAAACTGGGACTGGTAGTGAAATGCGATGACGTTGTTCATGTTCTAATTACTTAATTTTTATACTTTCTGAGCTAAACTGTTCTTACAGTTTGGGGTTTGTCTTCTTGTTCGGTACACGCTGCACAGAAGATGTGGTCTTGGAGCGCAAGATTTCAGCGTGTAATAAAATTTGTAAACGTATTATTATAACTTGTGCGTGTAATAGTTTGTGCGTGCAATAGCGATAAATTTAAATGACATAGTTATCCTTGGCTTGAGTTATAGCTGTTTTAAAATTCATTTAACACCCACCCTGTGTGCTACGTTTGGGAGTGTGAGGTGCTTTGAAACTTTAAAAAGAACAGATTCGTGCAAGAAACTTTACATGTAAACCGCAACCAAGTGTATGTTTTCTTGACAGGGCACGGTTCCGCAAACAGACACCTGTATTGAGTGATTCTAATTTTTTTGACTGAGTTGATCAAGATTATAATTGCAGCTGATATCAAAACAAGGCAGGACATTTTGCAAGTCCTACAAAACGGCGGAAGCTTCGATTAAAGATATCTGCATGTATCCTAATGAAGCCTAGTTGGTGGCGGTGAAACTTGCTGGGGAGATAGTGAAAACATTTATTGCCAGCAAATGGCGTCAGTGAACGCAAGTCTTAACAAGCTTTATTCATGTTGTTGCCAGTAAAGGTATGTTCAAGTATCAAAATTAAGTATAATCAATTGTCCAAGTTATTTCTCTTAAAAAATAGCCTTTGGAATCGTTACGGCCACAGAGTGTTGGGGTACCCGCATCAATTGTTTGTTGAACGTCTGAATAAATATCCAGTTAAATATAAATTGCTTAAGGACAGCCAATTTGGTTTCCGTCCAGGTAGCTCAACAAGTCTAGCTGTGCTGTCTCTAACTGATTACATAAAGAAAAGTATTGATTCGGGAAATTTAGTGGGTTCGATTTTTTTAGATCTCACTAAAGCCTTTGACACTGTAAATCATCAAGTCTTATTGCATAAACTTCAGTCCTGTGGAATAACAGGCCCTGCGCTTACATTCTTAAGAAATTACCTACTTTACCGACAGTACACAGTACACGCCGCAAATACGTTCTCTACAACAAAATATGTTAACCAAGGAGTACCGCAGGGCTCAGTATTGGGTCTTTTGATATTTATTTTATATATGAATGATCTTCCTGATATTCATAGCTCTTTTGACTGTGGTCACTGTGTTGTATACGATGATGACACAATATCTTCATCTGATAAAAACATTGATGCTCTTGTTTCAAAGTTAAATCTGGCTTTAGGTGCCCGTATGAATTGGTGCAGCAGTAATAACTTAGCGATCAACCCCACAAAAACTAAACTTATGGTGTTTAAATGTGCTCAGAGGTCATTATCTGCTATTCCCTTAATACAACTTGGTATTCATTCCATTTCTGCTTGTTCTTATGTCGTATTTCTTGGCATACATTTTGACCCACGCTTTACCTTTCGCAGTCACTTTAAGCAGAAGACGGCGTTTGGTATCCGCGCTATAATCAAAGCTCGCCCTGTCTTTTGCATCGGCGCTGTATTTTGCGTTCATTCATAGTCATATTACTTACGGTGTAGTCTCATGGGGCAACACTTATGCTTGTCATTTATCATCATTACAGCACATTCAAAATCAGTCAATCCACATTGTCACTTCTAGTTCTTCGCAATCCAACGCGTACACATTACTACGCTTTTAAGATATATTGCCAGTAAATCTTTTGCTCCAGTTAAATCTTGTGATCTTATTCCACAAACTGCTGTATAATCAACTCACATTCTCATGTATTACATCTGATCTTTTGTAGAATAATAATGTGACCAGGTTTGTGGCTGATAAAAATTTCCTGTTACCTCCCGCTCATACTAATTATGGGCAAAAAACTTCCGCTTTCAGTGCGATATCCATTTTGAATGCGTTACCTTATAGCATTAAGCGTTGCACTTCAATTCATTAGTTCAAAAAGCCCATCAAAAATTATTTTCCCGGATAACCCTACTTGTGATCGTTTACCTGTTTGACTCGTTTGTTCTTAGTTTTTTTTATACCATGTTGCGTGTTTTGTCTTGATTTGTGATATAAAATTGCATTTTGATGTCTGTATATTGTAAGAATTTTCTGTTGCTTTTTATAAAATTTTACCTTCGATTTGTATCGACAAACCTAGGGTTCCACTGAAGTCTCTGGCTCTGGGACCCTCGTCTGTATATCTTAGATTTTGTACCTTGTTTTTGGAAATAATAAAACTTGAAACTTGAAGATGCGACGGGACGACGAGTTATTGTATGTGCACATTCACACCTCTACAGTCTAGTATATTTCATTTATGATGAATATTTTTCTTTTTACTTGGACGGTCACTATCTTATTTGACCAGATATCTATTTAAGTTTTTATGCAATACCAATACGCACGAAAATTGCTTTGACTACGTTGTATCCACGCGTCTTCCTTGCTGAGAACACGCACAAGCATTGCGCTCCAAGACCACATTTTACGTGCAGCTTCAATTGAGCAGAAAGACACATCCTAAATTGCGAGACCAGTAATATATTTACGCTGTCTGAAAATCAATGAATCGGAACACGAACAACGCCACCGGGTTTCAGATTTATTTATTGTTCAACTTTTGCAAACGCCATAAACGTGCGTTTGCTCTTGTTTTTATACATGCCATCTCTTCTGAGCAGCAGCTGTGAATTAAAACTCGAAAGGTGCACAAGCTGTACCACGCAACGATTCATTGTCGAGATAAGCAGACAATAAACGCATTGGGTGCGCACGATAACGTTGCCACTATAGCGACACGTGGCGAAAACGGGATGCCAAGTGAGTGCATTCAACCCACTGGTCAGGCAGGGTGGAAACATAAATCTACTATTGAAACCAACGCGCGCTCCATCTGTCATTAACTGCAACACGCACATCATTTTCAACCATTGGTGGCGCTGACATCAGTTCAAGCGAACCGAGGCCACGGGTGTGAGGGCTCCACTCATGCAAGATCAGTAGCTGTTCAAATAATGGGTACAAATACTTGTGTTCAACCTTTTCCCCTTGTAAAACTGCGAACCTTGGCGGAACTGAAATTCACCAAGTTAACACACTGCATAGCCGTAAAAAAAAACATCTTGCATGATTTAACTATCTTATTGGTATGCGTGATTTACCCGGCGTAGCACAATGCGGCTAATGTTACCCACCCGTCATAACCGGCTGTCGTTATCTTTCTCTTAGTTGGCACACCAACTGATCGAGATAACTGAGCGCGATCCAAGTTGCAATGTCACTGAGCAAATTGTGAGATAGATCAAAGGCAAGTGCTGCGAACTCAAATCAACCACTTCGTGCGCCCCGCTGATTCAAAATTCGCACAATAGGAAATATATTGATTTGATTGATATGTGGGGTTTAACGTCCCAAAACCACCATATGATTATGAGAGACCCCGTAGTGGAGGGCTCCGGCAATTTCGACCACCTGGGGTTCTTTAACGTGCACCCAAATCTGAACACGCGGGCCTACAACATTTCCAACTCCATCGGAAATGCAGCCACCGCAGCCGGGATTTGAACCCGCGACTTGCGGGTTAGCAGCCGAGTACCTTAGCCACTAGGCCACCGCGGCGGGGCAATAGGAAATAGAAGAGACATACTAACAAAAGAAGAGTTCTGTACAGTTATTTCAATTTTTTCACTATTTGTAAAAAAAAGCTTGTGAAAGCCAATAAATGCAAACATCCACATTAACCTCTCTCCGTTCAACCAGATCTGAGCATGCCTGGCAACCACAACGAACGTGTACGTTCCATGAAACCGAAACTAGCGCCGAGTTTCCAGGGCTTGCTATGCCAACGATTAGTGCATCCAAGTTTTCGCAGTTCTATGGTCACGGAAAAGTGCTGTATTACCACATGATAAGGTGTTTTTTACACAGGGAAGCTTGGAATGCATGTTTTTGACTAACAGAAGGGGGCGTGTAGCGACTGCTGCTTGCTTTGCTGCTAAATCACTAGACTCTGTATTGCCTATAGGGACGCTCTCCACCCATCAACTTAAAGGAGGCTCAGTAGGAACTGCTTGCAGCTTAGAACGCCGGGTTAATTGCACATACTGCAGCAATTACCCCAATAACACCACACCCAGTGTCACATGTGTCACCTTTGACGCTGTGCTAATAGTCTTACACAAAAGCAAGAAGCGTAACTCGGCTACACAATAAAGCACAAGCCGATTTGCGATTTCGGGCCCCTGAACTTATAGATATTCAACGAAAGCCGCCATCTGATGTTCCGATGTTCGTGCCAGTACAGTTATTTAAGAGAACAAGGTGAGCCTTATACCCGCCATGTATTTTAGGCAATTTTTATCTATTTTTCTCCATAACTATGAAAGTCACAGTATTTATTATGCTATCATTGTGATCATAGGTGATTATTCTTCTTACTCAATGGAGGCGGAAATGTTGTAGGCCCGTGTGCTCAGATTTGGGTGCACGTTAAAGAACCCCAGGTGGTCAAAATTTCCGGAGCCCTCCACTACGGCGTCTCTCATAATCAAATGGTGGTTTTGGGACGTTAAACCCCACATATCAATCATTATTCTTCTTACTCAAGCATAATAATTCCTGAAACTTGTAATGCTACTTTTTCCATTTTTTACTTGAGGTACCTAATTATCACCCGTTTACTGGTATTAGATGTTGTGTTTAAAAAAAGTACTTCCTCACACAAGAATAATTCTGCTTCAGTATATTTTCTAGCATGGTCTCTGAACATTGGCTGAAATTTTTGTTTTTAGATAAAGAGGGTACTGAGAGCAAAGGCGCAGAAGTACAAAAAAAGCATTTATTGAGATAATCACGTTCCAAGAGGAAAATATGCTTTATTTCTAAGATACCACAAAATAACCACCACGTGAAGGACATTTTTAATAGACACGAGCCATATACTCATCGCCAATATCACTTTTTCTCTTTGAGTTGAGGCGTCTGGCCAGGCGGGCCTACTTTGTCGCCTGCTTCGCAGTTCTGTCAGCAAAGTATGGTCGACGCAGGTGAATTGCGTAAAGGCCCTGCACTGTGTAGCGACTTGGCGAAATTTCAAACAAGTTCAACACATTCACACGAACTATATTGCCATCAATAAAAGTGATTACAGCGTCAAGACAGCATATTTTCACTGTTAGGTGCCCAAGGAAAATGTTTTTTTGGAGCGTGCCCCCACATGACATTGTTGAAGGATTCATTGGGGTTTCGGTTTTTCGATGGAGGCATTTCGCAAATTATTAGGGATTTCAAAGTTACTCAAAAATTGCCCTAACAGCATCAAGAACAGATGCCGGAAGGTGTTCATTGTGAGCGTATTGTTCACCACTGTGCTGGGCTTTGTTAAATTTGCCCCAGGTATCAGCATCCTTCAAGCAAAAGCTGTGGGATGGACTGGTATCTATTGATGTCAAGTGGAAATATGTGTCCCAGACAGCCTTTCACTTGTCCTGTAAGCTGCCTGTACTTCTTCTGCAGCTAAACCATAATACTTTTGGAGCTCTACGAGCAATGTGCGCAAAAAAACATGTGCAAAAAAACAAAAAAAGCTCCCGCAAAGTACTTTTACCTGCGGCTAAACATTGACTCGGCCAATGAAGCACTTGTTGCCCGACGAAAGATTATTCCCACTAAACTTGTCAAAAAATTAGTGCTGCTCTTTACGGTGCGTTTTTGCTGCCCACGTGTGCACTCAGGTGAACGTGCCTAACGTGGGTGAAGCAGGCCGCCAAATAACTTTCGAAATATGTCAACTTTAGACAAAAGAGAAATGTCGTGCTAGAACAAATAAATGATTGATTGTGATTCAGAATATGCCGAAGACTTCAAATTGTGCAAAAAAAATAGTTTTTCAATGCTGTTGCTTACCCTATCCCCTCAAAAGTGTACTGCCTCATGCCCGTGCGCTTGTCACACGGCTGGTTGAAAAAGATAAAAAATCCCGCCATCTTCACGAAGCTCCATGAGCCTCTGTGGAGCCCCGCTCTTTACGACCAAACCTGGGTGACCCAGCACGCCCATGAGGCAGCGACGAGGCAAGCCCTCGACGCCCCCTCATGGAAGGCTTACGCCCGGGCAACTAAAACTGCTGGTTTCTTATAATAAAGTTTATTCCTCCTCCTCCTCCTCCTCCTTGACGAAGTGTATGGTGATGGAGGAGTTTGCTCGGAACTGATCGTGAGAACTTGTGAATCCTCCGTACAATTCATCAACTATCACATAACGGCGAGACAAGTTGTTATTGGGTTGATTGTATATACACTTATATATACAGAGGATGTAATCACTTAGATATCGATGCACATATATACAAGGTCTACATTACTGATTACAAAGCTGCGGGACGCGTTTTGCTTCGAGGATAGCAATTTTGTGGTTGGTGAATTATGTGGGGAAGTGATCTTGAATTAGAGGTCACAGTTGCAAGTTGAAAAAAGCAATGTCGATACAGGTCCTGAAACGAGGTTCTGTTGCTACCGCTTTCGTGCCACCTCTGCTTCGCGGACTCTCGCTTCAGGATCCAACTGTGGATGAGCCTTCTTTGCCGCATAAAGTTTACGTAATACCTTACAGATGGGTGGTGAAAACTCACTTATCAGCAGAATAGCGAAGGGCATAGTGGCATAGTGGTCGCTTTTCATGACAGTTACGATGGGCGTGTATTTGGGTACATTGCATGGCTGTGCCTCTAGCGTCTACACGTCAAAGGACATCCTCTGAACTTAAAAAGCTTGACGAGTAAGCTTCTAATAATTAAAGTTAAGAAGATAGGGAGCCCCGACACTCTTATAGTAGTACGTGTATTGAGGGAAGGTCATCACCATGGGGCATAGCAAGCGGCCAGTACTTCGTTCGTGTAAACACGTCGTTCTTTCGTATGTAACGCGGTATTAAGCGCTCCGATGACCGTACCAAAACTCAACAGTGATGGTACATACGGACAAGAACACCTTTGTTATGCCGCTGAGACTTGTTCTTTAAGCCTATTTTAAAGACCGTCAGTGTTATAGAGTTTCCATCATTGCGTTATGAGTTTCAGCGAATGATTGTGCAGCCTAGTGGTAACAAGCCTATATTAGACTATATGCGAGACGACCACGGTGAATCTGCAGTTGCGGTGCTAGACTACTGACTCGAAATTCGTGGTTTTGATTGGTCGCTTTTCGGTGAAGGAAAAGTGGTAGAGATGAGGCCCATGATCGAGCTGTGATATAGCAGCGCACGTTAGAGAGCTCCACTTGGTTGAAATTTTGTAACCCTATACTAGAGAATCAGTCATAACTATACAATTTTAGGACTCGACACCCCACTTACCAAAAAAAAATGCTATATGGGCAACAAAAACTACATTGCGATAAATCTTCGGCATCTAGGGAGAATATCATTTTTGAAAGGCAGATATCAAAATCGGACCAAACGCAAGAAATGAAAGTAATGAAAGATCATAATTATAGTTCGTAGTTCCTAATCGGAACAGGCTTTATATTCTGTCCTGCGCACGACTATATATACGTGAAGATTGTTCGTGATGCACGGTTTTATATCGAATCAGCACTGCACACAATTTGTGAGGCCAAGTAACGCTGCTGCGTCGATTTGATTGAACACCAGGCAGAGTGAGCAGACAGGGCGAATGCGGAAGCTAGTCCGGAAGAATCGGGAGATAAACTGCGTTCCGGACCACTGAGTAGAACGCTGCTGCCCGGGACCCTTTCATGAAGAAGCGTTTCCCGGCTACGCAAATCAGTGCAAGCGGAGATAGGCAATAATAAATCATGCTTATATTAGAATGCGCATGAAGCTTGTACAACCGGTGCGAGCTGTAGAGAAGTCGTGGTTGTGGAAAATGACGGCCTTCAGTTTACTCTTTATATATATACGCTTCATGTAATGAAATGATGTGTATGATTTCTTTAGAACCACTAGGAATCGATAGGAAATCGAAGTTTCCCACTTGTATGCTCTCGATGCCTTGTTCTATACAATTTAATTTTTGTGTTTGGCTGTGAAGCAATGAAAGGTCTTGCACGAGATCTAGGCCTACGTTCAACGAATAACTCGTGTAATAGGGATGTTGAAGACCAGACGCGTACGAAACGGGCCCGGTAATACGTTAGTAGACAAATAGGACATTGAAAAAAAGGGCAGGGGTGTTAATCGGAAGATGGACCTTTCGCCAGCTACTCTTCGTTAGGCAGTAGAAACAAGGAAAAGGAAGTAAATGGACTATGAATATATTATATAGTATTGGGGCCTGTTGGCGCTGGGGCCCCATCTTGCCAGAAAACCAACATGAGCACCCAAAAATACGCATTTCAGTCTCAATACTTGGAGACTCAAACACTATTGTTATATAGTGAACTGCCAAAGAAGGGGATAGAAGGTTCAAATCTCACCGAAGGAACGGGCGATTTTTCGGACATTTCATCTGCTCTCACTTCATGTGGAAATCATTACACTACAGTTAAATAAGCGGAAATTCATTGTTTCCTCTCATTTCTTTACCTAAAAATACCTTAAAAGTTTGTCTCATTCACCAGAAATAAACTGTGATGACCAGAGCTGCATGCAGATATTTTTTTACGGGGGAGGAAGGAGGGTGGGGGCGAGGGGCACCTCCTTGAAACGAAATGGGGGACGGGCGGGCAAATGGTCATTTGGTGCTACAGATGAATGGTGAAAAAATTTCAAGAGGAGGTGGGGGGGGGGGAGAGCGCTGGTGCTGGGTGCCACTCCCTAGTTAAGCCCCTGGTAGTGACATATAGCTGGCACGTTTTGAAGAAAAAAAAAACAAGTGTGGCGCGAGCAAAATTACTATTCTCAAAACATCAAGGTGACCAATAAAAACTTCACTAATGCCTTTATGGTACCATGACCATTGTTGAAATACGCGTATGACTGATGTCAAATAGTTCTTGAGAGCTAAAGAGAATGAATGAATGAGTAAACCTTATTTAAAGTCCGGCAGTTTTCACTGGGTGAGGTGTTGGAAGAGGGGATTAACCTCTGTCCATTCCCACACTCCATCGTTAGCTAAAGAGAACGAAAAAAATAATATAATGAAGGTAGAGAGGTTAAATACACTGTCCAGTTTGCTATCTTACACATGGGGAGAGGGTAAAAAGGAAGTAAAAGAGCGAGAGAGAGAGGAAAAAGAGATTGCACGTAACGCGCACACCACCCACACAGTGCGGAGTTTCACAGGCGGTCGCTTAGTGATGTTGCCCTTAAGAATTGTAGAAGAACTCGTGTGGCTTACTGGTCTAATTTACTTGAAGGCCACGCACCCAACCTTAAAAACGTAGCTTATGGCGTGAAAAAAACACACGAGAGAAGAACAAGCGCAAACTACAAACTAAATTTCTTCGAAAAAGCGCACCCATATATACAGGTCTACAATGTCACAAGTCATCTTAGCAGAAAATAAATTGTTTCAGTGGCAAGCACTCAGGTAATCAATCTCGGGGACATGTAACGGGATTGAGGGCCTCGCCACGCATGCGTCACCTAATCTATTAATAAAATATGCCTCCTCTATTTCTCGTGCAATTTTTCCTTTCATTCTTGCGAGCACCCTGGCCTCTGATAGCAAGGGTGCGCAGCCGCACTCCCTGCAGTGTAATGAAAGATTTGAACAAGGTGTCCCCCTCAAAGACTCCATATGGGCTAACACTATATTGCTTACACACCATCCCATCTACCCGACATTGGATTTTATACAAAATAGTGGTGTATCATAAACTACACTTTTGGCACACTCGACCAATTTATTATGGTGCTTGATGTCGCACCCGTAGACCCGCTCGCTCTGCTTAGATAACTTCTTACCCACAGCAGCACAAATCCAGCCAAGCTTGTCTGCTACACAAAAACCACGCTAAATCCGAACCTGTCCCCAACTTTCTTCAGCTTACGGGAAACCCATTAAACATACAAAATCCTTATAACAGGAGCCCCGTCCTTCCGTTTTACTTGGTTTATAACCCACGCTTCCAACTTCACCGTTGCAAGACCATTTCATTTAGGACCGCTGATTGGCGTTCTGGGAACCTAGACTGCCGAATCCTCTCAATCTGCCGTGCAAAACTCTATTGCGTGCTGTGTGGGCACGACGTCTCTAGTGACGCGCTCCCAGACAGGCCATTGCAACACTGTTCTTTACTATTTTAGAAATACCCGAACGAAAGTCGATGGTAGCTTTGACACTATGGGGGGCGTACATCCGACATACGTGGCTTGCACCAAAAGCTATGCGCAAATCCAAGAATTGTATACAACCCTTGTCGGGAACCTCACAGGTACACTTCAGCCCCGACCACACCTCATTGAAAACATTCAAAACATCGGTCCTAGAGCAAACACACTGACAGTCCTCACCAAAAAACATGTAATCGTCCACGTATCTGAAGTTTTTAGCTACGTCGGAGTCCAGTGCAGACTCTAGGTCAAAAACACCCAAAAAGCTTTCACTCAAAACTAGCGCGACCCTCGACCTAATGCAGACCACCGACCACTGAGTGTAAAAGCACCCGTTCCAACCAATAGCAGTTGACCCCAGGTACACCGACAGGAGTTCAAGGAAGGAACTCGTAGACGCGCCGCACCTGTTTTGAAACCTTCGTTCATCATTATCTTCTCGAATGCGATTCCTGACGCACACCAGAAGTCTGTCCTGTGACAATGGGTAGAGGTCCTCCATATCAACACTGACCTCTGGCAGTACTATTACGGAGCCTTCTATCGACAATCTCGCCACTTCCTCTGAACTTTTCACCCGGAAAGGGTACACCCCACCGAGGGCATCAGATGCTTCGAGATAAATCCACACACCTCGCGCTGCCAAGACCAACGCTTGGAAACAATAAGGCGGAAAAGGTTTTGAGGTTTATGCGTTTTCCCGGTGAAAAATATTTCTGGCACGGTGCCTTTCACTACACGCCATAAGCTACGTTAAGAATGCAACAACTCGCCCAACAAGTCATTTTGCGGCACCCAAAAACCTCCCGAGTAATGGGTCGACCTTACAGTTTCTTTCAGGCACACTGCAGTCCGGCAATCTTCTTTAAAATCTGAACAATGTCTCAGGACATAGTCGAGAGCTTTTATGGAATTGCACTTTTCACAGTTGGAGGAGTCAGCCTTACCGATACTTTAACTGAATGAATTCGTAAAGTCTACGCCGATCTACAACCAACACAGCATTTTAGCATCAAGTCGTGAAGTTTCTGACGGCAGCTGTAATTGTTGTAATAAACCGAAGTTCTGCGGCCGTCGAAAGTGGCGAAGTTCTCTTGCAGCGTCAAACCTTGACAGGGGTATGAAAAGTGTGGGCGCTCCGTCATGGGCACAATGGGCAGCGTTGTCAGCGAGGTGGTTACCACTAATTACAGAATAGCCCAGCAGCCATTGAAAGACTATCATCTCCCTGGTTAGGGGCAAAATTACGGATTTCGTTGATTGGAAACTCCAACTGATGGTTGTTCTCCCGTCGTGGACACCACTCACAATGAAGGGCCACCTTGGAGCAGCAGAATATACCCCTACTCTCCAGAGAATTCGCTGTAGTTTATTTTCTGCTTGAGCCGTTAGCTATGTTTTTCGCTGCAATCAGGCTATACATTGTGAATCAACAACGCCGTCGAAACCTGCCACCACATTTTCTGCGTCACATGCTTTTGTAATGGTTACCTTAAAATTTCCGAAGTATGGGTTAATACACACTGTGAAGCACCCGTGCTGCGCGCCTGACTACCACTGGCCGAGATATCCGGGTACGCGTGCCCCATTGTTCGCTGCGTATATCAACCAAGACCCTATTTTCATAAATATTTTTAACGCAACCTTACCCTCTCAATTAGCAATACTGAAGCAGACCTTATACTACTTGTAAAACACGCACATTTTAATATGTAAAAAAGAAACGCATTAAAGGCCACACTCACTACGCATGACCGCTCATAGACAAACTGGAGAAGAGTTATTTTAGCATACAAAAAATAAAGAAGTACGCTGTGTTTATTGTACTAAGAAAATTAGTAGAAAAAATAGATGAAATGTTCCCGCCTCACTATTTCTGAGAAAAAAAGGCAAACAGGGTTCACAGTGATTACCCGAAGGGTCGCTTTATCACCGTCCGTGATTCACGGGGATAAAGCCCCTTTTCAGTACTTTTGTCTCCCATCCATTACCCTCCTAGCTTTTGCTCCTCCGTGACAGTGCTGCGAGTGCCTCCGGTCTCGTAAATTAGATTAGTGTATAGTGGCTGCCTTTTCCGTCCCGTGTGCAGCTGCCGCCTGCGAAACCTTGAAGCGTGTTGTGTCACGTGGGATAGTTTAAAGCGAAGAAGAGGCAGGTTGTACCGTGGAATTTTATTAGCAAACAAACGAATTTGTTTTTTTTTTCATAGCGTCGCAATCGCTACGCGCTATTGTGTTATGTATGTGCACGCTTCAGCCAAGCGTGCTTGAGGGCTCTGTGACTTGACAAAGTCATTATACTAGAAGTTAACTTGTATTGTGCGGATTTCAGGGATTAAATTTGTGACCTCAGTGCAATTGGGGCAAAAACAGGGCCACAATTTCTGTTTCTCTCTATTTTCGAACCAAGCTACATAGGATATCAGCAGAAAAATGTTTGGGAAAGTTTATACACAATTGTGGTGTTGCAATATGAATCCTGTGGATTTTGTTGCGACTATAATGCAGCAGTCTTCCATTTAAACGAAGAAAGACGTTGGACCTGTCCTACTTACTTTTGAAACACACGGTAATAGAGAGACTGGCATAGACGCCAGTGATGAAACATGTGCTCAATCGTTATCAATGCTTATGTGCAAAAATTCTTTAGAGCCTATATAAAGGTAGTTCGTACAGTTGTTTGCGTTCATGCAATACACTTATCAGGTGAAGAAAATCTTCATGTCCTACTCATTAGTTATGTTTACGTTGGCTCTAGGAGATCACCTGGATACACTCTGAGCAATTAGTACAATATTGCATTTGCATTTTTGTTTCAATAAATGCGAAGCATTTCTAAGTGAACTTCGCTGACTTTGACCGTATCTACCTTTCAAAATATCTAAGCGCCTGTACCACTTCTAGCTCTCCTGGCCGTTTCGATAATGCGATCTACTCCAACAATGGTATGACGTAACATTACCTATGACGAGCATAAGTTAATAGTTATAAGATGAAAATCGTGACATGTATGTAATAAATGAAACTGCTCTTGAAGTGGTTTGTTCACATGATATATTGCTGAACTTACATGGGATAGTATGACTGCAAGGCGAACATGAGAGATCCTAGCATGAAAATCATGACATGCTTGTCATGTAGGAACATGACAACATACCACGCTCATGGTGCACTCGCGGCCGTTTCGCTAGCTTCATGTATACCAAATATGGTATTACGTGGCGTAAATGAACGACGAAGGTAAATGACACGCCCAAACATGATCATGATGACATGCGCGTCATGTAAAATATTAGTTGTTGCTACTCTCATAGCGCGCTCGCGTCCATTTTGCTAGCTTCATATATATAGCAAATTTGGTATTACGTGGCGTGAATGGACGACGAACACAAATGCCAAGAGCAAGCGTGATGATAACGACATGGCATTCATATGCGGCATGATTTACGTTCGCTTCGTAACGTTGTGCTGATTTTAAAGTGGCATTTCAATCTTCCTCATTCGCGCTTCGCATATTGATTCCCACTCTACATGGGATCTGCCAAGTTTTTGTCACTAGTGAGAACACACTTGTATTTATGTACTACTTTACTTTTCGTGTTGCTTTCGCTCATCGCATCTTCAATTTTGGAAATATTTTATTAAAGCTATAGTTTAGGGCAGAACAGGAATGTCAGAAATGGGGGATCTTTAAGCTTCGCCTTTAAGAGTGGAACATGAAAGCGATATTCTGTCCCTAATGCGCACTTCAATTACATAGAGTATAAATTTCATTGTATGACGTCACTCGAGAAGTGTAAATAGGTTATTGCTGCAATGCAATTGATAAAGTTGAAAGTGGCTTCTGCCAGTGACACTTTCGCATTCTGTGTAATGGGTAGCGTGCTTTAAACCTCGAGCATTTAGGCGTGTGAAATGTTTCTCAACACTCTACGTATTCTCTACGTGGTTCTAAGGTAATACACGCCATACCATCCCTGTTTTTTGTAAGGGGTGGCCAGCTTTAACCATGACTTAGTTACCATATAACATGTTCTGACGCCTGATGGCCATTTAATTTAGTACCACGCAAATTACTCTGATATTACAAGTAGTATTGTGATGTTTGCATACAGAACGCGTGTGTTTGTAAAGAATGATGAACGTTATTTTTACTGACTTCGAAGCAAATTTAGGTATTTTCACTGTATTTCGAAACAGGCTGCTTAGTGGAACATCTGCTTGCCATGGGTCAGAGTTAACTTGTGAACTCTGTGAGATACAGAATGGGTCAGATACTCTTTTATATCCAGAAATGTTTACTATTTATTCTGCTTGCGTCTTTATCCATTTTGCGGTCACGGACAAGATTATAACTTTCCCTCATAACAAGCGAAGCAGACTCCAACGCCGACGATAGAGTTTGAGCGCATCAATACGGTTTATCGTGAGTGCTTAAATCGCAATCAAGGTTAATGGCAGGGAAACTTCTGTAGACGCCTATACGTTCACTAAATGGCTTCCCATCATTTATGCAGCTCCTTATGGGACATAGCGAAATCCACGCGAGGAAAGAACCCTGAAAGTAATACAATATACAAAACATGTTCCAACACAGTTTTTGTTATATAAATGAAGCCAATTTGCTGGCACTAACACAAAACTTGGTTGGAAAGTACATTTAGTAGGCCACTCATCACTGAAGACGACTGCTAAAGCAAATAAGAAAATCTTCCACGAGTGCGCTTGAAGTGAGCACCAGCTAAACTTACATCAACTCATGACTGGATGGGATTCTGTAAGTGCACTTTTGGTTAATTCACCTTAGTTTCAATATAAAACCTACTCTTGCAAATTTTATTCAGTGTGTGAGGGGAGACGACTTCCAGCGGCACAAAAAATAAACAGAATGATGTATTCAGTGATCAACGACGTCATTTTGTGCGACCCTAATTTTATTTTATGTAGTTGTAGAACCGTGATTCGAAGAATATATGCTAAGGTGGGCCAGCGAGTCCTTGCTGCACAGGTGTGCTGCCATTTATTTCGCTTTGGTTCGATTTGAATACTGATTTTGAGAACTTTTATTATCAGGTCGTGACATCTTCCGCAGCTGAATTAAACCTAGCAGAAACGTACTCGTGGCGGTTGCTGCATTGCTTGTTTGCTTCACAGAAACGCAGGCTTATCAAAGTGCACATTGTTATTTTTTGCATCAGTTTTAACAATAACGAATCGTGCGTAGCCACGCGTAAGGTTATCAGATTTTGTTTTTTTAATAGACACTACGACCAAATGTTAATACATTGCACACAATGAACAGCAATAGAGGTAATAAGTACGTAAAGTACGCACACCGAAAATGGAGAAATCGGCACACTAAAGCGGAATACGAACACAGCTGTGATAGACTCCTAGTGCCAAGAGAGTATAAGTTGTGCACATGCCAGGACAGAAAACCATGCACTACGATACAAACGGGGCGAAAACAGAAACGCATCCCGTTAGCAACCGAGAGAAGAGCAAGCCAACGACATTGCTGGCTCGTAGCTTGCGGTCAATCGGCTAACATCACATTACTTGTGTGGCATAAAGGTACCAACGTTAGCAAACAGAAATAACGAACAAGTAACTACAAGTGCAACCATAGTTAATCCGCCTCGTTTCCTTGCTTTCTGTCTCTCTCTATCTCACAACGTTAGTCTCACCACAACCTTGCTTCCACTCACCCATTCCATCTGCCTTACTGTTGTCCACTTTATACGCTTACTATTGGAGCCATTTTTCAGGCGAATACGATTATTTTGATGTTGTGCAGCTTCGAGTGTCTTACTTATTTTCCGTCGGACATCATTTATTTGTCTGAGCTTTCGTCTCGTGGAGTCATGACGACGACGCAAAATATCTCGATATTATAAGGAAGCCACTTGACTGCGGCTGCACGAAGATGCTTCGAGGCAGGTAAAAAACCAATTCACTGACCTTCGGATCAAAAAAGCTGTGTTAGTGGTTGGAAATGGCCGTAAACATTGTAAGAGCAGTAGCACATACCTAACACTATAGCTAGCTTTTCTCTACTGTCGTTTTTCTGTCGTTATGATAATAACGAGTGACATAATAGGCTTGTCTTTTACTTTTAGTGTACTACACAGCTTCTTTTTTGTTAAAGCAAACAAAACTGTTCTAATTTGCATTTTTGTCCAGCATACGCCCCCTTTTTTATGTTTGCAGTCCTTTTGTGAATGTCGTCATATATTCGAATATGCTTTGTACACGAGAGTAAGTCCAATCCAATCTCCATGTCTTCTTTCCGCTAAGCTAGTTTGCTAAGAGTAGCTAAGTGGTGCATGCTTCTTCTCTAACTTTTTTGGAATGCTTTTGGTGGATGAAAATCACATAATTATCTTGCACTTCCCAAGAACCAAAGTGCTACCTTTTGTAAGCAACATCGCAAACAAAAGTTTAGCTTACGTGAAAGAAATTAATGACCAAATGTTTCAGAGTTGGCCTTGTCTACCGATTCAATAGTGATAGCCCGATTATCAGGGAGTGCTCGTGAATGGTTGCCAATATTTATTGACGACACAAGGTCTTCTATCATCCCCCACTAGTGTCAAAGCAGCTGATTAGTGGCTTTCTTTACTAAAGTGAAACCCCTAGACGCCTGATCAAAGAGATAATTGGCCTTCGGTGCCGGCGGGAAAACACAAGTGGTGTGAAAAACACCATGCGGTGACGCTACGATATGAGGTCCCATATGATAAAAATTATGATATGATTATGAGGTCACATTACGTGACGTAACATCACGCATTCACATGGTGTCGTAGCGTGGTCTAAGGTGGGCTGACGACTAAGTTTGTGAGAAACTAGGTGATGTTCAGACAGGATGAGAGCAACGTAGTTGAAAGACAAGGATATTTCAACTTAGTTTTGACATACAACGCCTATAATGCTTACAAATTAGGAGTAGTGTAAATACGTGTCACGGAGCAGAAGACATTTGGAGGGGAGGTTACGAGGATCAAAAACTTTAAGGAGAAGGAGAAAGCTTGGGGAGAAGGTTGTTTGTGTAACATCACACGTAGATAATTATTAAATTGTGTCCGAGTATCAACAGTATCTCTATGTTCATAAGATTCTGAAGGCATTTCAAAACACAAATGGCCCTTGGCCCTTATTCACAAATGCTTCTCGGCCCATAACTCGACGTCAAAGATCCCTCGAGGTCAAGTTTTGAGTCGAGCAGCGTTTGTGAGTACAGGCCTTAAGCTCACTGGTGAGTCAGACCTACGTTCAGAACACGCAATAAAGCATTAGACCTAAAGGTCACTTTTGATGACAGCCCGTCTTGTTAGGAATATCACCCGATATGTGTAAAACCACCCCTTAGTTACACGGCAGGGCACTCAAAGATGATAAAATATAGGCGTCGCTACCTCGAAACTCGTGGCCGAAATCGGGATTTGTTGCGTGTACCAGGCAGAAAAAAAAAAGACTTTGAGCAGGTGGGTTGCCTTCATAGGCTCGGTTCTAGGATTCCTGTAGTCACTTTCGTCGGCGAAGTACTTGTGTGACAGGTAAAGAAGGAAACACAAAAGCAAACAAAAAAAGTGGTAAAGAAAATGCACCATTATTCGCGAGAAATAAAAATAGCGCATGAACTTGAACAAGTGTGGCCTTATGCTACAATATTAAGGTACTCCTTTATACAAAGATTAAATTGGGTATATTGTGCCCATTGGTGAACAAAAGGCGCGAAATAGAAATCTTTTCCCTTAATTTTTTGTGTGTGAAGTACAGGGATGTTTCATTGCCCTGTGCATACGTGTAGTATACAAACTACGCTCATCGTGTAGCAAAGTGTACAAAGGGCGAACGGAGCGCTGCCTCTGTGTACGACTGACCGAACACTCTGTATCCATGAAGACCTTCACATATACCAGATTGTCTTTGCACTGCTATATGTCTGGGTGCACCCTCCTGTCCAGTGATACAATGATGCTTTTCACGCAGTCATCAAACAATGAAAGAATTCGTGGAAGCCTTCTACATTTGAAGAGATGGACTGTCTTACGTCAATCAACCTTATCAGCAGTCTATTTGTCTGACTTGCCCTTCGTAAGCGTCAATTACTATGCGTGATTTGTTTCTATACTCTACATTACGAATTGGTTTCAATGACGCCATAATGAGTGGTTAACTTTGTCTTTTTTCTATTTTATCAACTAAACAAACACTGTTACTGCAGAAAAATACCCATGAAAACGGTTCGGTTTTAGCGTATGATGGTTCATTGCCTGAACAATTCGTGTGGCGCCACACAAGAACTACAAAACATCGGATTAACAGCCCAAAATGGCGGCGCACAGATGCCTTACGAAAAATTTTCTATATGCATTGCGGTGTTCTCTCGCCAGCGTCTCTGCACACGTTCATTAAGTTTATCGGGATGGTTTCTATAAAATGTACATTAAACAAATCAGCATATGAAAGCCAACATTTGCGTTGTGTTGCCTGCCTTCGTCCCGTCAGTTCGCTTGCCATTTTTTTTCATATCATAAATAGTAGTTTTTACGCAGAACTGGTGTTTTCATTATGGGCAGTCCCACGGGGGCCTGTGTAGAGCAATAAGTGCATGCTTCACGACCCACTGATTGCATGGACATTGATTCAATATTTTTTGTTGCTACAGCATTTTTAAAGCATGTTTCGAGTGCATTGGATGACCCCAACCAAAGAAAAGTTTAGAGCCATTCAATACACTCATTGAAGGCGAATGACCAGCGAAGATGTTTTGCACAAGGCTCACAGATGACAGAATTTTCAACGAAACATCAACTGAACAAACCTACTGCTAGCCTGACAATGCCTGATTGAGAATTAGATAAGGAACGTTTCTCGAGCCTCCTTGAGCATACGGCAAGAGTTACGAGAAATGTCTCCTACGAGAACCTCATCTGAATTCAGCGTTGGTTTCTTCAAAATGTTTTCAATGAACAGCGTCATACTTGCGTCTCGTCACAATATCCGTTTCGCGACGTACGTTGTCTTTTCTCACTTGCTACGCGCCCTTGGCGTTTCGTACACAATATTTAATGCTTTTGCCACCCGCCGGCACCCCTCACATTGCCCATCCCATTATCTTTCTTCGTAGGCACGTTGCTTTTCAGCCGCTATAACTAATGAGGCGTTACCACAGCAACTGCTGAACACAAATAAAACGCACTACTCGGCAACTGTTTCATCTCCTTGATTGCATTTAATCGTGGGCGACTTTCACCACCTCAGGGACAGGTTAAAGAACCCCAGGTGGTCGAAATTTTCGGAGCCCTCCACTACGGCGTCTCTCATAATCATATGGTGGTTTTGGGACGTTAAACCCCATAAATCAATCAATCACCACCTCAGGGAGCTAGGGGAATCTTGCCAGGCATGTGATTGTACGCAGACGTTTTTGTTCACAGGCATGGTAGCTTAGCCACACTGCATCTTCGCTCGAGAACTAAGAAAAGAGCGAGCAGCCGCAGCCATTCTCCGTGAAAATCGCACACAGCGAGCACGTGTTCGTGATTCTGGGCCAATCACGTGGTAACCTCGGGACCCTGGTAGACGGACGTGCGCTGAAAGCAAGGAGCGATAAGAGCGCAGACGGGAAGATTGCTAAGAAGGTCCGGAGCATCTCTGCATGGGAGGCAATTGAGGTTAGGCTGGAAGCAGGCCTTGCGGATGTGCCGCCGCTGGTTCTGTGCTTTGATGCCAACGTGGCGAAGCCTAAGGAGGAACAACGCTCCTATTCGCCAACTTCCGATTAGCCACGGCAATCTCTACTCCTATGCCTGTCTCATGCTTTTTTTCTTTTGGGTCCTTTTGTTAGCACGAGAAGAAAGCCAAAGCCAACTGTGTTTTTGCTTTATAACGGTGGTGCATGAAGTGGTCGTTCCTTGTTGGTCCAGTGTTTCAGATTGACCCCGCATAGTTAACATTTAAAAGGTAGCTTGGAAAAGAAAGCCCTGTGATATGTATACAGAGCAGCCGATCGAGCAATACCAACCGCATGTTGCCCATGATAAATCAAAGTAGAATCGACCTGATCATGCCCGTTGTCGAAGGTTCGCATGAGAGAATAATAAAATTTGTCGGTTGTAAGCAAGTGATGTTATTGTTGATCTGGTAGGTGTGGGAGAATATGGAGAATATCGTTTACTTTGGTTCTATTCGTTTCACAATGATGGTATGTAGCAATATAAGGTTTATATGAAAATGGCAGCAGTTCCCACGCTTTTTTCTTTACGTGTCGCGTAAGGTGATCCCACCGCCATATATTGACCATCATTTGTAGTCGAGAGCCATTATGAAAAAACTTGCATTATTGAAGTGGATGATCTACTGAAGTATAAGGGAGGTGACAGCCGGTTGCGTAGTACCCCCCACCTGACCACTTAAAGGACAATAACCACCCGTTCACCTTCAATCATCTGACACAAAATTTTACCTTCTATAGCATGTTTAGACCAAATAATTGACACGTTCATCCGTGTAGCCACTGATACAAGCCATTCAAAAATTATAGTAATCAAACTCGTGTGAAATGCATGTGAGAATATTGCAGCATAACTTTGTTCTTTTGCATTTTTTTAAACCAACCAGCCATTTTGAACGTAAAATGGCGCTATATGACGAAATACCAAGGGCTACGGGGATTTACTCATCAATAGTGACACTCGCTTCATTACCCTTGTAATCAGCAAAACAATGCTGCTTGAGAAAAACTTTTTTAGCTTTCTTCATTACGTATGAATGTTTTTTTTAAAGCCAGCACTCCCATTGCCAACCACGTCACATAATACAGTTAATATTGCTTCATAAATGGCTAACACAACCTCGCGTTTCATAAAATGAATTTGTTTACTGAGGTCATCGACCCATTACACCAAAGCTAAAGACAAATAATAAGTCAACCTTGAGTGCTACAATGGCAGTCCAGAAACCTTGTAATATTACTTCAGGGCCAAGGAAATGAATACTTCGAAAGAAAATCCCGTTTTAGGGGTTCGTACTGTGTTAGTGTACTTCAATTCATCCGCCTGAAGACACACGTTATGACGTAGTAGTCGCCTTACTCATAGCTGATCGCTTTTACTGCATGACCACCGACACTATCAACCCCGCCGCGGTGGTCTAGTGGCTAAGGTACTCGGCTGCTGACCCGCAGGACGCGGGATTGACTCCCGGTTGTGGCGGCTGCATTTACGTTAGAGGCAATGTGGCTCATGTGCTCAGATTTCAGTGCACGTTAAAGATCCCCAGGTGGTCGAAATTTCCGGAGCCCTCTACTACGGCGTCTCTCATAATCTTAGGGTCATAAAGTTTTCTAATATACACTACAGGGAACTCTGGCGCTCATGTCGATGGGAGCTGCAACGCACGGTGCTTCAGCGAGCTTGGGAATGAAGGGTAGTACGCACATTTGTCTAATCTTCGTACTTCTGGCCTACTTTTGGCTCCGTGTGTGTTCACGTGGCTTGGAGCTGTTTTCTCGCGAAACAAAAATCGGCAAATGTTCATACGTTGTGCTTCACCACCTTATTCTTTTAGACTTACCTTTCCAAATCGAGTCATTAAGTTCAAGAGGGTTGAATCTTTCTTTCAAAACAAAACCGAAACACAGCAATAAACGAAGCCGCAAGTACGATTCGCCACCTGCAAGTACGAAGACTAGGCAAATGTGTGTACTACCCATCATTCCCATGGTCGCTGAACGATCGCAGCGACAGAGTCCCCTCTAGTAATTTTAAGAAACTCAATGCATATTGTGGTTTTGGGACGTTAAACCCTACATACCAATCAAAAGAGGGAATCTTCAAAAATGAAAGTGCGTCGATATATCCTTCATATAGAATGCTAAAACACAGCGACCACTAGATACACGAGTTTGCAACATGGAAGATAAAGACAGTAAAACATATCGAGAAATTTAGAAGAAGGTGTTGCATTACATTACTGAAAAATAGAAGTTTTACAACATAATCTATTTTAAGTTTAAAGTCGTAGAAAGGTTGTTTTAGCGAAAGGTCTCTGAGGACAAAAAAGAGCATTTGGCTGTTTGAGATAAGGGTATTCGCGTAAATCTCAGCTTGAAGTCCAAGGAAAAAAATAGCTTTTTCAAATAGGGTATTCGTTGATTTCAATTTTTATTTACATTGTGCAAAATAAGAGAATAATTGTTTTCTCCCAGTTTTGTCACTTGCTGGTATTGAAGAAAGAAATCCTTGTATTGAAGAATTATTAACCCTATTTGCATGCAACAGCAAATCATTCACCACATCGTACAGCTAAAACGACCTCGCGAATGTAGATTGTACGTGAGAACTAGGCTGGTCTTTCAATAACGAAAATAAACAAACAAAGGAAGTAATTCTTCGGAGCTTTCTCCAAAGAAGCGTGAGTGGCACAGATAGGGTAGCCAGGATTATTCAGGTTTAAAAAGTGGTACCCCATACACAAAAAAATCAACGAATAAATTATGCATGCTAATCTCATTTCAAAAAACGTTGAAGAACCCACCGGTAAAAATAATGCAGCTGCGTTGGCCCTAAGGTGGTCTAGTTTTTATTTTTCTCGTTCACTGGCTACGTTCCCGTGGCTTATGTTCAGTGAAATAAACAGGTCAATTTTGCACTATTAGGTGCTATGAAACTAGAAGATGCAATGTGAAGAGAGGCAAATAAGTTAAAGCGTGCTACTGACGTCAGTAGATCTCGCTAGTGGCACATTGCATCAAGCGTATAGGCGCGCGAATCCTGCGAAGCGCAGACAACTAAGCAGGCAATCGAGATGCGCTGCTACTGAGGATGTATGACATATTGTTTACTGCACATTTCAATTAAGATATACAATGTTCTCCCATTATTAACAACTACATGATTGCCTAATCTGTACATGATGACACAATGTGCTTAATTTGGAGATGCTGTTGCCAGGCAGAAGATCATCATCAGCCAAAGCAAGCATTGTTGCTGGCTTTACACAGAATTTACTGTATAGTTTTTGAGTTCATAGTTGTCGGGTGCGAAATGCCCATTTTTTCTGCCTGTTTGACAAGCTGGCAATGTTTTTCTTTCGCAGCGCTTGGCAAATTACTAATCTTCAGAAGAGCAATAATTTGTAACATCATAGAAAGATAAGATTCCGCTCCCTCTATTGTTTTCACTTGCTTCAGCTCATTGAGGCAGGGCGTTTTAGCAAGAATGCTTTTTTCGATTTTTAATTTGTTGTTCGAAACGCTTCAAGTTGAGTCACGCTGCATTTATATTTTCAGTAAGTTATACTGACGTAAATTATTAGTCTGTTGTCAAGGGCTAGCGGAGTAGACTGAGTAAACGAAAATCTCTGAAACAGAAATGCTGCTTAGATGGAATATGTCCTTCTGACAAAATTAGTTTCGCACTTGAATTTTGCACTCATGTTCCTTCCTCAGTAAACGAAACTTCTGTCAAAGAGCGCGTATTTGTCTATTTCCTTCAGGTTCCGTTTAATGAGTCTACTGTATTTAGCTTTTAAGAGCTTGTAGGCCTTCGTGAGATAGTTGAATGAACTTTTCTTGTTGATGTGACGTTTATGCAAATTATTTTAATGTGGCACAGTGGTGACCAACCGCGGGTAACTTGGGAGTGAAATCCACTACTAGATAATCTAGTGCACCGACATCTTTTTGAGCGAAGGATCACGCGATATTACCTTCATTGTCTACTTCAGTAGCGCTGAATTGAGTAGAAAACAAAATTTTAGAGTCACATCTGCGCTACAGTTCTGATTGAGGGCAGAGATTCTCTTCATCTGTGCGCTTAGCAATACATAAAAGTGCTACAACGTTCCTTCCTTAAAAGATGCCTTGCATGGTAGGCCGCTGCTGGGTGCCAGAGTGCTGGACCCAGAAAATGAAGTCTGATGCGCGCCTTCACATATCTGAGAAGCTATACGCAAAGCGTTGACTTCAAAACCTGAAACCCCCAACAACAACTTACAACTGGCAGTCGTCATAAAAACAGCCACCGCATAAGAGCGGTGAAAAGAAAGGGTGAATTATAACACTAACACGGAGAGAGGGCGTTCCGGTAGTCGCAGCACTACTGAGTCCCGGTAGTAGTATTCGACCAGCCACTGGCATCATAGCGCCCTATACCAATGCCGCCTAAGGCGTTTGTCCTACTTGAAACAGAGTAAAGCGTTGCCTCCGCAATCCACTCTGAGCAAATTTCACGAGTTACTTTTGGAGGCCACGAATGACGACTATGATTGCGACGTGCTCTTCGCACTGATTTCACTCGGTGACGACGCAATTAAGTGGTTTGTATTTCGCGTTGTTTTAGAGTGCACACCGTAGAGCAGATTCCTTGTGCAACAATGGGGTATTGCCATCGCCTACGCATACTACAGTTCGATGGCTAAGAGAATCGCCGCATTAAAGACCGCCGAAAGACAATGGCGTCAGCGGGTGAATGTCACGCAAGTGAGTTTGGTGCAAGATCTGAGGTGGCTGTAGCCACTAAAGCGAATAGAAATCAAATATTATCCTGTAATAAACATTAAAATACATATGTGAACACAAGTATCACTTCCATGCGTTATACCGATTCCTATATCACAGGAATTTTCAGGAATGCGCTAACCAACTGATGCAGCCATTGGCGATTGTTTTAGCGACATACAATATAGCGCCAGAATTCGGTGGTGCGGGACGCCGGCTGCTGCTCTAGAATGGGACTGGCGGCGCGTTGTAATTTTAGCGTTATTAATTCGTCACTTTGTCACGCCCTCTGCGCTAGCAGTAAGCCCGAAGATCTCGCAAGGACAAACTAGTGCTTCAAATTCAAACTTTCGGTAACGCAGGTTCTCATGCTCCTCAACAGGTTAAATTTTGTCGCGACCACCTACAGCTCATCTCTGGAGCGGACTGTTTAGACATACAAAATTAACTTAAGCCTGGTGCTTCCAACATCAGAACAGTTTTCTCGCAATTAAATATATGGTGCCTTAGTCACAGCTCGTTGCTTAGTAGCCATCCTTCGTCTACGCATTAAAAATTATAGCCTTATACGAATTAAATGACATTTTTATGACGTGTATGCTAATTGAGTAAAATACCCCCCCCCCTTCCCCCGAGAAATAAGGGAAACGATTTTTCTTCCATGCGTAAGCCCTTACAAACTCAAGTTAATCTATTCTTTACCTGCCTTTACCTGCCTTTACCTGCCTTTACCTGCCTTTATGACGTCCTTTGTCATGCATTCATCGTACACATTACAGAGATTGATTGATTGATTAGTAGGGTTTAACGTGCAAAAACCGCAATATGAGTATGAGAAACGCCGTAGTGAAGGGCTCCGGAAATTTCGACCACCTGGGGTTCTTTAGTGTGCGCCCAAATCTAAGCATACGTGCCTACGGCGTTTCCGCCTCCATCGCAAATGTAGCCGCCGCAGCCGGGATTTGATCCAGCGACCTGCGGGTCAGCAGCCAAGTACTTTAGCCACTAGACCACCGCGGCGGGGCCACATTACAGTGGCTACATAAACCACGATTTTGAAGTGTTAGAAATTCCTGCGCCGTGAACTGTAAAACACGTTAATGTGTATAATACGATAAGTTTCACGATATTTGAGGAAAATATTTTGTAATGACAGTGCTTTGCTGATCATGATAATACTTGATAAATTTTGAGTGCTTTGTATTAGCAACATCGTTGTGTTATATTTTTCAGACTAATAATATTTATCCAACAGATAATAGTAAGGCATTGTTGCTCTACGTTAGAATAACTCATGCACAGTTCACTGTCGTCAATTATGAAATGCATCAACTAAAAACTGCACCTCTCCAGACCTTTGAGTGTTCTAAAAAAGACAACTATGCCTTAATTCAACATGCCCAAATGTTATTTTTTGCACAAGTGAAGGTATCACTCACTAGCAAACGGCTGACATCTGTAGTCACTAAAGAGAAATCAAAAACAGCACCGTAAGGCTTCGAGGGTATGACATCGAATTAAGCACAAGCAAGATTTATGTTTGCCTGCTTGTAACCTATGAAAAGATTAAAAAGGCTGGGTGCTGCAATAAATGCAGTCTCCTCAAGAGCCTTCTCTTTTGTTGACTTTGCAGATGTCATAACACGGTGTGAGTTTGTTGAGCCCTGAGGAAATTCATTTTCCGTTTTAGCAGTGGACAAACACGGTATCCTTTTCAATGTTTTCGTGGAGCAGCACATATACCAAAATTTCAGTCTTTTGCTTTCGAGTGAAGCAAGTGGTACCAAAAGCGTATAGTGTACAGTATAGTATGGTAAGTTATAGTATAGTGCAATGTTTGCAAAGCTGCACGTCATAATATAGCTTTTTCTGCTTACCCGAAGTGAATGAAACTCAAGTATTGAAAAAGACGGTGAGAGAAATCGCAAAGCAATTTCGGACTAAATTCGGTCAGAACAGTGTCATTCTTTTACGTGGTTCTACGAATAGGGATAAACAATCACAATAAGTAAATCGCGTGTAATTAAAAAAACAATAAAACAAAAAGTCCCGTCATCTCTAGTGCGATGCCGAGAGTGGAGCGCGGAGCTGAGCGGCTCCCCTTTTTTAATTCTTTCACTTTTCTCTTTCTTACTTCCTTCTCTGTGTTCTTTCTCTGTTTCTTTCTTTGTTTACTCCCTTCTTTTTTTAAGATCTTTATATATGTTAACCTTCTTTAAATGTCTACTTTTACATTTTTCGCCATGCTCTTCATCTCTACCTTTCCTTCTTTTCCTGCTGCTCACACTCACACCTCTTTTATTTACCCTTATTTTCTGTTCCCATGGTCATGATTTGCGATATTATACTATAATTATTATAATAGGCTATATTATACCTTACCATACGACACGAGATATTATTAGTGTCTGGCCTCCACTGCGGTGGTCTAGTAGGTAAAGCACTCGGCTGCGGACCCGAAGGTGACGGGATTGATTCCTGGCTGCGGCAGTTGCATTTTTTGATGCAGGCGAAAATGCCGTAGGCCCATGTTCTAGATTTGGGTGCACGCTAAAGAACCCCCAGCGGTCGAAATCTTCGGAGGCTTCTACTACGGTGTCTCTCATAATCATATGGTCGTTTGGGGACGTTAAGCTCCACATTATATTATTATTATTGTCTGGTCGAATACCTCCATTGCAGAGATGGTATACAATTCTCGCCATCTGATCATAGGTGACATGTCTTTTTTCTCTCGTTCCATTTCTTTTTATTCGGTCTCTCACTCATCAATTCTTGTGACATGCTAATTCATGAGTGAATCGGTGCACATCGTCTGGTAACAAAGAAGGAGATAAGGAGCAGGACGAAGATGAAGAGGTCTGCTAAGACAGCGTGCGCCGGTTTTTTTTCGGTCGACGCCAAACTGGACTAGACAGAACTTAACAGCTATTCTGTGAGGAAAAAATTTATGGCCCCACAAACTGTTGTGTTTGTCTTTTACACGTTTCTCGATTATATTTAGTTACGCACGCAGTCACCAACCACCTGCACCAACTAACGCGCTACTTTCGGATACCTCGAAAGACGCAGAAGGAAGGAAGGTGGCGGCGGATGCAGAGTGGCCATCTTTATCACCACGGCACGCTCGCATAAAGACGACACAAGATTCGACTAAGGATATCTGTGACAAAGACCTACGCGTCATCGCTGTGTTGAGATTGTTGGTAAGCAGATTGCACACACTCCTAACTGGATTGACAACCTTCAGCTCGAAGCATAAAGCAAGTTTCATATACCTTAGAGCCAGTCCTTGCAAGCCTTCCTTAACGTCACGGATTGCAGTGTGCTTCATCTAAGACAGTCGAAATCGACCCGTCCTTTGTGACTGTCCAGTTTTATGACTTCCTGGGCATGCTCAGTAACCACTGCTATGCATACTACCATCTTACTACATCTCTTTAATCATCTATTCTTCTCATTCCCTTTACCTCTTCCCCCGTGTAGGGAAGGAAACCGGGTTCAACCTGGTTAACCTCCCTGCCTTTCCTTTGATTTTTTGTCCCTCTCTCTGAGAGAACAATAACATGATTAAAAATGAAGGTATTTGTAACTCTAAAAAAACGCTAATGAATTAGTTGTTTCTCGCTGGAGTCATCTCACGAGGGCGGTGCTTTAGCGTTTATTCTGCAAGGCATTCCTCTCCTTTGTTGCCTCAATTAAAGGTATACTTCACATTAGTTTAAATTCTAATGCACGGGTGCGTGTGTTATGTGGGTGTCTTAATATATTGGACAACGTGATTATTGCTACGTGTCAGTGGCATGGAGATAAAAAGGACAAAGCAGATGGACTCACCCGAGCTGTGTGGCTGGCGCAGCTAGTTTAACCGGCTGAACATATATTTAGGTCTACTCTTCCGAGTAGGTCGCCTTTTTGTAAGAATATCATAGAAAATACGCAAGTTTATTAGAGGCTGACTAGAAAAAAGGGTTGACAACTGTTGCGCTTTTGTAACACGGGGCGAAGGCCTTGCTGAAGTGTTGTGCGGAAGCGTTGGTTGAAGTGTTGTGCGGAAGCGTTGAGAAAAAAGTCAGAGGAAGAAAACAAGTGAAAGTCAGAATTAGAGCCAAAATCATAACCAGAGGTTTGTATGGCAGTGAAGAATTTTACCACAAAGCTACGACATGGCTTGAAAGAGAATGCAAAATAGACCCCATATTCGCATCATATCGCCGCAAAGTTCACTGCAATAAAACAAGTATTATAAAACAATGTAATATAAAACAATGTAATATAAAACAAATATTAACTACTGTTATTGGCAAAGCTATGAATTAATCATTGCACAACCCGCAAAAATACAGCGATTATCACTTGTTTTTGCATGCACATCACCATACCTTAATGTGCAGCTCATTAAAAAAACTGACAATCTCGTATTTTGATAAAGATGATAAAGCTGCTTCAACGTTAGTACCGATGTTAGGTTGGATCATTCAAGGTGCGCCAACTGCACAAATACTCTTACCAGCCTGCCTAACATGACGCCTTTGCTTGCTTTTAAGGCACTTCGACCAATGCCGTAGCTAGCGGAACGGGGTGCTTGGAGCTGCACCCCCACCTGTTCTCTCCTCAAACAGGTACTGCCCTCAATATAGGTGACTGCGTCAGAATCAATATGTTCAGTCTCCCTTTCCGAAAAATGTTCGTCGGTATGAGCCTGCCCATGATACACATATATCTATCCAAAAAGCGTGAAGACATTGTACCAACTCGGAGCACGTAACTCAGATGTGTAAAAAAAAAAACATTGGCAGATCCCACGTACCTGGGAATCAACTTTACGCGAAGCACGCGGAAAGAAGGTGACTGTGTTGCATTGTTTTAATTGAGCGACACGTGATGAAATGATACTAAATATATATACAAATGTTGCACGCAGAGACATATGTTGAAGAGAACATGTGTTTAGAAGAGCTGCGGATGTTCATATAAACAGTTTTTCTACTTGCACAATGATGTGAGCACTGCTACATAAATCAATTTCAGCGCATGGCACCTCACCACAATTGACTTTAACCTGACGTGACAGCTGTATGAAAGGAGTACATATTGTCGGGAATCCCCCCCCCCCCCGTCAGCTCTCGACGCTGGTTCCAAGAAAACCTGGGTTCCAGGCGTGGGAACGCGGCCCGGCTACGCTTTTCAGCGACAGCATGGCGCCTACCGATGGCGGTCATAACAGCTTCCCCCTCGCCAGATGAGTCACGGAGGGCAGCGGTCAACACTGCTGCTCGCAGGGACGACAAAAAGGTCAGTAGTTGAATGCCAAGAACTGGCCTTTGCTTGTGGCATGGTCCGGGCGATCGCCGAATCTTCGACAGCATCTCTGATACTTGACCACATGTACAAGCAAGCACTCGGCCCCCTTCGAACAAACCAAGCCAAAAGAGGGATAGCAAACCAATTTTAATTACTAGCTTTAACAAAAGCTCACACTCGGAACTCTCAGGACTCACTTGCGCTGAGAAACCAGACGTGCTACCTTACAAATTTACATACGATGCACAAAAAAAACTCAAATATCAATTTTGATACAGAAAGAGCACCCCAGAATGGCTTAGAAAGAGCGGCTGAGCGCGTCAGCGTTTCCATTCAATTTGCCTTTTTTTTTTCCTAATGTCAAAATGATATTTTCGAAGAATCAAGCTCTGCCTAACAAGGCGACTGTTCTTCGATGTCATGGTTTGCAGCCAAGTAAGGAGACACTGGTCGGTCTCTACTTTAAATTTAGCCCCTTTGAGATAACACTGCCACTGATGAATGCCCTACACAAGGCAAGCGCACTCCTTTCCTGAAGCGCAGTACGTTATCTCCTGTAGCCCAATTTCTGGCTCAAGTAAAGTGCAGCTTTGCTTGTTACCACTGTCGTCCTGACATAGAACAGCTGCTTCCTCCTTTTCATCGCGGACTACTTTCATCGGTTCTGTCCCGCTGAGAGCATCAGTCAGGAACTCGGATTCAGTGAGCGCTAATTTTGTCCGAACGTCCGTCTTTGTTTACGGCCGCCCATAATTGTCTTCCACTGAGACATAAAGCTCTCTAGCTTTTCTGAATCTTTGGCCTACACTGTGGCCAAAATACTCTTAGTTTGCTCAGAATTAGAAAAAGCTTACCGTTTCGCTCATATGATCCTTGATCAATTGTCTTCAAAGAAAACCAACAAAACAGAGACAAACACTTCTTTCTAGAAGGTTCGTTTGGTTGAAGCGAATTGCCTTTGCTAATGCCTCTGAGTAAATCTCACTGGGCTCTCCTGAGCGTTCAATTACTCTCATTTCTAAGCATTGCAAAATACACGGCGCTATTAACCAAACGCTTAATCCCTCAGACTTTGTCTTTCTTACGTTACATTGTAACACACCGTGTACAACACAAAAATAACCACAGGTAAAAACACCTGAAAAGCACCTCACAACAATCGCGAAGGTTTTTTTTTATAAAACCGTGTGCCAATGGCTCTCAAGTCTCATAACGCGCAACGACAACTGCACTGTGTTGCGCCAAACTTAACCATTTTACGAAATCATCTGGTCTATGTTAATATCTTCTTCCTTAAATGCCAATTCACGCCACATCCACATGACAGTAAAGGCATACGATATTAAACTAAACCTTTGAAACACTAAAAAAACAATTTTTTTAGTTTTTACATTCTCGGTATATTCGTACAAATGATTAATGGACTTCAATTTTCAGCCTTTAGTTCGGCGGTTTTCCTTTTCAAAAATTTACTCCGCATCATGTGACTTACAAACTTAAACAGACCAATATGCATCTCCAATTCAATAATCAGTAGCCATACTTAACACGCACGTGCAACCATTGTTAAAACTGACCACCCCCTTTTCTCAACTAGATTCCTCTGAATCGCACCCGATGGGGTCGTGGTCCCGGCAGTTTTGGAGCACGCCCGAGGCTACAAAATGCACAAACACTAAGCAGTGCACTTCCGTCACACCTAATTTTACACTTCGGCCTATTCCCCGTAGGAATTTGAAAGTGACGCCAGTAGCTCGGAGGGAGCCTGTGCCATTTTCTCTTTGTATTCAACCCTGCGCGGTATTTAGCCACTCTGCCCTTTCGACTTTGACCCTTCGGGCAAGGCCGCTTTTCCGAAGTCGTTGAGCTGAACCGCGCGCTTCGTTGGGGTGACGCACCTCCCTTTCTCCCTCCACACCTGACTCGCCGCTTCTGCCTCCATGAACAGCCCCATTGACGTTTCCTTAAACGGATTAGTGGCCTACCCTTTCGTCTTTCGCGGGGCGGTGTGGGACTAGTCCTATGCTTAGGCAGTGCCGAACGCTTTCGCTTCTTCCTTTTTCTGCGATGTTTGCAAACCTGCTCGGTGTTATCGCTGCACTGCTGAAGCTTGGCGCTCTTGCTCTCATCAGCCACTGCGCTAACCATGCCTAAATTTGACAATGTCGAAAGGTCCCCCCGAGGCACGAAGAAGGTTTCCAGCCTCTTACTGGGCCCATTAGGGCTGCTGGCACCCTCTTCATCCACGCAAGGAGCGTCTTTCGACATCGTCCCTACCTCGAGACTGGCCAAGGGCTCGTTCTCGACATGCTCTAGATTGACGCCTTCGAGAATTCGCGGGCCCTTTTCTGGCGCAATCTGTTCCGTTCGCGCTTTATGAGGCACCTCAACTTCCGGCGCTTTGCGACGCGCCTCGCTTTCAGACTCTTGTGCGAGTCTTTCTTTCTTTTTGCTAACAGAAGTTCCGAATCTTCTGATCAGCTCTGCTTTGATAATTTCATAGTTGTTCGCGTGCTGCTCACTGAGTCGCGCAACAACGTCCGCTGCCTCGCAGGGCAGAACCGTGAGTAGCTTGTGAGACCACGTGTCTCGCTCACACTTAAGTTGACTACACTTTCGTTCAAAGAGTCTGAGATACAGGCCCATATCCCATGATACCTCAAATGGCTGCATGTACCTAGACATCTCGAACTCTGCCTCCTTTTCGAGAAGTACTCCTCGCTGGGGTCCCATTTTCATACGCAACTCATAGTCTTGTTCGAAAAACTTTCTCTTGAGGCCTTCTCTTTCGTGTTCACTTTTTCCTTCCATCTGAGCTGCTCTTAGTTTTCTTTCGATGATGAGGTCCCATTCTTCACTTAGTTCCTCATCATCAGCCCCCAAATCATTAATCGCTTGAATGATTATGGGTTTTCGTGCCAAACCCTTTGTATCGATCCCCAATTCCTCACATAACAGCAACAAGTCTCACTTCTGCAGCTCCCGTAAGTCCATGATCGTACTGAGTGCTCGCTACTTCCAAAATAACTTGCCGAAACGGCGAAACTGAGTCTTTCGGCAAAGTTAACTACCAGTTCTAAAATTTACCCTCTTTTAGAACCTGGTTCACTCAAAGGAAAAGCCAAGCACTCACCCATACGTGATCCATGTCTCGAGCCAGCTGCTTCTCCTGGGCCGACTGTTGTTGTCACTTGTAGCTTCGAATCCCACCGCTGCCAACCAGTTGTGGTGATCCCACCTGTTGTGGTGGATCCAGGGGTTCTGTGTCGTATCCCACCGCTGCCACCAGTTGTCGGGAATCCCCCCCCCCCCCGTCAGCTCTCGACGCTGGTTCCAAGAAAACCTGGGTTCCAGGCGTGGGAACGCGGCCCGGCTACGCTTTTCAGCGACAGCATGGCGCCTACCGATGGCGGTCATAACAATATGTAATGGTTATAAAATTGGGTAGGCAGCACTGCAACCACTATTGACGTTTCGCGAAGATTAGGGTCTATTTGAAAAGTAGTACCGAGACCTGGCGTAGTTCTGTGGTAGAATGCTTGACTGCCACGCAGAATGCTTGGGTTCGATTCCTGATGGGACCCTGTAATTTATTATTTGCATTCGTGGGGTGGCTGACGCTGTCAGGTTTTTCTTAACACTGACATTTATTCTATGCCTTCGTTGGGTCGACGCTACCGATATTGGGCATTGCTTAACGCTCACACGTTAAAATTGCCCGTTGTGTTTTCGTCGTTCCTGGGTAGATAAAGTGTCAATCACTTGTGGCACATACCTGATTACCAGCGACACATACCCGACCGTGAGTATGCGTCACTGTTTGGCGGGAATTGTTTGATGATGTACGCGACGGTATTTCGACATTACTCATGTCTTGACCAGCGCGTCATATTCGTCAAGTCATCTTACCCTCCCATGCTAATTTTAGTTCACGCCAAGTTAAGGGGATGACCACGAGAGCACCCAAACGTAAGCGGCTAGATAGATAGGTAAATAGATACTCTCAAAGACCACACTTTTAAATGCTTTGCGGTTAAAAGTGCGGCTTAGGGCACTGCTTCCTTGTGGCTTCACATGACATGAACTCCCTGATTGAGTGTAATCTGCGGAATTTTGTAATGAAAAAAATCACAGCATATCCACGGAGTGCATGATGATGAGTGAGGCGAAGCGTCCATGCGTCCGTTCATCTGTGCGTCCGTCCACGCGTAGTCCGTGCATCTGTACGTGCGACCGTCCACTCGTCCATCCAGCCGTCCGTGCGTTCGTTCGTTCGTCCTTCCGTGCGCCCGTTCATCTGTGCATCCATCCACGCGTAGTCCGTGCATCTGTTTGTGCGACCGTCCACTCGTCCATCCAGCCGTCCGTGCGTCCATTCGTTCGTGCGTATATCCATCCGTCATTCCATCTAATGAACACTCCAAGTGCTGCCATCGGGCACCTTTCCTTCATATATATTCATCATATAGAAGTACCACCTTCCAGCGGACATTCCAAGGACTAAACGACAGGTGGGACTGCCGGATTTGAAGAGCGGCACGCAGGCATTCACTTACGGCTGGCGCTTTGTGTCTAGTTCTCACCTTTCACCGCTTCTAGTTCATGGCACTGCGGCTCAACCTGCTAAACCTTGCTAAAGCCAAGGAGGTTGCGCCCACAGAGTTTAAAGTGGCAACCTTTTCTGGTGAGATAGTGCTCAAAGTGCGCCCTTCTGTTACAAGTGTTTATTTTTTTATTAAGCATCATACTAAAGGCAATTTTTATTGAAGATGAAGTCGCCGATACTCGTTTCTGTAGGTTATTTCATCGGAAACAACTATCTTTTCTGTTATAATTAACATGCGCGGGTTTTCTCCACAATTCAAAAGAGTGCACGTGTGCCGCTCCTTTGGTCTGGCCATGGAGGTGGCTACCTACTGCTACTACTACTACTACTACCACTACTACTACTGCAACTACTACTACTACTACCACATATATCACAGACGCACGACCCATGCCTTAAGGAGCATCGCTCCTAAAAAGCCTCCTTGATTACTCCCGAAACATTCATGCATCTTCATGATTATCCTAACTGTCGTTGTAGATTGATCCATGTCTCTCCTATAGTTGAGTGCGTGTGGTGCTCTAAAGCGTTGAGTGTATGTGAAATAATGTCTATAAAGTGAGTGATGATGAATGACCGAATCCGAGTCCTACGTTTCATATCTACTTGAAGTCGCCACATTGTAAAATGGTTTCTGCTTGTAGGTATTTTTAAGTCTTTCGTCGCAATTATAAACATGATATTATTGCATGGTTAAACATTTTCACGTCTCACATGTATTACCCGAGCGTTGCCTCAGTGTAATATTTTTTTAGTAGCCACTCTTTTCCAGTATAATGTATACTGACGGACATAAAGTGACATGAAGAGTAGACGACAAAACTGGCTTTCATGGTCCGTGTTGTCTAGGTTGAAGTCCGCAATTAGTATAGAAGGTTTGTGCTGGTATTTTATAATGCTTGGTCCCAATTGTCATTGTTGTTTATTGTAAACTTTTCTTTTATTCGCACACCCATTTATTTTTCGACTGCGGCAACAATTTTCTATACACCGTGACAGCGCACAGAGCATCAGTGACAAAGCTTGTAAAAATGGCTCATTATGGTAAATTTTTGATTCACGATCGCTTGAAATAAAAGCCCTTAACGTGGACAAAAACAGTCATGACATTGAAGGCGCTTGTCCGTGTCTCAGCTTTCCGTGTCGGCTCCGCCTTGGTGGTCTGCTGGTTAAGGTACTCAGCTGCTGACCAAAAGGTCGCGGCATCCTATCCCGGTTGCGGCGGCTGTATTTCCGATGGATGCGGAAATGTTGTAGGCCCGTTTGCTCAGATTTGGGTGCACGTTAAAGAACCACAGGTGGTCGAAATCTCCAGAGCTTTCCACTGCGGTGACATTGATAATCGTGTTGTGGTTTTGGGACGTTAAACCCCACAAATCAATCAATAAATCATTTGCTTTCCGCATTTAAGTTAAGCACTCGTATTTGGGCCGTAAAGTCCATAAAGTTTACATTGAGGTCGTGGACTAGTATACATTCTTCAGGCTTCTAGGTGTTTTGTCACAATTACCTTTCTGTTGTTAGACATTTTTGAAGTCTGCTGTTAAACTTCTTTATTTGAAAATCAGCTGTTCTAGCGATGTTTGTAACGCCTTACGTAAGTGCGTCCGTACGAACATGCCGCAACGCGTTCCCTTCGCCGCATTTGTTGGAGTGGTGCCGAGGAGCTCAGCCCGCAGCTCTGCATAGACTTAGAAGTGTGGCAGCTTGGGCTAGTTGGTATGACATGACGATAGTTATAGCGCGAGAACAAAACGACGACACAGAGACAAGAAGGACACAAAAGACACGAGCTTTTGTTTTTGTGTTGTTTGTTTTTGTTTTTCTTACTCATGTTCTGCGCTTTGTGCCATATGGGTTTTATCACATGCTTACTGTCTCCTCTATATATTTTCGTGCTCTGCGCAATAAACTCAGTTGGAAGTAGCGCTCGTGTCTTTCGTGTCCTTCTTGTCTCTGTGTCATCGTTTTGTTCTCGCGCTATAACTATCGTCATGTGCATAGACGTCACGCTCCCATCAGTCGCCTCCTTCTCAGGTGCGCGCTGATGTCACTCCCCCCTCACACGTATCAGGCTCACCACAGCGCCCGCAGCAACTGGCTCTTCCGCCCGCTCGCAACACACTTCTCTCTTTCTTCACACTCTCCACCACCCACAATGCTCGACCGCACGTCGAGTGGAAACACTCCTTTGGCTCGTTTATCTGCGATGATACTTTCACGAAACAACGTGCACGAAACCCAACCCGCCTCCCATCTCTGTGCGTGTAAAACAAACGTTTACGGGAGTAAATGCTACCCCGAGTTTCGTTTCAAATCGTTATTCCAGCTCTCACGTCCACGCCAGTTTCAATTGGGTTAATGATGTGCGCACCACTGCTGCTTCCCATCTTATCAGGGCTTCCTTGAGGAAGGTGGTCAACAATTTTTGAGCATCCAACATGCACGCATCTCTCCGTGACAGACATGGACGTGGACGAACAGACCTCAACCCTGACCTGCTTCATCCCCCCCCAAGAAAAACTACGTCATGGACACCACGTGGCTTGCGGTCATGATGTGTCCCCTTTGTCTCTGGTCATGCGCGAAATCAAATAAACATCCACCTTCATGCTCTAACGCTCCACAGTGGGTTTCTTCTTTGGTTTTCCATTGTGCTCATTTCACCCCTCTTTCTGTTTGAATTCATTTCGCTCACTGCAGGCTTCCTTCGTTTTGTTTTTTACCCGATAACTCTTACCTCTGCGATTCGTTTTCACTGTCGTACTTTCTTTATGTGCGTTTTTATCAATATCTTTTTTTGGGGCACCTGCGCCGCCGAGTTGGCTGTATGCCCGATTTCGTAGTTTGTTTTCATCATAAATGTTCCTTGGTTGTTGTTGTTTCTTCGCACCGCATAGTGCAGGACAAACGAGCGCGATCTCCCGTAAGTGTCAGCTCTCCATCGTCACCCATCGTCACCTCCATCGTCACCTCTCCATCGTGGACGGCCCCGAAGTGCATCGCAACAAGTCATACAGAAATAAAAGCTACGTCTGGAGCGCCAACGGGGCCATATGTTAGTGACGCAGCGCTGACCATCGCCAAACGCGTCGAACCGGAATAAAGTGCTGATCTCACGTCGCCTCCCCTCCTCCCATATTTCTACCACACCAAACATTGTTAATTTTTTTTTCTGTCGTGTTTTCGCTGCATCCTGGCGAGTTTATTACTGTATATTACGTGTAAACAAGGAACCTAAGGAGGCAGTCGTGCCTTTTTTATCTTTGCCTTCATTTGAAGTTTTCAAAACTAATTGCAAAGATGACATTTCTATTGTTTCTTTTTGTTTTTGCATGTTTTGTAATTAACGGCTTTCAGAAGTCAACACTGAACGTACTCGTCTGCTGACCCACAGGTCGCGGGATCGAAACCCGGCGGCGACGGCGGCTGCATTTTCGATGGAGGTGAAAATACTGTAGGCTCATGTACTCATATTTGGGGGCAAGTTAAAGAGCCCTAGGTGACCGTAATTTCTGGAGCCCTCTACTGCGGTGTCTCTCACAATAATGTTGTAGTTTTGGGATGTTAAACCTCGCAAATATATCAAAAACTGTTTAACCGCAAGCTTTTGAACCAGTGCTGGGTCTGTGCCAGTGCTGAATGGAACCGGTGCTGGTCCTGCTGTTTCAACACTGGCGTTGTCATGCTATGTTTTTCGTCCGAACTTTCAGGCACATTTTCTCGCAAATGTCGCACCAACTTGCTCAGACAGGAAGCAAGGAAGCGAACAGAAAGAGAGAATGCAAGCTGGTGGACCAGAAAGAGGAACTTGCCCAGACAGAACACTGCTAAACCAAATAATAAATATCGCCGCGGAGCGTTTTATTGCTTGACTTGTGCGTGCCGGCACCAGCCTTCTCTTTTGGTGATATGACGCATGTCGCGATACATCCTGCATGATCGCGGTCACGCGCACGTTGCTGTTTTGGGGGGCGTGTCTCAAATGGTCGACGCTGCCTGGAAATTCAACGGACTAGCTGTCCCGCAACGGCCTCCGAACATATCGTTAACCACCGCCGAAACCGAGATGTGCAGTTTTAAAGATTTTCTTTGTTGGAGACCTTCGGCGCAAAACATTGGTCTGTCTCTCTGTACATTTGTCTGTCTGGCCGTCTTCAATGGTACCTTAAACGGCACCATACGATACCCCGAATGACAAACCCCATCCGCAGCACCCACCAATATTGGTCAAAGTTCAGCGTTCATACTTGTGCGATTGTCAATCAAAAGCAATTATTGCGCATATTTGAAGCACCATAACAACACGTCAATAAATATGATGTATGTGTGTATTTACTCGAAAAGGCGTATATATAAATATATATATATAATTATATATATATATATATATATATATATATATATATATATATATATATATATATATATATATATATATATATATAAGGGAAAGATGTGTATACCTAAAGGCTCGTTTTTCCGTGTTTTAACACAATATTAATGAGATATAACAGACAGCAATGCCAAGGAATGTACAGGGGAAGTTATTAAAACCAATGGAATGTAAATAAGAAGAAAGAAAAGTGGATGAAAAAATTAATTACCAACTGTGAGCAGAAGTCATATATATATATATATATATATATATATATATATATATATATATATATATATATATATATATAAATATATATATATATATATATATATATAAATATATATATATATATATATATATATATATATTTATATATATATATATATACATATATATATATATATGTGGACAGTAGCGTTTATCCCGCTGCGCTGAGCATGCAACGTTTGCACGAAAGGGCAAGTGTTCTCAGGACAAAAATAAAGTTTTATCAATCAATCAATCAGGGCAAGTGTTTTCAACGCTTGCTTAGGACGACACGGTGGTGGCACCTACCCACCGCCTCGCGTTCTACACCTGATTTGATTGATATGTGCGTTTAACGCCCCAAAACCACCATATGAATATGGAAGACGCCGTAGTGGAGAATGCGTACTACACCTTATCAACTCCGAGACATGCGCGCACGCCACGCGCTTCGTTTTCCAAGATAACTGCCAGATAGCGCACATGTCTCACGTGTGACGTGACTTGATGCGCTCGTTTGCCTCCACTGCATGCTCGGGGCACTCTAATTCAACGCCTCCACAATAGCATTCACAGATTTTCTAGCTCAGAACATCAAATGAACGTTTTTAAATGCGAAGCATTTCTTAGCGAACTTCGGCGACTTTGAGCGTATCTATCTATCTATCTATCAATCTAGCCGCCTACGACTCTCCTGGCCGTTTCCACAATGGTATTGATACCAAGCTTAATATGGCATAACATGACTGTATGAAGAATAAACTTGACTAGTCATAACATGAAAATCATTGATTGATTGATTTGTGTGGTTTAACGTCCCAAAACCACCATTTGATTATGAGAGACGCCGTAGTGGAGGGCTCCGGAAATTTTGACCACCTGGGGTTCTTTAACGTAACATGAAAATCATGATATGTATGATATGAATGTCATGATTTACATATCGTGGTCCTGCAGCTCTTGTGGTGGTTTCATTCACATGGCATGTTGCAAAACTTGTATGGTATAGAATAATTGCATGGCGAACAGCAGCGACAAACCGTAACATGAAAATCACGATATGCATCTCATGTAACACGACTACATGCCACACTGATGATGCGCTCGTGGCCGTTTTGCTAGCGTCATATATAAAAAATTTGGTATTTCAGTACGTGAATGCATTACGAAGATATGTTACTGGTGCAAACATGATAATCATGAGATGCGTGTCATGTAACAACATGACTACATGCCACGCTCATGATGCGCTGGCGGCCGCTTCACTAGCTTCACTTATACCAAATTTGGTATTACGGGACGTGAATGGATGACGAAGGTATAATACTGGTGCAAACATGATAAGCATGATTTGCGTGTCATGTAGCAACATAACTACACGCTACGCTCATTATGCGCTCACGGCCATTTCGCTAGCTTCACATGTACTGAACTCGGTATTACGCGACGCAAACGGACGACATAGTTACCTATGTCGTCCGTTTGCGTCGCCGACGACATGTGTTTGTATATGACACTACCAACATGATAATCATGAAGTGCGTGCCTTGTCTTCACAAATGCCAAATTTGGTATTACGTGACGCCAATAGATGACGAAAGTGACTGGTTCAAAGATGATAATCATGAGATGCATGTCATGCGAGAACATGACTACCTGCCACTGTCAAGGCGCCAATACATTCCGACGTGACGCGGTGCGCGTGCTTACCGGCGTTCATTTCGTCGCGTCACGCAGGCGTTGCCATGCCAGCGTCAGTCCTGCCAAATACTCGCAGGTGTGAGCCGCGCTATGTTGATTTGGCACATGTGCGTTTCAGCGCGTCCAGCGTCTCTCCGTCACGAAAACAGGAAGACGCAGTGTTTGTCTGGGTAACGCATCGGCGCGAAACGCAGCATGCCGCATTTCGCGCCGGTTGCCATCGGGCTGCGCCGACGGACGCTGATCGCGCCGGTCGTTAAACTATAGAGTGCTCGCGTTTTGCTAACGTAGCGTCACTGTGCCAAGCGTGTGCACGTGTCAACGCTACATTGACGTATATTGGGCCGTTCATGAGGCGCTCGCGGCCGTTTTGCTAGTTTCAAATATACCAAATTTGGTGTTACGTGACGACAATGAATGACGAAAGATATGACTGATGGAATGGATGATAATCCTGACACGCGTGTCATGTAAGAACATGACAACATACCACGCTCATAGCGTGCTCACAGCCGTCTCGCTAGCTCCACATATGCTAAATTTTGTATCACGTGACGGGAATAGATAACGAAGGTAAACAATACATCCAAACACGATAATAGCAAGGAAGTCATGTATGGCATTCTTTACCTCCACTTCGTAACGTAGTGCTGATTTTAAAGGAACATATCAATATTTCTCATTCGTGCTTCGCATATCATTGATTCCCATTGTACGTGCGATCTGTCATTTTTTTCACTCTCTTCTGACGCAAGACAATCACTTTTCGACGAAATTTGCAAAGTAATATGCAGATATGGGGCTAATTTTGTTTATTATTGGCGAAAGTCACTTAATAAACGTGTTTTTTCTCCACTTTTAGGAGCCTCCCGGTCTCCCGTTTTCCGTACCCTCACTAGTACGTGACAATATGCCATGGCAAACGATATATATATATATATATATATATATATATATATATATATATATATATATCTGACGCTATGATGACTGGGTGACGTGGCCTGGCTCATACGCCATGTTTATTCTTTTCTGAGATAAGAATAAGCATGGGGTATGAGCTGGGCCACGTCACTCCCGCATCTAGCGTCACACGAGTCGACAGAATGGAGACCTGCCTGCCCCTTCATCAGTCACTCATCATCGACGCAGTTCCCCAGAAGACGCCCTGACCGTACATTGACTACCGAATCATCGCCTAGGAGGACAACGACCAGCACCATGACAGAACCATCGGCTGACCTCGATATCCCCAAGTACACCGGATCAGCAGAGGACGGCCCCGTACAGGACTGGTTCAACCTGTTCGAACTCCACGCTACCGCTGCATCTTGGTCGGAACGGGAGATGGTTACGAACTTCAGCGACTACGCCACCGGTGAGGCATTCAAATTTTACCTAATTAACATATTTGAGAACAATGAGTCATGGCGAAAAATCAAAGACGAGATGATTACCCGTTTTAATGACTATGACCAAGACTTCCTCATTACCGACCATCTGCATACAACCACACTCCGCCGTCACAGTCCACGCTTATTTCTCAAGAAACGTGGCGTTCCACCAGGTTTCCCTTCACGAAAGTCAGCATTTTCAAAGTCGTGGCACCAACATACGACACGAGACGTCGCTCACCCCTACTGATGGCTTTCATGCTTCGTCTCCTATACATGGTCCACCACCTGGTTTTCTACGACGCAGCTCTTCAAAGGCTCCTAACGGTCGCTATTCGTGTCATAAGGACGCCTTGTTCACGGAAGACCAGCTGACACATGGGGAAAATACCAAACAACGCCAAGATGACTCAAAGAGTGAAAATCAGTCTTCACGCATTGGAGCAGCTTACTCCCCATCTCGCAGACTTGGCCCGCCTCCTGGTTTTCCATCGCTTGGCTCTTTCGTGACTCAAAATGTCCATCTCACATCTAGCACGCTCACAATGGTCGGGATAGAGCTGCGGAGCTCGGACGATGCTACGCCAAGCCCTGGACTTACCACCCAGATTCATGTGCCAGAACAGCTCGCATCGTTAGTTGCACAGAAAGAGGGCCATTCACAACTCAAACCTTACCGAACTACCCCTGTTGCAATGTAGCCGTCCAGTGCGCAGCCACCAAAAACTCCAAACACAGAAGGCTCAGATGCATCGAACGTCGCATGCTACCAGGCGCAAGAACCACTCATAGTGAGCCGCGAAGAAGAAGCCCCTGATGAACTATCTGTCAACTCTGAATGTTTTTTGTCACAAGAGTTCATTTCCACGGCACCGCAGACTTGCCAAAATTTGCATTTTCAACCTGGTGATGCGACGTCACATGCGGTACCCTCATGCAGTGGTCACCAATCCAAGAATCGAACCAATTCAGAAGCAAATCATATATCAAACCTCGTACACAGTTGTCTTTCTGAAGCGTCCGTAATCAACCACGTCACAGAAGCCTCTGAAGAGCAGGCTAGCAATGATGGCGCACCACCTACCATGCCCGATAAGCAAGAAACCTGTTCAGCATGCATCAGCTGTCTACAGGACGCGTCAATTCTCAAAGTAAATGAATGTCCCATTCCGGAAGGCTTGCCAGTACGGCCATCTGCTGAGCAGCATCAGCAAAACAAGCATAGCCAAGCGCGCAACCTCACGCGACAACAAAATAGACCGCAACGAAGACATCGACGAACGCAAAATTCAACGGAAGCACACTCACCAATTCAAGAACAGTGGAAAATAAGATCTCTAACCTAAAAAGTATTCCAAGACGTCAAATTTTCTCGCACAGAGGAAAATCGCCAGAGACACTCCCTGCGCCTGAAGTTACACAGGCCGCAACACCACGGAAAACGCCAAGAAAGATTCGGAAGCACTTCTTGCATACCGCCAGCCCGCAGGCATCACGCCGTCACAATCCGTCAAGAAGCACGCATTTTAGAAGCAAAGCGTCTGTCGCAGCCACGACTCAGAATCCAACGCATGAGACATCCGACCTTCCAACGCTACAAGGACTCCCAACCTTGTTCGTTCCTCAATACTAACCAGGTTGTGTCATCATCATTTTTAACGCTGAAGGCATGCGTATGCTTTCCAGAACGCAACAACCATCAGCCTCGCCCACCAGAACTCCTGCATTAACCGGACTGCTGCACTCTTTCCTGAAGTTTTGCGAGTTTACGGAACACCACGGGGCCATGAAACCAATTGTGCATTATGACATTTGTGACTTCTCAACCTCGCCTTGTGTACTTTTCCTTGTTCGTAATTCATGCTTTCTTTCGGGGGGAGGGGGAATCGTGTGACGTATGAAGCGATGATTGGTAGAAGCCGAGAAGGAAGAAGTGAGATTAGAATAAACATGGGGTATGAGCCGGGCCACGTCACCCACGCATCTAGCGTCACATGTGTATATATATATATATATATATATATATATATATATATATATATATATATATATATATATATATATAGAGAGAGAGAGAGAGAGAGAGAGAGATAAAGAGAGAGAGATAAAGATAATCACATATACAGATATATTTTAATTAAAACCAGAGAAAAGATGTTCTGCAAAATAGTGTTTGAGTTACTTCACCCTTTAGAGCTGTTCTAAGTGCGATGATATTACTACAATAGTACAATTAAAAACTCACTTATTGCAGCCTTGATGGGCGATATGCATGAGGCATTTTTCGTTCTCGCAGGGTATTTGCTTACTTTCCTTATTGGTTCAGCTGGTGCACACTCGCTGATCTGAAACGCAGAAAGCGAATCAGCATGACAAAAGAGCTTACAGGTTTTCAAGAGAAAAGGGGGCAATAAATGCATCGTGGTGTCTAAACCCACTAACCATTATGAATGCTAGAGAGTTTAATAAGTAAGCGTTAGATGTCATTGTGTTAAGTATTTCATTGACAGAAAAATGACGTAAAAGCGCACAATCAGTCCACATTAGCTCAGTAGAGAAGTCTGCAGCAAGGTTGGGCAATTTGTTACATTTTGTTTGGGTGAACGCATGCCCGACAAATAAGAAAACGTCAAAGCCCTTGAGGCTGTGCGAATACAGTGGCGACAACACTCGTAAGTGGTCGAGTAATGTGATTATTTGCGGAACACACAGTTTTTTGTTAGGCAGTCATTGAACCTTCATGTGTCCTCGCTGGCGCTTGCTGCTTTCCAATAAACTTGACCCTTCGCATCCTGCGTGCTATTGTAACAGATTGATCTCAAACGATCGCGACGTGTCCTAAACAATGCTACATGCTCGCTTCCAAGCATTGCTAATAATTCCATTGGATGAAACTAGAATACATCCAAATCAAGGCATAAACGCACAGAACCGTATGAGGTAGCAGCCATAATGCATGGCGAATAAACTAACAAAAAGTTGTGAACTTGCACTTCGCTGCGCTTCATTTAGAACAGTTTAACGGGTGGTTCTGTAGGCTTATCTGGTTGCTTTTAGGTCGACTCTAGGCTTTCAATAAGCGATGCAAGGTCGATGTTTCTTCTAGGTTGCTTCTTTTCTTCAGAGAGGCCGATGCTGGATTGTATCTATGTTGGTTCCGAAACACGGGCAGTCACAGATTCGACCCGGATGTTCAAGTTATAGATGGAAACTCTTGCTGAAACCAAGTGCTCGCACACCTCGCAGACCTGCGGGCACGTTACCGTTGGCGTGAGCATTCTATCACTTCAGGGTCTTTTTACTACTGCCATTGACCTTCCCCGTTTTCTAGTGTTCTCTAGAATAGTCGTCCACCAGATAACTAAATAGTTGTTTCTTTCACTATCTCTCTTTCGTTGGACATACTCGTCGTCTTCGGCTATGAATAGACATCGCGCTAAAAAAAATAAAGGAATAGTTAAACACTACCAAACGTACGCGGATCATTTTCGGAGGCTGGCAGGCAATGTGACGCAGGCCATGTTAATGCCTCGGTTAAAACAAAAAAAGCTGATCCCACGACGACTGAGAATAAGCGTTATGCGAAGGAGCCAGCGAAAAATAGTCCGCGCTGAATTTTTATTGCTTGTGGAAAAGGGTTGCGAAGTGAATGAAGGAGTCTAGAAGCTCCGAGGCCATCGTGGCTTTACCGGGAATACAGCTTTCACTTGGGATTGCGTAGAGTAACGTATTGTCTGCCATAACATCAGCACAAACATCACGATTGTCAAATAGAAGTGCACTTTTTCGTCTGTCGATGTGAATAAAACGCGTAACTTTTGTTAGCGCCTTCACCCGGTGAAGTGCAGTGCTGGATAATAACTTGTTGAATAATAGAAGCAGAAATAAAGTGTTTTTTGGAGTGCTACGACAGTGGAGTCAACATCCAAACCAAAATTGACGTAAACGTGAAATAGATTCTATAGCATAGATTTGCATATGTAATATTTATTGCTTTCTCATGAAAATTGGTAGCCAGCACTGCAACCGCAATTGAACTTTAATTAACCTTATGCCTACCTAGTGTCTCATAAGAAGCAGTTTTTAAGACCTACCATGCCTCTGTGCTGGAATGCCTCATTGCCGTGCCAAATCTTTGTGCTCGATTTCTGCTGAGATCATGATTTTTTATCCTTGAGTTTGTAGAGTCTACGGTGCTGATGTCGGTCTTTCTTAAAGGAGCACTGACATCAAATTTACTCATGCCAAGATTTTCGCATCATCAAGTAGCTATAGACCCCGTGACACCAATTCATGACCTAAAACGCAACTCAGAGATGAATACCTATCACTTTTTTTTATTTATATCACTCGTATTTAGTGTTATTCAAAATGGCCGGCGATGTCGCCATTTTCAGCTCTGGGAGCACCAGCAGTGGCGCTATCTCGCGGTCACCTTCAAATCACGCCACAGCTGACCACTTCTCCACAAAAAAAAAGTGATGCCAGTCTCAGATACTCCGCGAACATTTCGTGTGCTAGGTGAACACATTCAGCCGTGCCTTGTCACCTGCATTGCTGTCGTGCCGTACAGAGTGTCGACTCGGGTTCAAGACGACAGTCTGCAGCTTGGAATCCCCACGATTCGTGACATCGTGAAATATTTTCGCTTCGATCGACCTTTCGCAGAACAGTGATTTCGAATGGATGCCGTCCCAAGCAGCACTGCAGAGGTGCCCGAGAATTCACGCTTCAGCCATATTCCCTCGTATGTCTCAGTTAGCTACATCGGTGTGTTTTCGCATGCAAAGCATTCACGTATTCGCAGAGGGGTCAGTGCAATGTAGCTATCGCGAATGACCATCAGCGGTGAAATAGAATACCTTTCCTGCTTGCCAGTTTTTTTTGTTGCGCCTCCAGATGGCCCCACTTATCCAGCCTTTCGCGGTTAACACGGTATTACCAATTTTACGTGGGCGCAAAGTCTGCGGATGACCTGAAATTCAATGATACCTGCGCGTTACTTGTTAGCGATGATATCTGACTATACGATGTTCCACTTTGACAGCTAGTGGTCGTGTTGATGTGTAACACATACGTGAAATGAAAAGACACCCTCATTGCGCTTTTTCCTGCTTCGAACTAGACGACTGCAACTCACCTGCAACTCACAACAATTCTCCCAACATGCTGACCGACAAGCACACGTTTAATCATACTCTTTTCTTTCGCCGCTCTTCTATAGGTGGTTTTTATCTTTATAATTTCACGAAATCGTTCAAACCAGTGCGACGAAGACCAGACGCGACGAGCAAGTGCTTTTTGGCGCCGCCACGATAAGAACACTCGGATCATACACGTCATCGCTACTAGGGCCTGGTAGAATGTGTCACACCGAACACGTAACACTAGTGTCGATGTCGCAGGGCAGTCTATTTTCCGCTTTTTCTCCTTAGCTTTTCTACGCTGTTTGACATCGAATTAAAATAACTTCCACGCGATGGATGCCGTTCGAATTTCGCCAAGAAGACCTATGCATACCAAGCGATTGAATGATGGGCACATCTTGATCTTAAAATTTGATGTCAGTGCTCCTTTAACACTCACATTTTCATATCAGTAACAAGCGTCAATATTCACCATTATGAGGTAGACATAAACTGTCCATTACCTGTGGTGCACACCCATGTACCGGTCAGTAAAGTACCTATGGTGGCTATAAATTGCCCTGTTTAATGATTTTCTCTCTAATTAGAAGTCTACATGTCAGTGAATTGTTTCTAAAGCAGAAATAAGGCAAAACTTTGCTCCCTGAATTGTGAATCGAAAAGACCACCATGATTCTTTCATTAGCTGCACTCAAGCTCGTATAACTGATTTATCTCGAACTGTTCAACAATTTTGAAGTACTTTGACGGGATTTGTCTAAAGAAAATTTGCTTACACAAATGATTCATAAAGTTGGCTCGTCGTAAAATCTTTCTGAATACACGTGACTAAAATGTGTTATTCAAGCAATCGAGAGGAGCATATCTATTATGAAGAAGCAGTGTGTTTAAATTGCAAGATTTTTCTTCTTTCTAGACCAAGTTCTATGTTATCAAACATTGTAGTTTTCTGCGGTGGCTGCATTTTCGATATAGGCAAAAAATACTGTAGGCCCGTGTGCTCACATTTTGGTGCACGTTAAAGAACCCTAGGTGGTCAAAATCTCTGGAGCCCTTCACTACGGCATCTCTCACAATCATGTGGTAGTTTTGGGACATTAAACCCCACAAATAAAGCAATCAATCCAATCAATCAATCAATCAAAAATGTTAGAACACTGTACTCTTAACAGCGTGCCCCTGTTAAACGGAGTGGTTTTCAAAAGATAAATGCTGAGGATAACTATGGTCACCCAATATGTCTTGCCCCAGCTCTGTCCCACGTAAATTACCATAAACAACATTAATTTACTACACTAGACAAACAACGCGGGGAGGGAGGTCACCTGGCATACATTGTGAGATTATGTGGAAGAACGATGACCTTTCAAGCTCAAAGAAAGTAGTTATTACCCTTTGCCTTTACCGTTACTCAGCGAGGATAAGCAGTAGAAATAAGACAAGTCTACTAATAAAAGAAGTGGGAACAACAGAACAAAAAAGAATAAGGCTCGCCGAGATGAAGTAAGAGGATCTTGAGCTTATCAGGACATTTACGAGTGCCCTCGCTTCCTGAATACAAGCGGGGAGCTATTTGCGGTGGCTGTTGCGATGGAAGAGGCTTTGATGCCGTGCTACGAGATGGGAAAACGGTGCCTGTGTTAGCATCTCGCTGTGTGCGTATCTCCAAAAGCGGATCTAAGGCGAAGCGCCTCGAATATTTGTTACGATAACCTCGCGTGGAGCCTTGCGGACACGAGCGCACGCGGGGCTAGGAGAGAACTCTCAGGGCACCTTGACGAGGTAAACGCTTGCTTTACGCTGCCGAGTAAGCACCGGGGAAAAGCGGTTGCAGACATTTTGCGATAAACAATCCACAGCTTAGTATCGCGAAGCAGCTGCGGCAAATCTAACGATCGTGCTTTCTTTGTGCGTCGCCATCTTGTTCTGGGTGTATAATAGTGCGTTTGGCTCTAAAGTTTGCTCCGTTAATTTTTTTTCTTGGCAGAAAGGGATTGTTTCGTTCTAATCGTGCTTCGTCTGAGATCTTAAATCGAATTATTTTCGCGCTTAGCTCCCAGACGACAACAGGCGGCCAAGAAATCGTAACATTGTTTGAACTGTACTTTACTATTGCCCGTTTGTCAACGAAAAAGGCACGTAGAATTACATGGAAGTTCTTGTTTCCTATTTAGCGTTGCAAATTATGTTTGCACTGTTCACTAAAGCTTAAGATTTCATGCAGTCCTTCCATGCAAGAAATGTGTGAAAAGAATGCATTTCACTCGGTGGCATAGCTCTTAACATGTATTCACAAAAAAATCACTCACGCTGTAACACGCTGAAGATTCTAGACAGTCATAGTACGCTATACCCATGGTACACCACACGTACGCCTTGCCACAGCAGTAGATCACGATGTTCTCGCTTCGCGTGTTATTTCTTACGTGGGCCAGATGAGCCGGTTTTTTAATTAACGATCTTGCATGTTTCCTGGCACAATAGATGATGATTCGGCTCCGCTTATGAAACTCCCCGCCCACTGTCACTCCTGAAATGTTAGCGGTTTATTATTCATAGTATGATTTATTACTCATATTAGGATTCATCCATGGTTTTACTCAGTTTTAATGTGATTTCTTATAGTAATCACGTTATTATGAGTAATAAACCATTTTATAACATCAAAGCAACAGCCAGGCGTCACACAATGCGGATTGCGAAACGAGTGGGTAGTCCAATTCTCTAACCCATAAGAAAACTTGTTACTGATTACCTCCCAACTGTTGCGCATACCAAATTCAGGCATATTTCTTCATCGTCGTCGGCCAATGCAAAAAAGGGGGGGGGGACTGATAACCTCCTTACGCTGTTTTTGCATCTCCTGTTATGTCGCATGGCCCTAGCCTCGTTCGAGACGGCAACCTTTTTCTCCAAGAAACTCAATGATTAAAAGCGCCTTGAAGGTATCGATACGCAAGCAACCTTCACTTAACATTTTTATTTCCCAGATAAATGGCAGACACGAGGCTCCTTGATCAAAATCACCAGTGACGATAGGACCATTTGTCAGGTGGCGGCCATTGCGGTTCACAGGTTTCATGAGATCCGCGCTTGTGCACAAGAAGCTGTGGCGTGCCATGAATCTCCGCCTCGTTTCAGTGGTGACGGTGTCTAGGTAAGACTGATAAAGTCAATCTAGGAAGAAGTGGGTAGCAGCTGGGAACGTATCTGAAGCTGTACCGATTGGGGTTGGCCTGTACCCCCGGAAAACGAAGGCGGGACCTTCGTTTTCTGGCATCTATTTCAGTAATAAGATTGTCAAACTGCCGCAAGAAGCCCTGAATCTTGCTTGCAGATTGATTAACATCCTTTAGAGCTAGTTCATATCCTTCCCATAACGCTAATGTGGTAATCAGACTTATTGCTTCCAGCACATACACTTGGACCAAATATAGAGTATCAATAATACGTGACAATCAATCCGTTTTACCTCTTAGAAGTTTCTGGGAGGCAGCCCGTTTTGTAATTTTTTTCAGCACTTCAGTGTTTTTTTAGGTTTACATGCGAAAAAAAATCATCGGGGTATCGGAGTTTCGGACGGCAAATTTACTATTACTCTTTTCTTATACTATTTTTTTGACGCACGCGCGGGAAGAAATAGAGGTTATTGTAACGCACGCTGGAGTCAATCAAGCCCTGCAAATGCTTTATAATGTCACGAACTGTTCAATACTTTAAAAGCGCTTTGTTATTTGGTCACGTGATGCATTTTTCATTTTAAAACGAAGAGAAGAAACAGGGAAACAAGTTCTAATAAAAAGATATACAATTTTGCATGCAGTAATAACTTACCGATTATACAAAACAAACACATGAACCCTAGAATCATCAACTGCATTGAGAGTGAGCAAAGCGTAAAAATGAAGGACCACCACCACTGCCATTTCCCCCAAGTACCACGCCGGCTTGCCATGACGTCGTAAATTTTTCAGATTCTTCTAGATTGTAGTTGACACTTTCGTTTAACATGCACACCATTTTGTTCTAAAGAGTCGGCAAACTCAAGGCAATGCACTTCGAAGACTAGTACTGATTAAAAGCAGTCCAAACACCAAAAATGTGACGTGAAATTCGTGGAAAGAATAAACAGGGGACTTCCTTTTTTTAAAGTTTGCCTTGTTTTTCTTTTGTGAATGCATAATTGCCCAACCCGCTGCTCTGAAACTGTACTTTTCATGTATTCTTCTTTTAATTACGCTTTCGTATACGCTTTACAGCGTTAGTGGGTGACCAAAACAATTTGGATCAGCCCATTTATTTTGGTTCTTACCGCCTTCCATTAGCTATAATATGCCCCAAAGTATACTTTAGGTAATAATGTTTTAGCTTAAATTGGTTGACACTTATATCTCATTATCGCTCTTGAAGAAACTGGTACACCTGTAGAGCGTGCTCTACCTTACTAGCAGAAAGCTCGTAGCAAAGTATCCAACAAAAAGATGAACTACGCTCGAGTTTCGCTTTACGAGTAGGGCGGCATAGCATAACTCGGCCCCATACGCATTGCACACTCAATCGGTGGATTTGTTTCGCTTCTTTGTTTACGTGAGAACAATGCCACCTTGAAGAGTACGTCTATGCACACAAGATGGTTATTTCTTCAGGGTGTTCGTTTAAAACTGTCATAGTGTTTTTTTTTTCTTTTTTCGGAAGCAGGTCAAAAACACTATTGCCTCTGCAATAGAACGAGTGTACGCCACATAAAAAGCTTTGCTTCAATTCCTACTTGATTTGAAAATTTTTGTTATAGATTTATTTAAACCTACGTCAAATTTGCGCTAACTACAATGCTGATTTTTTCACTCACAACCAGCGACGATCACACTAGCATTCGCATTGAACACGCCCGTTAACCCTACCACGTAGCGCCGACGCGGTGGTCTAGTGGCTAAGGTACTCGGCTGCTGGCCCGCAGGTCGCGGGATCAAATCCCGGCTGCGGTGGCTGCATTTCCGATGAAGGCGGAAATGTCCTAGGCCGATGTGCTCAGATTTCGGTGCAGGTCAAAGAACGCCAGGTGGTCGAAATTTCCGGAGCCCTCCACTACGGCGTCTCTCATAATCATATGGTGGTTTTGGGACGTTAACCTATACAAATCAATCAATCAACCCTACCACGTAATGATATATTCTAGTTTGTTAGGTGTTAAATCATTCGATCTAATCACGAGGTGTCATAGTGTAGGGCTTGTGCATTACTTTGGTGTACTGAATTTTCGGGATGGGCATCCCACATTACACAGGCCTTTAGCATTTAACCTCCACTGTAATACCACCTCCACGTCTGGACTTAGCCTATCTTCAGGCTTATAAAACTGCCACAGCAACCAACAGGCCACTAGCGTATTGGTAATCAGGCAAAAGTAAAAAGTAACAAGGACAGAAGTACCAACCTAAAGGCACTAATTTATCAAGAACTACTGCAATACGGTATTCTTGCTAAAGTGCTCAATACATTGCTAGAGTGAAAGAGAGGTATTATCATGTAAATATTGTTATGGCGTTTATTAGCCGGCACACAGCGAGTCTACACAATGGCGACAGTAACGGCCAAAACAGGGGGTCTCCGCGCGAGCGGCGTTCTCTTTGGGCAGACCCACTAGAAAGCACATAAGAGTTCGACCCACTTCAGTGTTCGGCGGCTTCTGTACAATTACCCCGGGGTCGAAGAGGGAGCCGCCTGGCGACCTAACAGCTTGTCACTACGAGCGGGTCATAGTAAGCCTTCAGACGCTCCACGTTGACTATGTCGCGCCCGCGGCGGCGCATGTCCGAAGATTGTTCAATTGGCTCGATAAGATAGTTGACCGGAGATGTGCGCTAGATCACACGGTAGGGACCTTCATATTTCGGGAGTAGTTTGGAAGAAAGGCCAGCTAAAGAGGTCGGGATTGAGAGCCATACAAGGGAACCAGGAAGGAAGGTGGGCTCAGAAGTGGCGGAGCCATCACGAATACTCTTCTGCCGCTCTTGCTCATGCGTCGTAAAAGTCTTGGCAAGCTCGCGACACTCTTCAGCAAGCCTGGCGGTCTCGGAAATAGGTGTACACTCAGATGGATCCGGCGTGTACGGGAGTATCGTGTCGATGGTATGTGACGGGTGCCTTCCGTACAGCAAAAAGAAAGGTGAAAAACCAGTCGTGCTCTGAGGGGCGGTGTTGTAGGCATAAGTGACGAAGGGCAGTATGGTATCCCAATTCGTGTGGTTGGCGGCGACGTACATCGACAGCATGTCGCCGAGGGTGCGGTTAAAGCGTTCGGTCAGACCATTCGTCTGCGGGTGGTAAGCAGTAGTTTTGCGGTGGACAGAATGGCACTCAGTGAGAATGGCATCGACGACTTCTGACAAGAAGACACGGCCTCGATCGCTGAGAAGCTCCTGGGGTGGACCGGGGCGCAATATAAATCGATGTAGTAGGAAGGACGCAACATCACGCGCAGTAGCCACAGGGAGAGCGGCGGTTTCGGCGTATCGCGTTAAATGATCTACGGCGACGATGGCCCAGCGGTTCCCAGTGGACGTCAGAGGAAGTGGTCCGTACAAATCGATACCTATGCGCCCAAACGGACGGTCAGGGCAAGGTAGCGGTTGCAGACCGGCTGGTGACATGTGTGCGGACGGTTTGCGGCGTTGGCAAGCGAGACAGGAGCGAACGAACTGCTGGACGTAGCGGTACATCCCGCGCCAGAAGTAGCGTTGTCTAATGCGATGGTAGGTTTTGAATACTCCAGAGTGCGCGCACTGTGGATCAGAATGGAAGGATTCACATATCTCCGACCGCAGACTGCGGGGTATCACGAGTAGCCACTGCCGGCCATCGGCGTCGTAATTGCGTCGGTGTAGGAGGCCGTCACGAATGGCGAAATGGTGAGCTCGACGACGCAAGGCACGCGTGGATGGCGTTGCGGACGGATCAGAGAGCAAGTCGATCAGTTGGGCGATCCAATTATCCTTTCGCTGTTCGGTAGCGATGATGTCAACATCAATGGCAGAAACAACAACCGAGGATACTGAGCAGAGCACGTTAGCTTCAGGCAGAGGGGAGCGCGAGAGGGCGTCGACGTCAGCATGCTGGCGTCCGTTGCGGTAGAGGACGCGGATGTCGTAGTCTTGTAAGCGAAGAGCCCAACGGGCGAGGCGGCCTGAGGGATCCTTCAATGATGACAGCCAGCATAGTGCATGATGGTCAGTGACGACATCGAATGGGCGACCATACAAATAAGGTCGAAACTTTGTAAGAGCCCAGACGATCGCCAGGCACTCTTTTTCCGTGACGGTGTAGTTTGTCTCGGCTCTTGTGAGCGTACGGCTTGCATATGCCACAACATAATCAGGGAACCCGGGTTTGCGCTGCGCCAGGACAGCGCCGAGGCCTACACCACTGGCGTCCGTGTGCACTTCTGTTGGGGCCGTAGGGTCATAGTGGCGGAGAATGGGAGGAGACGTCAACAAGTGGCGGAGCTTCAAGAACGCGTTGTCGCACTCTGACGACCACGAATTGAGGGGCCCGTTACTTCCGAGGAGCTTCGTCAGCGGTGATATAATCGTGGCGAAGTTTCGTATAAAGCGTCGGAAGTATGAGCACAGGCCCACGAAACTACGCAGTTCTTTGATGGACGCAGGTTTTGGGAATTCGGCCACGGCCCGAAGCTTGGCTGGGTCAGGAAGAATGCCATCCTTGGACACGACGTACCCTAGGATGGTGAGTTGGCGTGCTGCAAAGCGGCACTTCTTCAGATTTAGTTGCAAGCCGGCATTGCTCACACGTGCGATAACTTCTTTTAGACGTTGGAGATGGGTGGAGAAATCTGGAGCGAAGACAACAACGTCATCGAGGTAACACAAGCACGTGTGCCATTTCAAGTTGCGCAGTACGGTGTCCATCATGCGCTCAAATGTCACAGGTGCATTACACAGACCAAACGGCATGACGTTGAATTCGTACAAGCCGTCGGGTGTGATGAAGGCAGTCTTCGGTCGAGCGTCATCAGCCAGGGGTACTTGCCAGTACCCCGAGCGCAGATCGAGAGAAGAAAAAAATTGGGCTCCGTGAAGGCTGTCAATTGCGTCGTCGATGCGCGGCAGTGGGTAGACATCCTTGCGAGTGATCTTATTGAGCCGTCTGTAGTCCACACAGAATCGCACAGAACCATCTTTCTTCGCAACAAGAACAACAGGAGACGCCCATGGACTGTCCGAGGGCCGAATGACGTCGCGTCGGAGCATATCGTCAACCTGCTCGTTAATTTGCCGGCGTTCAGCAGGCGACACGCGGTATGGACGTTACCGTAATGGTGGATGGGCACCAGTGTCAATACGATGCGTAACAGTGGACGCGCGACCGAGAGAACTTCGCCCGACATCGAAAGAAGAACGGTATTCTTGCAACAGGTCTAGAAGCTGGGAACGCTGCACTGACGTAAGGTTGCCATCAATGAATGGGCCAAATACATCAGGAGATGATGGGTCAGAAGTAGAAACAGCACTGATGGTACGTGAATCGGGACAACGCGAGTCTTCGGGTACGTCCAGGACTTGTGCGTCGTCGACTGCTTCCACTCTGCCGAGACATTCCCCTTGAACCAAGCTAACAGTGTACGGGGATGGGTTGGTCACAAAAATAGCGGCGTTGCCTTGGGTGATTTGCACGGTCGCGAAAGGTACTAGCAACCCTTTCCTTCTGGAAGCACGGTAGGATGGCGAAACAAGTGCAATTGTGTCGGAGAGACCGGTGCAGTAGACCGATACGCCCATCGTCGAGCTTGGAGGCAGTATAGTATCGTCTTTCACAAGAATCTTGTTCAGTGTCGAGGGACCGTCTTCTGGCGTCAAATGCGAGAAGGGCGAGAGTTCAATTTCGGCGGCGGCACAATGAATGACGGCGTCGTTGCGGGAGAGAAAATCCCATCCCAAGATGACGTCATGAGAGCATGCAGGAATGATGATGAATTGGGCGACATACAGAACGTCCTGAACGACAACGCGAGCTGTGCAGCCTGCTGTAGGATTAATACGATGTGAGCTAGCGGTACGAAGGGACAGTCCAGAAATCGGCGTCGTCACTTTTCGAAGCAAGCGGCAAAGGTTTTCGCTCATAACTGATACCGCAGCTCCAGTGTCAATAAGAGCAGATGCATGAACACCGTCCACAAGCACGTCAATGACATTAGATGGGCGGCTCTGAGGGCTTTCACAATGCGATAGCGTCGCAGTCCTTGCCTCTGGGACTGCGACGACTAGTTTTTCCCGCTCATGAGCAGAAGAACTTGGCCGCGTGGGGGACAGAGACCGACGTCGTGGAGACGGCGACCTTCGAGCAGACGGACCTGGGCGAGACGACAGTGGCACAGACGGCAGTTCCTCGTTATACGAACGGCTAAGGTGGCCAGCAACAGGAGAAGTGGGAGCCGGCTGTAGTCGAGAGCAATAACGGGCTACGTGACCGGCGTAACCGCAAGCAAAGCAGATGGGCCGGTTGTCGGGTGTGCGCCATCGGTTTGCCGGGGTGGGTCTCGCCCGGAACGGTGTCAGGAAAGGCTGCATGGTGGGCTGAAAATGAGGCTGAGAGTTGCGCCAACATATGCAGCCGGCATACCCGCTGCAAAGGACGGAGGTCGTGCGGCAGCTTCGGCGTAAGTCACTGGTGCAGGCGCTTGAACGACTGGAGGCGGCCTTGCGACCACTTGGGCGTAACTTGGGGGTGCAGGGGCCGGAAGTTGTTGTGGGTGGTACGCAGGCATGACCTCCGCTATTTCCTGCTCAATCGCTCGGCGGATGGGTGGAAGAATGGTAGTGGCCGATTGTTGAGCAGCCGGTGGGTGGGCAAAGGGCAGGAGAGAGAACTGCCGCGCGATTTCCTCACGTATGAAGGACTTGAGATCTGCCAGCAGTGCCACCTGATCACAGCTCGCTTCCAAGCCTGCAAGCCCTGCATCTCGTGGTGTGGAGCGACGGGTCATCGAACGCTGCCGGCGGAGCTCCTCGTAGCTCTGGCACAGCGTGATGACCTCAGCTACTGTGCCTGGGTTTTTGGCAAGCAGCATCGTGAAGGCATCATCGTCAATGGCCTTCATGACGTTTCGGATCTTGTCTGATTCGGACATGCTGTCGTTCGACTTCTTGCACAAGTCCAGGACATCTTCAATGTAACTGGTGAATGACTCACCGGCCTGCTGAGCGCGTTCGCGTAAGCGCTGCTCGGCTTGCAGCTTGCGAACGGCAGGGCGGCCAAAAACGTTGGTGATAGCAGTCTTGAAACCGGACCCGGTTGCAAACTCGGACGCGTGGTTGGTGTACCACAAACTTGCAACGCCCGCAAGGTAGAACACCAAGTTTGTCAACTTGCCGTCCTCGTCCCATTTGTTGGGGACGCTCACGCGCTCGTAAATGGCGAGCCAGTCCTCCACGTCAGTGCCATCGGCGCCCGTGAAGATGGGTGGATCGCGGATCCTGGGGACACCGGGACATGGGGGTGGCATGGGAGGAGGCGTTTGCTGAGAGGCGTCGTGGGACATGGTAGACTGCAGCGTACGTGAGCGTAGTTCCAAGGGCATCGAAGGGGATTGTAGCACTCTCCACCAATTTGTTATGGCGTTTATTAGCCGGCACACAGCGAGTCTACACAATGGCGACAGTAACGGCCAAAACAGGGGGTCTCCGCGCGAGCGGCGTTCTCTTTGGGCAGACCCACTAGAAAGCACGTAAGAGTTCGACCCACTTCAGTGTTCGGCGGCTTCTGTACAATATATTAAATGCGAAGCCTTTCTTAGCGAACCTCGGCGCCTTTGACCGTATCTATCTATCTATCTATCTATCTATCTATCTATCTATCTATCTATCTATCTATCTATCTATCTATCTATCTATCTATCTATCTATCTATCTATCTATCTATCTATCTATCTATCTATCTATCTATCTATCTATCTATCTATCTATCTATTTATCTATCTATTTATCTATCTATTTATCTATTTATCTATCTATTTATCTATTTATCTATCTATTTATCTGTCTGTCTGTCTATCTATCTATCTATCTATCTATCTATCTATCTATCTATCTATCTATCTATCTATCTATCTATCTATCTATCTGTCTGTCTGTCTGTCTGTCTGTCTGTCTGTCTGTCTGTCTGTCTGTCTGTCTGTCTGTTACTTTGAGCTCTCCTGGCAATTTCGATAATGGTATCAACACCAAACTTGGTATGACATAAAATTACTGTATGAAGAACATAATTGACAAGTTGTACCGTGAAAATTATTATATGTATGTCATGAATGTCATGATTTTATTTTGATGAGTTTATTTTGATGGTTTCGTTCACATGGCATGATGAAAAACTGGAATCATTGCATGCCGAGCACAAGCAACAGGCCCTAGCATTAAAATCATGATATGCGTGTCATGTAACATCATGACTTCATGCCAAGCTCATGATCTTCTCGCGGGCATTTCGCTAGTGTCAGATATACCCAATTTGGTATTACGGTACGTGAATGGATAACGAAGGTATGTGACTGGTGCAAACGTGATAATCAAGATATCCGTGTCAAATAAACATGACTACATGCCACGCTAATGATGCGCTGGCGACCGTTTCGGAAACTTCACCTATAAGAAATTTGGTATTACGGAACGTGAATGGATGACGGAGGTATGATAATGATGCAAATATGATAGACATATGATGCGTGTCATGTAACAACATCACTTCATGCTACGCTCATGATGCGCTTGCGGCCGTTTCGCTAGATTGACATGTACCAAACTCTTTATTACGCGACGCGAATGGAAGACATAGGTACATGACACTTACAAACATAATCGCGACATGCGTGTCATGTAACAACATGAATACATGCCACACTGATAATGCGCTCGCGGCCGTTTCGCTAGCTCCACACACATGCCAATTTTGGTATTACGTGACGACAATGGATGATGAAGGCATGTGACTGGTGCAAACATGATAATCGTGAGATATGTGTCATGTGAAACCATGACTACGTGCCACACTCAAGGTGCCAATACATTTCGACGTGACTCAGTGCGCGTGCTCACCGGCTCAATTTCGACGCTTCACGCCGGCGTTCTGACGCCAGGCGCCGGTCCTGCCATATACTCGCAGGCGCGCGCGCCAGGCTGCGTTGTTTTGACGCATGCGCGTTTCAGCACGTCCGGCGTCCCTCCATCACGAAAAGAGGGAGACGCACTGTTGTCTGGGTAACGCATCGATGCGAAACGCAGCATGTAGCATTTCGCACCGGTTGCTGTTGGGCCGCGCCGGTCACGCAGGGCGTCAAACTATAGAGTGCTCGCGTTTCGCTGACTTAGCGTCGCTGTGCCAATGGAGCGTGCGCATGCGGCAATGCTACATTGGAGTATATTGGGCCCTTCATGATGTGTTCGCGGCCGTTTTGCTAGCTCCAAATATACCAAATTCGCCATGAAGTGACGTCAATGAATGACGAAAGTATATCACTGGTGCAAACATGACAATTCTGACACGCGTGTCATGTAAGAACATGACAACATACCATGCTCATAGCGTGCTCGCGGTCGTTTCGCTACCTCCACATATACTAAATTTGGTATCACGTGACGTGATTATATGGCGAAAGTAAACGACACATCCAAACAAGATAATCAAGGCATGGAACTCATGTACGGCATCATTAACGTCCATCTCGTAACGTTGGGCTGATTTTGAAATGACATATGAACCTTTCTCAGTCGTGCTTAGCATATCATCGATTCCCCCACTACGTGGGATCTGCCAATTTTTTTTATTTTGCTACACTAGTGTACGCATCACAATGAAGAACACAACAACATGAACAACACAGAGGAACAATGGGAGGCGCTGCTGTCCAGCTCGGCCATTGTTGATCAGCGCTGGCTGGTCCAACGGGTAATAATGATGGCTAGGGCCAGCGGAGCCCTGGAATAGGGGCCCGACCATTTGAAATGCTCCACGTTATGCGCAAATAAAGTTTTCTCTCTCTCTCTCTCTACACTATATCTTGTGCACTCAGGTTATAACACCCGAAGCTTGCAAGTTCTTCGATTATGAGGGTTATTACTGAATGCCTTTCCCACCTACACAATTACCAATACTTTTCTCAAACGATGATGTTTCAGCGTCTGATCTTTTTAGTACAGTGTATGAATTCGCATGTAATGCTTCATGTAGCCCCGCTGCGGTGGTCTAGTAGCTAAGGTGCTCGGCTGCTGACCCGCAGGTTGCAGGGTCGTATCCCGGCTGTGGGGGCTGCATTTCCGATGGAGGCGGAAAAGTTGTAGGCCCGTGTGCTAAGATTTGGGTGCACGTTAAAGAACCCCATGTGGTTGAAATTTCCGAAGCCATCCACTACGGCGTCTCTCATAATCATATGGTGGTTTTAGGACGTTAAACCCCACATATCAATCAATCAATGCTTCATGTATGTACATACATTCTTCCAGTGTTAGCTAGAAAACTTATTTTATGCTGAATAAAAACCACATCTACAGTTTGTTAGGCCAAGTATTTTTTTACAAACATTGTACATGTTATGATACTGTCGAGGTTGCGGTGAGTGATCAATGTTACTTCAACTTCAAGCGTCTTTGACATGGAGTGTGTAAAAGAACGAGTGCTTTAAGCAGTTTCACTAGCCTATAAGCGTGCGACAGGTGCATAGCGTAAACTGTAAGCTCACGGGGCCGGTTCATTCTAATTAGTACTCGTTCGCGGGTGCGCCGGCTTAGTACTGAAGGCGAAAGGATGACACAGAACTGACAGAGAGGGATGTGCGCAAGATTGATGCTAACATTTCGAAGGTTGCTAGCGAGAAAAAAAGGCAGAAAAGCGACATGGCGAACCAAGAAGTGGAGGTAGAGATTGTAGCCGCGCTTCGCATTAAGTTGCGAACGGTCTGATGGCGGCGGAACACTACCGCATGCGCGAGCACTTTGTGACACTTTCCTGAGCAACTAGCCATTAATTACCCCTGCGTCGTTAGTAGCATGGTGAGCTCGAAGGTGTGGTGAGGCCATACGCGCGTCGGCAAGTATAGTGGTGATTATGCTTCGGCCGCGTGCCTGAGGGGGCTATTAGAAAGAAGGGTGCATACGTCCCTTTGTAGGCCTGTTTGTTCGAAGTTTTCTTAGTTGTTCTTTTTTGTTTTGCAGTGGTTAAGTTCGCTCACTCAGAAAAGCGTACTGATTGTTTCTTGTGTTTGCCTATTGATGTGACCGTTGCGACAGACAATGTTGCAGCAATCTTTGCCACTACAGCCAGTCGGAAGTTCAAATATAAGGAACAATGTAGACAAGTTACTTCTACAGCCTTGCTGTTGGTGAAAGCGGGGTTGTGTTGTTAGGGTATAGCTTTTGTGCGTAGAATTTTTGTTATTTGACCTGAGGGTGGAGGGAGTAGAATTATCCAGGCAGGTCATCGTTTCAAACTGTAGAGGTTTCATTTTGTTTATTTACACTACACTCACTTGCATAACGCCTCAGTGGATAATGTATAAAAAAATTGGTTGTGCGTCCCTTCTTTGATTCACCTTTACTAATACTTTTTGGTTCTGTTATTTCACTGTCTTTATGCAAGAAAGCAGAATGCATGATGTATTCAAGTGGGCCTGCTGGATTCAAGTCAGAAGAAGCTGCGTGTACTTTTGTTTTTATATTGTAAATTTTTGTCTATTTTAAAACATACTTTTTTGTGATGTTCTCTTGTTATAAAACATATGAGCCATTTTTGTTTATTTAGCGTGGTGCATCTTGATTGCTTCTCGTACTGTACCAGAGTACCGAACGAGTGAAAATTAAACAAAAAGAACACGAAGCGAGTAAATCACAAGAATAATAGACCCTGCGCCCAAACTGCACAAAGTTGCGCACACAGAAGACTCGAGGCATGACAATAATTTAACAGTTATTGTTCCCGTTTCTTTCGAGAGGTCCATTTATTCAATGCGACTGCTATTACTTCTTTCTCAACTGGTAACACTACTTCTCTCAGGCCTTCACAGCGAGAATGTAGATGTTTAGGGCGTGTCCGTCGTGCTATAGAAAAACGCCCGTGCTACCAAAGCTGAACAGATTGAACTACGCACCAGTGGTCCTCAAAAAAAAAAAACTGCATAACCACGAAGTGAATACAACCAGGAGGCAAAGCAGTGTGATTGTTCGCTGTAACCGTGAATCCCCCGGGACACTGACCACTCACGCTTGTAAGTCAGTGCCAATGGGTGGGTGCACAGTTATACAGAATGTTTGTTGGTCATAACTGGTATATTGCATTCTGCTGTGAATTTTCGTTTACCTTCATTTTTACTAGTTTGTGGCATCGGTTCTACCCTGAAGTTGGCAAAGATGAGGTCTTGGCACGTTCACCTGGTAGTTGCTTGTAGCTTCGACTCGTACGAAATGCATCCTTTAGGGCTTATCGAGACGTGATCTATCGCACAAGCCAGTCGTAGTCCGTCATCATAATTGTCGTCACCTTAATCATCATCATCATGGCGTGTAGTGGGTACCTTGCATGTGCTGTGCCGTGATGGCAGAATGTGTGGTCTGGAACTCGCTCGTTTTTCATCGTTTTCGTCAGTTGTGGCTACGGCGCACAACAATGCCAAAGTCAACGCCAAAGCACAAGTCTCCACCTAAAGAGCTTTCCCCTTAAAACGAGAAAAAAACACATGTGACACAAATCTAGTTAACTCAAAATGGAGTAGCGAACACGTTTGCGGAAAACAGAACTTGAGATCATGCACGAAACTTTTAAGCGCTTGAAGAAACCTAGCAAAGACGATGCATGTCGAGGCGAGAAAGTGCGCGCTGCTGAAATAAAAAAATTTAAACAGCATATGGTAAACCTGAATAGAACCTTCTGGGCAGATATGCCTGATTTGGTTGGAGTGTGTGTGATCGGCTACCGTTCGAAATTCCGTGTCAAGTTCGTGTTGCAAGCTGGGCCGCTTCTCTAGCATTCCCCCTTTAGTGCAATGGTTGTTTCATTAAAAATATTCCTACGGTAATCTTCATTCTCGCTTCCGCAAATGAAAATTTATAATCAGAAACTTGTAAAATAAAAAAAAGTGTACTCATGCAGCAATTATTAATTGCCCAAAAAATGTCTTCAGTATTAAACACGAATGTGGAGGGCAAGGTTATCACCTCCCCTTCAATAGAAGCAAGTGGCATACAGAGATCTAAAACATTTTCAATGAACTGCCGCCGTACTAATGCGCAATATATAACTGAGAGAGACTACACTGGTGTGGAAGCTGTTATAATATGTAGTATCAAATTTACTTGTTTTTTTAGATAATGACGCTTCGCGGAAGCCATACGCGTGGTTCGTGTGCCTGGCAGTTATGTCTTCCGCAGTTGGACCACAAGAAACTGCCGAAATAAATTGGATGAAAGACACAAGCACACAAGCGCAGAATAGTAACAGAAAGTTTATTGAAGAAATCACAAATACGCAGCTCTTCGTAGTCATAGATTGCGGATTCACTTAGCAATCAGTTTTTTTAATGGACAGCTGCAGTGCGTACAAGGTGGAGATGCAGTACATATTTAATTCGCGTAAGCCATAAAGGCAGCTGCGGTAAGCGTTGACCCCAGTTCGATTACCGTATTTCAGAGTTTGTAATAAATTACTTACTGGGAATAGAGATCTTTATTATTATGTGTTTCTTACTTTCTTATCAATTTTCCTCTACATAGCAAGTTGCAAAACAAAACAAAGAAAATTACCACCCAAGCACTCCATACAAATGGTTAATCAGTGAAAGCTGAAACGTGCGACCGCGGTGTTAAGCAGTGGGTTCAACGTGACGCTGCACTGAAGCCTTTCACAATAATGGTTACATGTTCCTGCTCCTTAATGAAGTTAGACAGACGTTGGACCGGGGTGTGCCACAGTGTTTATTTCGCATGCCGGGCAGTGTACTTCGCATGATCACGGTCATTGAGGTGTGTAATGAGCAGTTAAATGCATTTTGCAATGCGGTAATCACAGTGGTTATTCTAGAACCACTGGTGGCCACAGACGTCGCAGCCGAAGCAAATGTGCCGCTGGAGAAACTCTCATCGAAAGCGGGCGTTCGCCCCGAGCGCGCTCCCGCAATCGTCACGTTGACGCTGTCCTGTTCGGCGTGCTGGTGTTGCAAGCGTTTGACAATCACGAGTCAACTTGGCGACGTGGTTTGCAGGATCCACTCGCCACCGGCGTTTGCATTCCCGTTGGCGATTCAGTGCGGCTAGGAAGGCTGCCGGATCATCGGCACGTGGCTGCTGCTTGCGCTCAGCCTCCTGGGTCTGTTTTTCTTTAAGGGGCGAAGCTCTTTAAGCCGTGGTTCGTGTGTCTGCGAGCTATGTAGTAGTAGTAGTAGTAGTGGTAGTAGTAGTAGTAGTAGTAGTAGTAGTAGTAGTAGTAGTAGTAGTAGTAGTAGTAGTAGTAGTAGTAGTAGTAGTAGATAGCCACCTACACTGCTGGAGAGGAGGGGCACGCGCGCACTCTTTAGGATATTGGAGGAAACCCGCGCACGTTAATCATAATTAAAAAGATAGTCGTTTCTGATAAAATAACCTACAGAACGGGTGCAGAAATAACCAGGAAGGATTCAATCATTCATGCAATCTAAGGAAATTTTATTGAAGTTTAATGTAAAAAATGCGTACAGAAATTTTAGGACCCTTGCCTAAGTGTCTACTGAAGGGTCCAATACAAAAAGATTCTAGCAAAAAAAATTAATAGTAGTCCTTAAGGAGCAGTTACACAATTGTGAAAGCAACATATTTGAGCGATGTAGTGATATACAAGAAAAGAAAAAAAGAAAACATAATGGTCACATAATACAGTAAACACACATTAAAACAACTTTAGGAATGCTTAAAATCTCAAGAAAATGTCTGGTTAGCAACAAAGTATCGTTTTCAAGACTTCTAGTGGGTTTTATTTCCAGAGGCAAATTGTTCCAAAGCTTAGACTAGAAAATTGGATTAGCCTTCCACCGTTTACAATTGAACATAAAGGAAGCTTCTGATTACCTATGCTAGCGTGTCGCGTATTTAGTGACAGAAACGTAAAATTAGTGTGGGGAAGAGGCGTGTTGTGTTTATCATTTTATTTAATAAACAGAAAATCTTGTAGCTGCGTACGTTTGTAAATGACAGTATACGCTGTCTAAATGACAGTATACGCTGTATACGATAACACAACGTGGACAAAGTAATCAGGCGTACAGCTTGTTTTTATAATCGGAATAGAGGAGTAAGGAATGACATATACATTTGGCCCCACGACTTACAACAATAGCTGAGGTGGCAATGAAATAGGCTTAAATATAATGTCCGCATCAAACTCACGACAAAGTATTGACATGCTCGTATGAGAGTGGAATAACTGAAAGACAATTTGTTGCAAAGTGTTGATTTGCTCTTTTGCTCTCTCCAGTTAAGGTTATCGTCAAGTATAATACCTAGAGATTTATTTGTCGGAACACATTCAATCAATTGATTGTTTAGTGATTCGTATATTGAAGTGCAATGAAGACTTTTCATTCTTGACCGTAAAATAATATATTTTGTTTTATCCACATTTTGTAGCAATTCTTTGTCCCGAAACCACATTGAAATATGGAACAGCTCATTGGACAAAACATGTTGTAACGCTTCAAGTGAACTACCTGTGAAAACAGCAGTATCATCAGCATAGATTGATGCTTTAGACGACTGTAGTACTCGTGGGAAGTAATTGACATGCAAGGACCCGATACGGATCCTTGCGGTACACCACATGTAACAGTCCTCGGTTCGAATAGATAACCGTCAATTAGTAGCTTTTGCTTTCGCAATGTAAGATAACTGGAAAAGAATTCATGAGCACCGTCTATATACCATAACACTTTAGTTTTTCCAATAGCTTCGAGTTGCAAATTGTATCGAACGCCTTTTATGTGGTGATAAATATTTCAATAACAATATTTTGTTGCTGAAGTGCGGAGTTGATGATTCGAGATATACTAATCAGATAATTTGACGTGCATTTTCTGGTACGAAACCGTGCTGTTCCGGGCAAATTATGTTATTCTTACAAAGGACGTCCTTCGGCTATTGCGCGATTAACTTATGAAAAATATTAACGCCTAATACAGATGTTGCTCTGTAGCTTCCAGCAACATCTTAATTTCCCGTTCTGTGTATCGGTACAACTTTGATTACCTTTAGTGTATCTGGATAGGAATTGGTACTTAACGAATGGTAAATAAGTGACAAAAGGGGGCACTCAAAACATCTGAATTGTCTTTCAGTACCCTAGCTTGTATACTATTATTCCCAGTGGCTTTGTTCACCTGTAGGTTTGTCATAGCAGACATCACCTCCTCCTCTGTTATGGCTTGAAAACTAATTTAGTTTTCATTTTTTTCAACGCAGTTGGTAAGTCGGGCAGCACTAAATTGACTCGTAACTTTTTCGTCAACCATTGCAAAATGATCATTGAAATTATTTGTAATGCTAGTTCTTATGTTGTCAGGAAGAATTCTCTTTTTGTTGTCAAGACCTGCCCCTTCCTTGATTGATTCCCATGTTTGCTTTGTATCGCAGCGTTTGATGAGACGTGTATAATATGCATTTTTGGATTTACGCATTAGCCCAACTGACTGATTTCTGAAGTATTCAAATTGAGCCTTGTAATATTTATCTATTTATTTAAAAGTCCCTTGTAGGCCTCATTAGATGCATTGGGTAAGGGAGACATCAAAAAATAATTATCACATATAGGAAATACTTATTATTATACAGGTTGAAATGAATAAAATTATGCACATAGCTTCGCAACTGAGTACAATCTTTGCTAACAATAAAAAGAAGCAAAAGAGTACATCAATGCATGTGCAACTAAACTAGATGAGGCAGAACATGAAACGATACATTTTAAAACGCACAGGCGATTTAAATAAAAAACAGAGTACAAAGAATGAGCGAAAACAAAAACAAACTCATAAATAGCAACTAATAAAACATACATAACCAGGAAAAAGGGGGGAAAGTACAATTTGGGAAGTTCATGCATAGTGCGACACGATGACTAGACGAAATTTATCAGCATTTTTTTCACATGCAATAGAGTCCGGATGTGAATTCCACAATCGAATAGCACGAGGAAGCGCCAATGTATTGAATGCGTGAGTGCTTCCGTACATACGAGTGAAACTGAGGTGATTATGTAATCTGCGAGTTGTGCAAGGTGAAACTTCAAGCCTCAAGGAAGACTGTTTTTCAGGATAAATCTACTTGTGTAGCAATGACATGAGCGCGAAATCCCGGAGAGTACTGAGTGTAGGAAGTGAAAAATCTTGTTTTGTAGGTGAGATGCCAAATTTGTAAGTATAGTTATGAGAAACAAACCAAGCGGCCCTATTTCGTACCGATTCCAACAAAGTGACTAAGTTGTTATGATGGGGTGACAATATTAGAGAGGCGTATTGGAGCTGCGGGCGGACAATTGACTGAAAAGATAGCTTGCGGAATTTCGTAGGGTTCGACGTAGGTACCCCAGTGACTTCGAAGTGTTAGCACATATGGTTGTGACGTGAAGGTTTCATGAAAGGCTTCGCGTGAGATGAATTCCTAGGTACTTGTATGTAGTGGCAGGAGAAATTAGGTTGTGATTTACATGACAAGAAAAATTAGAAACTGAGTGTTTTCGAGATGACTGGATGATCAATAACTATATTTTACACCATTGGGAAATAAGCTGAAGATCATTCTGTATATTGTGATGGTCATCGGGGCTGGTTATGGTGCAGTACAAAATGTCATTATCTGCGAACAATCGTACACGCGAAGCTACATTGTTAGGAAGGTCATTGATATATATTAGGTAAGATAGCGGCCCAAGAATGCTACCTTGGGGTACGGCGGAGGTAACATAGCATAAGAGAGACGGGAGATGGTTAACTATCTGAACTGCTGGCGATTTTAAAGAAAATTCCGAAGTCATGTTAGAGGCTTCAAATCCCATTTTGGAGCAGATAACTTCGAAATCAGGTGGCAGTGGGCTACACGGTCAAATGCCTTCGAAAAATCCAGAAATATACTATCAATATGTAAGTTACTGTCCATGTTGAAGTGCAAGTCTGTTGTGAATTCTAAGAGCTTTATCTCACATAAAAAGCCCCTACTGAAACCGTGTTGATTAGTGAAAAAAAAAACTTACTTGATTCTAGGCGATTGTATATGTGTGATGCAATGACGTGCTCGAACATTTTACAAAAGATGCAGGTCAGTGAAATCGGTCTATAGGTTTCAGGTGAGTGCTTGTCGCCACTTTTGAATATCGAGACAGTTTTCGCAATCTTCCAGCTTATTATAAGAGTAGTCTTTTTTCCTAAGTAAAGCTAGAATAGGCTCTGTTGCCAAGATCACATGGCATTGTCATATTTACGTCGTGTGCACGTATACGACGACTGCCTTATTGCATTCATGATTTTGCAAATGATATTATCACATTTGACTTGCACATCACCGTTGTACAGTGTTTCCAACACAGTGTGTTGCAGGAGGGTGATTAGTTTCGAATAGTTAACGCGTGTGTATTATCTCAGAACCAATATCTGGGTATCAATAGTAGGATATAAGTACGTTTCTGGCATGAAAATAAAATATTGGGTGGGGATCAGCGATTGCATACTCATAAACACCATTTTCTACGCCAGCGTCTAGACTGCATAGCATGAGATCAATGTGTGGCAGAACACTTCGGCAAATGTGTTTCTTTGAATATGACGTTTTACGATTACCTGTTTCTTTTAAATCTTTCAATCACGAAATTGCTTGGCCTTAAAGCACATCTATATTATTATCGCAACAGAATATTATTTGCGCATGCAAGGTTACACACTGAACTCACTGGGCGTAACCGGTTCTAGAAAGGTTTAGCGAGGGTTGGGCTGCAGTTCCATGAATTTGAAGTGGTGAAAGGTAGGAACTAGGCACAAAGCGCCGGCTGTAAGAAAGTGCGCGCGTGCCGGTCCTGTAGTCCAGACGTGCCACCTCTCGTTTAGTCTTTGGAATGCCCGCTAGATAGTGGTACTTTTGTATATTGAATGTATGATGAAAAGATGCGAGATGGCGGTACTTTGAGTGCTCACTAGTTGGATGGACGGATGGGCAGACGCTCAGAAGAACGGGCGGATGGACGCATGGATGAATGAACGTACGCACGGACGGATAAATGAACGGACGCATGAACGGACGCATGAACGGACGTATGGATGCGCAAACTGAAGGACGGTCGCATAGACAGACACACGGACGGACGGAAGCAAGAACGAGCGGACGGATGAAAACGCGGACAGACTGATGGATGCTTCTCTCTACTCACCATCATGCACTCCATAGATATGCTGTGATTTTTTTTAATGCGGAGCATTTCTTAGGGAACTTCAGTGACTTTGAGCGTATCTATCTATCTATCTATCTATCTATCTATCTATCTATCTATCTATCTATCTATCTATCTATCTATCTATCTATCTATCTATCTATCTATCTATCTATCTATCTATCTATCTATCTATCTATCTATCTATCCGCCTACAACTTTTAGCTCTCCTGGCCGTTTCGATAAATGTATTGATTTCGAACTTGGTATGGCATAACATGACTGTATGACAAGCATAAGTGATTAGTCATAACATGGAAATCAAGGCGTGCATGTCATGATTGTCATGATTTACATTTCATGGTCTCGCTCCTCTTGCGGTGGTCTCGTTCACATGTGATGTTGCAAAACTGGTACGGTATGACATGACTGCATGCGAACACAAGTGACAGGCCCTGACATGAAAATTATTACATGCGTATGATGTAAAGACATGACTACGTTCTACGCTCATGATGTGCTCACGGCCGTTTTGGTAGCTTAAAATATACCAAATTTGGTATTACTTGACGTAAACACACGATATAGGTATATGACACGTTCAAGCACGGTAATCATGACATGCGTGTGATGTAAAAACATGACTACATGCCACACTCATGATGCGCTTGCGACCATTTCGCTCACTTCACATATGCCAATTTTGGTATTACGGGACGTGAATGAATTACGTAGGTATGTGACTGGGGCAAACATTAAAATCACGAAATGTGTGTCGTGTAACAACATGTGTGTATGCTACGCTCATGATGCGCTCGCGGCCGTTTCGGTAGCTTCACATGTACCAAATTCAGTATTATTTGACGCGACCAGATGATATAGGTAAATGAAACGTCCAAGCATCATAATCATGACATACGTGTGATATAAAAACATGACTACAGTGCCACACTTACGATGCGCTCGCGACCGTTTCCCTGGCTTCACATATGCCAAATTTGGTACTACAGGACGTGAATGAATGACGAAGGTATGTGACGGGTGCAAACATTGCAATCATTAGGTGCGTGTCATGTGAGAACATCAATGCATGCCACACTAACGGCCCCAATATATTTTGACGTGACATGGTGCGCGTGCTCGCCGCCGTTCGTTTCAGCGCGTCACGCCGGCGATGCCACGCTAGGCGCCTATCTGCCTGCCATATACTCGCAGGCGCGCACCGTGCTGCGTTGCTCTGACGCATGCGCGTTCGTGCGCGCCCCGCGTCTCTCCGTCACGAACAGAAGCAGACGCAGAGCTGTCTGGGTTGCATCATCGGCGCGAAATTCAGCATGTCGCATTTCGCACCGGTTGCTGCCGGGTCACGCCGACGGACGCGGGTCGTGCCCGGCATCAGACTATAGAGTGCTCGCGTTTTGCTAGCGTAGCTTCGCTGCGCCCAGCGTGCGCGTACATCAGCGCTACATTGGAATATATTGGTCCCTTCATGATGCGCTCGTGGCCATTTAGCTGGCTCCACATTTATAACAAATTTGGTGTTACGTGACGTCAATGAAGGACGAAGGTATATGACTGGCGCAAACATGGTAGTCATGAGATTCGTGTCAGTTGAGAACATGACTAACTGCCACAATCAAAAAACTCCCAAGCATTTCCCCGAGGGTGAACATGGTCAAGTGCGAATACACGGGGTGATACTATGAGGATGGATGGATGAAAAACTTTTATTGGGGTCCTGAAGGATACCACCCCCGTTTTATAGGGGTAGGATCACGGGCCGCTCCCACGTTGGGACGGGGAGGCCCAGCCTCACCGCCGCATCGTGGGTCTTCTGGACAGCCTTGAGTTGTTCTATGAGAACCGGACTCGTGAGCAATAAATGAAAGGAGTTCTCAGAAAATTCTTCATGTTTTCTTTGTAAAGAGGGGCACCTCCAGAGCATGTGGTTAAAATCACTGCGATTCTGGCAGTCTGGATAAAGTTCTGAAATATTGGAGTATGGCTATAGGTTACGAGGCTAGAGTATGTTCCCGTCTGAAGCATGCGAAGAGAGATTGCCTGTGGCCTGGACAACTTTTCGTGTGGCAATGGAAATGACCTACGGCCTAATTGATAATGCTTCGTGATCTCATTGAAGGTAGTCAAAATGTCCCTAAAATGAAGGCTGCTGGCTGACTCCTCTGTCTGAGAAGCACAAGTCCCGGCGCGGTAAGTGAAGCCTCGCGCCTTGGAATGGGCTAGCTCGTTGACATTGGGAAGGCCTCCAACCCTCAAGTCAAGGTGAGCAGGGAACCAAATAATTGTGTGGTGGGTGAGTTCCTTGTGAGCGAGAGTTCTCAAAACTTCCTTGCAAACGGAACCAGAAGCGAAGGCCCTAGCAGCGGATTTAGAGTCCGTATAAATATCAGTACTTTGTGGATCAAGGAGTGCTAGTGCAATGGCCATCTGTTCTGCTTTGTAAGAAGAAGGGGTTCGAACCGACACCGAGGATAAAATCTGACCCTTAGTATCTACGGATACCACCGCAAAGCGAGCGGAAACGCCATACTGGGCGACATCAACAAAGCATGAAACAGACGATTGTTTGTGAGCTTGAGCTAAAAGAGAGGAGGCTCGAGCGACACGCCTGCCCGCGTTGTACTGTGGATGCATATTTCGTGGAAGGGGGCACACTTTGATGCGAGAGTGTATATAATCATCGAGTGGCGTATTTTGCACTTCGAGCGTCAGGGGGTTGACTCCAGTGTCAATCAGAATTTTTCTTCCCGCTGGTGTGATCGAAAGCCTGGGAACCTGTGCCGTTTGTTGAGCCTCGATAATTTCTTCAAGCGTGTTGTGGACTCCAAGTTTCATAAGGTTCTCAGTGCTTGTGCGCATAGGAATGCCAAGAACTTTCTTGATGCTTTTCCTTATGAGGATGTTCAATTTATTTCTTTCATGGAGTTGCCACCTGTGCATAGATGCGACATAGCTTATGTGGCTCATCAAGAATGCATGGAATAGTCTGAGGAGGTTATGCTCTCGAAGACCACCCCGACTGTTGGAAATGCGTGAGATTTGTCGGATGACCCCTTCCGCCTTAGAAGTCAGACGGTCGATCGTGCGGCCGTTCTGTCCATTAGCCTCGATAACCATGCCCTGAACGCGTATGAAGTCCACCCTTGGAATACGCTGCCCCGATGCCGTGTGCAGCCTAATGTCGATTTCAGCCAGTGGTTGCCAGTTTTTGGGTTTGGGTCCCCGTCTCGTGGGTCGATATAAGAGAAGTTCGGACTTTGCTGGCGAGAGCTTGAGGCCCATTTCATTTATGTAGACTTCAACACAGTCTACGGCCTCTTGAAGGGAGTTCTCCACAGAGCCCTCCGAGCCACCGACACTTCATATGGTGATGTCGTCCGCGTAGATGGCGAACTTGATGCCCTCTTGGTTTGAGAGCTTTGCAGCAAGGCCGCACATTGCAATGTTAAAAAGCAGTGGGGAGACGACTGAGCCCTGCGGGGTGCCGAATAAACCGAGATCGTAGGGCTCAGACTTGAGATCCCCAAGCTGTATAGTGGCTTTTCTATTCCTGAGGAACGAGCTGGTGAACTTGTGAAAGTTGGCTCCTAAGTTGAGAGAAGAGATGGAGGCAAGTATGTGGGAGTGCGAGACATTGTCAAAGGCCTTTTCAAGATCCACCGAGAATAGCTCTAACGTCTTTTGTCTCCTGATCTATGATGTGATGCTTCAGCATTTTCATGACGTCCTGAGTAGATAGGTGTGGTCTAAAACCTACCATGTTGTACGGAAACAGGTTAGTCTTCTCTATGTGCTTTGATATTCGATCGTTGATGACATGCTCGGGGACCTTGCCTATACAGGACGTCAGTGAAATGGATCGTAAGTTGCTAAAACTGGGACTCCGACCAGGTTTAGGTATGAGAATAACCGACGCCCTTTTCCATTGCTCAGGGAAAGTCCCCGTCTCCCAAATACGATTGATTTCTTTGGTGAGGTAGGTGACAGAGTCATCGTCTAAATTGCGTAGTGTCTTGTTTGTAATGCCATCCGGGCCCGGGCTGGAGTTCCCGTTAAGATTGTTTAAGATGGTGCGGACCTCTTCTTCCTGGAAGGGCTTGTCCAACTCGAAGGCTGGTGATCCCGTGTATTGCGCGTAGCCAGAAGGAGGCCGGGTTGTGTCCAAAGGGAGGTATCTCTGTGCCAGACACTTCGTTCTTTCCGTGTCCGATTTAACCTTCCTTTCTGAGTGCAGTATTCGGTCTACCAAGCGCGTCTGGTTGGATTTAGATTCGATCTCCTGCAGCAGGTGTTTGAGGAGGTTTCATTTTCCCCAACTTTCATCTGACCATCCACCTTGTTGCAAATCTCGTCCCAATGCTGTTTTTCCAGCGTCTGACAGTAAGTTGTTATTTCTTGGTTAAGACTTGCGATGCGTTTTCGCAGTCTTCGATTCATACGGTGTGCTTTCCACCTGGCTAGGAGGGCGCTTTTAGCCTCAAGAAGATGAGCAAGCCTACTATTCATTTTATTGACCGGTAGATCAGTCTCTATTGTTTTGGTGGCCGACTTGACGTCTTCGATCAGCTGAGACAGCCACTTGTCGAAATTCGGTGAGTCATTATTCACTTGTGTGCTCTTCGCTCTGATCTTACGGAAGAGGTCCCAATCTGTAAATTTGAAAGCTTTAGGGGGCTTTGCTTGAATTTGTAATGTCGTACTCAAAATACAATGGTCACTCCCCAAGTTTTCTCCTAAGTTTAACCAAGATACCTCCTCCATGGTTGTGACAAAGGTGAGGTCTGGGGTAGTATCCCTAGAGCAAGAATTTCCAGTGCGGGTAGGAAACGTGGGGTCAGTGACCAAAGTAGGATTCAGATCCGATACCGCTTGCCAGAGCTCGGCTCCCTTGGAAGTGGTGCGAGGGTAGCCCCAAGCTTGATGGGGTGCGTTGAAATCTCCCGCTATAACTATGGGTGCGTCCACTTTCCTAGCGATCGTAACGGCTTTTGATAACAATGAGGTGAAGCGATGGTGCCTGCCTTTTGGAGAGCTATATATGTGGAGTATGAAAATGCTATTTTTAAGGTTGCATCCAGGTATAATTTCTAAAAGAGTGTGTTTAATCTTGCTATTTGCCATGTGCAAATTGTGCTCAATGTAAGTGTACTTCTTGGACACAAACGTGCAGATACCACGGCCATCTGGAGGTTTCGTGATGTGATGAGTGTAGCCTGGCAGGCTCATTGTTTCCGTAAGCGTCTCCTGTAGCATAATAACATGTGGTCGAATTGGCTAAGATTTAATATACTGCTGGAGAGCTGCCTTCTTTGATTGGAAGCCCAGCAGTTCCACTGCCAAATTACAAAATTTTTAAGGTGTCCCGCCATTGTTGGGACCCTCAAAAGCTCTCTCCTGAGAGACGCTACAGGTTGCCACCTTCTGCACGATCCTGACCTTAGGTATTACTTGGGCCGGAGTAGCCTCGGCTGATTGTAAAGCTTTAACTTGATCAGCCTCGATCTTTGTGACTCTGCTGTCCAATACTGCAATCGACTCGACCACCGCCCTGAGAGCATTTTTGATATCAATCAAGGTTTCCTTGACCTCTGTTTTGAAATCTCTGTCCTTGTTATTGGCCGGTTGTGCTAGCGCTCTCCTTTTTGTTGGTTTTGCACCTGGATGGACGTCCATGGGTACCTCATCGTGACTCGCATCCGATGTGGCCTTTGTACAGGGAACTGTGTTTGAAGGAGACGGAGACGAAACCTGCTGTGATTTCCTTAGGTCAGCTATTTCTGCCCTGAGTTGCTCGACAATGGCCCTGAGGTTAACATTTTCCCTTTGCATCTGCGCATATATATCTGAGTGTTGCTCTGGATTGGTACCCCCCTTTACCTGTGATTGGGAGCCCTTGATCTTGGATGCCCAGGTCTGGTGCTGATTTCCTTGCTGCACACCATTGCAGACGGTAGCACACGTGAGTTAGAACGGCCCTTGGATCTAGAATGTCCTCTGGATCTCGAACGGCCCCTTGCTGTGCCTCTGGAACGGGATCGCCCTCGCGGTGGTTGTAGCTGTTGGCTGACGTCACGCGGGCGCCAGCTGCTGCTCGGGCGCTCAGTCGTAGCGCGGCCGCCTGCAGCGGCTGGTAGCGATAGGAAGTCTCCTCCACTATCTGTGAAGTTCATGTCGTCAGCGTCTTGTTCCGCAAATTTCATCGTATATTGCATCCGTCGCTCTCGTCTTCGTCGACGGACTATGTAGGGCACTTGAAAACGATGCTTACACGTTTTGTCTGCCGTGAGATGTGGACCCCCACACAACTTGCATTCTGGAGTGCAGACGTGACCCTCCGAAGGAGATGACATACCACACCCTCTACAGACGGCCTCCTCTGGATGGGTACAAACATCGGCTCGATGACCTAGCTTTCCACAGGCATAACAGACATCGGTCTGTTGACGATACAGGGTGCAGCGAACCAAACTATTTCCACATATGACGTAATTTGGCACTTTTAGTCCGTCAAAGAGGACGATTACCGTGGTGGAATTCTTGATTCTTTTCACTTGGAGTGCAGTCGGGTTCTTTGGGTGTACAATAAGTGAATAAAGTTGTTCTTGACCGATGTCCGCGTCAACACCTCTGATTATACCTTTGCAGGTGTCGTCGGGGGCAGCTCGGTAGGCACTAACATCAAAACTGGTGGTACCGAGAGTAATGGCGGTGATCTTGGAATACGCTCTGGCGTTCCTCTCCGCTGGAGTGCTTATAACTGCAATGTTCTGCATCATATTCGGGCATACCACGTCTTCCGTCACTTCTTCCTCACTGAGTGCTGCAGCCACTGCGAGTGCCTTCTCGAACTTAATTTGACTCACAGTTCTCATGTCCAGGCCATTTCTAGGTCTCACGATGACTCGATGGTAATCTCTTGGAAGGTAAGGAAGTCTAGACGCAGCGATAAGACGCTTCTTCACCGCAGCCCGGGAGCGCTGAGGCGACCACGCGTCGCCGTGCATGGAGACGCTTGCTCGCGTCTCGGTCCTGGGGGTATGCGTCCCACGAAGTTTACGTTTGGTGGTAGCCACAGACCATCCAGAATCTTGAAGATCATCGGGAGTGATATCCTCCCCATCGACAGAGACTTCCATAGACATTCCGTGCGTAGAGTGCTGAAACACCCTTCCGAGAAGGGCCGGCGGCTGCTCCGCCGTAGCCTAAGCCTAGCGCGCTCAGCTGAGCAGATGGGCAAACAGAAGAGTCACGAAAAAGTGTCAAAAAGCCCACCCACAGTGAAATACTTAGTGTCGATGTAGTCCGTGTGGTTTTATGCGTCGACTGGCACCAAAAGACGCTCACAAATGCACGAAAAACTGTCCAAAACATTTTCGAACGCGGAGCCGATGTTTTCACATCCACACGAGACGGCGTCCCCCTGGTGGTCTCATGCTATGAGGGGCATTTATTAATTCGCACTATTATATTTATTAATCACACTATGGTGCCTTTAGGTGTGATGGTTTCTGGGAATCGCAATTTGATCACATGGGGGAGTTTACGTTAACTCACTGGCGAATGCCAACGGATTTTAACTTTACTCCCCCTCACGACCCGCTCTCGACGGGAGACTGAGAGAGAAGGCGGGCGCGCGAGAGAGGGGTGCGCGCGCAGCTGCAGCGAGCGAGGAGAGCGGAGGAGCGAGCGAAGGAGAAGGGGATATAAAGCGCGTTACTGACACCGATATCAGCGTCGCGTCCGTGGCTTATTCGGTAGAGCGTCGCGCTGCGGCCCGCCAAGTCCTCTTTCTTTTAAAGATACAGAGAAGACTGCGGACGCCGCCGACGTCAGTGGGTGGTTTGGGGTCGCTTATAAAGTGTATTCACACTTAAAAGACAATACATTTCGACGCTACGTGGTGCGCTTGTTTTCCCGGCGTTCATTTCATCGCATCACGCCGGCATTACCAAGCCAGGCGCCGGTCTTGCAATAGACTAGCAGGTGCGCGCCGCGCTTCGTTTCTTTGACGCATGAGCGTTTCAGCGCGACCGGCGTCAATCCGTCATGAAAAGAGAGAGACACAGTGTTTTTTGGGTAACGCATCGACGCGAAATGCAGCATGTCACATTTCGTGCCGATTGTTTCGTGCTGCGCCGATGAACGCTGGTCACGCCTGGCATCAGATTATAGAGTGCTCGCATTTTGCTAACATATATCGTCACTGTGCCCAGCGTGCGTGCGCATCAACGCTACATCGGAGTATAATGGCCCCTTCATGATGTGCTCGCGGCCGTTTTGCTAGCTCCACATATAGCGAATTTGTTGTTACGTGACGTCAATGAATGACAAATTATATGACTGGTGCAAGCATGATAATCCTGACAAGCGTGTCATGTAGGAACATGACAAAATGCCACGCTCATTGCGTGATCATGGCCGTTTTGCTAGCTCCGCATATACTAAACTTGGTATCACAAGAGGTGAATAGATGACGAAAGTAAACGACGCACTCAAACATGATAATTATGACACGGAAGGTATGTACGACATCATTTACCTGCACCTCGTAATGTTGCACTGATTTTAAAGGGACACATCAACATTTCTCATTCGTGCTTCGCACATCATTGATTCCCTCTGTACGTGGGATCTGCCAACTTTTTTATATTGTCCAACTACAATTGCCAAGTACGACAGCACGGGCTCATGACACCCGAACACGCGTGAGAGGAGTGATCCAAAAGCTAGGCGAACGGGTATTACCTTTGACGACATTTTGCACACGGAACATCTCTCCACACGGCTTGCGTCTCCCGCGCGGCTGCTCTTTTAGCCAAATAATTGGTTTGCCATCATTATTGCTCTGCGGTTTCTTATTCAGAAGTCAAACCTATCATTGCCGGAGCCAATTGGGTTCCGTTACTTTAAAAGGTTGATTGGTTAAACAGAAAATCTTAGCTTGCTATATTTAAAGGAATGTCTTCGACGGCAAAGTCGTGCAAAAGGGCACTAACAAAGCTCTAGACAAAATAAAAAGAGGCAAAGCCACAATGGAATTCAAATTGCCAATTTCTGTAACCGCCATTCCTCGTATCTCACGTACCTGGGGAATCACATTCCACCTATATGGCGAATGAATGTTATGTGTATGCAAAGTGAATGGATTTAACATTCCATTAAGTGAAATGTTATAAAGTGACGCCCAATATATATACAAAACTATAAAGACACATCTATTAAGGAGCCGCACATGTTTTATATCAGCAGTTGTTTCCAAGTGCCTAACAATATCAAGAGTAACATGGATATTAGCAACACCAGAAGCGGTAAACTAATATGGAGTGCTGGTGTTTTCGTTGGGGAGCTTACGAGAATGTAACCCTTATTACTGCTACACAGATCAACCTTAGCGAATGGCACCTAACAACTGATTTTAATCCGACATGGCGACTGTTTCATTGCAGTACATATGTAAAGTTTATAAAAATTGATAGCCAGTACTGCAACTAGAAAGGACGTTAGGGCCAAGTATTCTCACGACCTAGTGTGGCTCTGTGGTAAAATATTTCATTCCTCGCCGGATTATAGCGTTAGATTGCTGCTGGGACATTAAAATTTATTCTTTGCAGTTCTCCCGTGAATACTGTTTATGTCATCTTTTATTCTTAACGCTGAAGCGTTCAATTTACCGCTGCGTGTTCTCGCAGTCCCTGGGTAAATGTGAAATGCCTGCAATCTGTGACACATACCCGCATATCAGTGGCGTTTAACCTCCCCTGCGTGCGCGACGACATTCTGACAATGTGTGTGTCATGAGCAGCGTGTCGTATTAGTCAGATAGATAGATAGATAGATAGATAGATAGATAGATAAATGCCTAAAGTGCCCACAAAACGCAAAGAAACGCGTCTCATTTAACATAAACCATCTATCGTCTGTGGCGCGTACCCGCATACTGTGGGCCGTGGTATGTGGACATACGCCACCCATTTCTGGAGGAAATAGCTTGATGACATACGCAACATGATTTTCACGTAGTTTAGGTAATGACCGGCAAGGCATTCTTGAAACTCTGTTTTCCTATCACACTAATTTTAGTCTACACAAGTTTAGAAGCTGAGAACCAAGGCGCGTGTATCTAGTTAGACAGATACGCAGCTAGAAACGATCAAAATAGCTGCAGTAGGCGAAAAAAAATGCTTCGCATTTAAATCCTCTGTCTGAGTGAGCTATATCGCTACACATAGCTGTAGCGGATGCTACACACGTGCAGCTACGACTGGGTAAACTATATTAGGCAATCATTGTGATTGGCTGTACATAACCATAAAATACCAAGGTAGCGTGCACTTCGGGGTGGTAAAATTTCCATGTCTGCTGTAATGTGAGTGCCGATTGGTAAGTTGGACCAGAAGCTGCTTTTTACACCTCAGTGTACTCAACATGCCCCTCACACGTCGTGTGATCGAATCTCGGCTGTGGCGGCTGCATTTTCGATGGATGCGGAAATGTTGTAAGTGCCTGTGCTCAGATTTGGGTGCATGTTCAAGAACCCCAGATGGTCTAAATTACCGGAGTCCCCCACTACAGCGTCTCTCATACTCTTTTAGTATTTTGGGATGCTAAACTTCACATATCAATCAAAAACTACTGAATTTTTTAGGGGCGAAGCTCCTTATAGCGGCATCCGTTTGTCCCTCGTAGTCGTAGTAGTAAAGTGCAACCAGTCTTAGATTTTGACCTCCAGGTGGTGCCAGTGGGAAATTTCTTCTGTGCGTTGTGGAACAATGAAAAATTCGCACCGTGCGTGTTAACAAAAAGCTGAATTGTCCTGTCTCTCATTCCCCTTAGCAGCCATTGGCATGTACATTGAGCACTATCTGACAAGAAAGAGTTGCTACGTTATACTCGCTGGGCGTAACCTCCTTGGTTTTAGAAAGGTTTAGTGAGCGTTGGGCCGCAGTGCCATGACTACAGTGAACTAGTATATACCATGAACTCGAGGTGGTTAAAACTGGGAAGTAGACACGAAGCGCAAGCCGCAAGAAAGTGTGCATGTACCTCCTCTCGTTCAGTCCTTGGAATGTCTGCTGGATGGCGGTGCTTCTGTATGAAGAATATATGATGAAAAGATGCGAGATGGTGGTACTTGGAGTGCTGAATAGGTGGACGAACGGACACACAGACAGATGCATGAACGGACGCATGGATGGCTGCACGGACGGATGGACGCATGGACGGACGCAGAAGCGGATGCATGGACGAACACAGGGACGGACGCACAGATGGACGTGCGGACGCACGAACAGACGCACGCATGAACAGCGGATGGACGCTCGGGTGGCCACACACACGCACGCACGCATGAACGGACGGAAGCTAGAACGAATGGACGGACGGATGCTTCGCCCCACTCTACATCATTCACTCCGTGGATATGCTGCCCTTTTTATTTGAAGATGTCCATCCAACTCGTGACGCCTCGCTCAAAACAAATCATTTGACAACATACGCTCGCGTACTGCTTTTTTGAACATTTCTATCTACTATACGTGTGGTCTGCCTGATTTTTAATATTCTTAGAAAGTTTCTTTGTGATAAAAAATATTGAAGGAACATTTTCTATGGCGTCCTGGGAAACCAAACTGCTGTTATTCATCACAAGACTTTCGTTGTTTTGTAGATGGAAGTTGAATGTTCTAATCTAATACAATTGTAAAGGTTATAAACACACCTGTCTTCATTTAGTAATATATTTATAGAATAATTTATTTTAAACATGTGAGCGCCGCCATCTTGAGCTGAGAAGCCAATGTTTTCTTGTTTTAACGCCAGAAAACATGCGTATGCATCTAACGTAACGCTGTTTGTTTAGTTGTTAAATTGCAAAACACAAAGGATAACAGTTGAATATAGCAACACCGATACCCATCCGTAAAATACTTCATATTTTATTTTGTTCGCGCTGCTGATATCAGCGAGTTATAAGCATGGTCAATGAGAATCTTTGAGATCGTGTGATTAAGCAATCATCTTCAACCGTGAGCGAAAGGACGTGCTGGTGGTAGTTCAGTCAATCAAACACTCGCATTTCCTTAATCTGTGGGCTACGTACTTTTCTGAATCGACGTTCGGCCGTTTCAGTATTTTTGATTTCCTTGTTTTTTTTTCATCATACATACCACGCCGAGCCTATCAATCCACTCTCTCAACCCAGTTCTTGTGGAAAAAAATAACCTGTATTTCACTTCCTTTAATCAAAGTGTTATCACTATTTCAATGAAAAATTCATTGCGTAGTTAGCAGTATTATAAGTGAATGTTATTATTTGCCTTTAGTATGGTTCTCTTGCAACGAAAGCAGCGAAGTCACTTGCAATTTGTATAGATGCTAGAGAGAACGATTACCACAGCCGTTCACTTGTTGCTGCAGTATTGAACTATGTCCATATTTATTATTTAAACGAAAGCATAGCAGTAACCTGCACGTGCTACTGGCATTTATATAGTTTGTTGCAGCCAAACGTTGGGAAACAACTAACAAGATGGACCGCTGCGCACACGGAACTCGCTGAGCTCGTTAACAATAAATACAAGAAAACCGTCTAAGCCCCCTATAAATTGTTGACGTTTTCACTTTCCTTCTTCGAATCGGGAGCAGTGAGTCACAGCAAGGCATGTCGCGGAATGCACCGGGAATAGTTGAGACTGAGAAGGCGGTCCCTGTTTTGCGCTAAAAGAGTATGTAAAAGTCAGTGCAACAGAAATCCGTGAACTGCATCTTAAAAGTTTTTTTGCAACTCTTTTTTTCTTGAACAAAGCTATCAAACCTTGCAGATGAGAATGAACTGTATAGAATGCGAGTAATAGGTGAACGAAATGACACTCATTGGTCACCACTCCACTCAGTGGCAATTATAAACATGTTTCCTGCCTATACTTCGATATACAATGTGTTTGAATGTGGTTTTCATCTCTTTCTAAAGCACATGACGATGTCCTTGTTATTGTGGGAGAATTGAACTAGTTGTAAAGTTGAAATAACTCATTTTAGAAATTCTATGGCCTTTGCAAGAGACAGCAAAAGAGTGATTTCATAAAGGAGAAAGTATGGTGCCCTGTATTCGTCAAGCTCCATGTGTTTCTGCGTGATCACCTAGCTGTGATGCAAGAAAATATTACAAGAATAACTTGAACAAAAGTTTCAATGATGGAGCACAAATATCCGTAGAAAAGAAAACCACGTGAACTGAATATTTACAAAATACAAACCCGAATATACCTCCTTTTGGGTAAGAGCGAAAGAATAAGGGTCTGTTTTATTTCAGCGTAAGGAGCAAGTTACGTCTCTGAAAAAGAAGTTCCCGACGCACGTGCTGAAACGCTGTAGCGTGTTCCTGTTAGGAAACTCTACATTTTCAAGACGACCGTTCTTCATCGCTATGAAATATGGTACTGTTGGTACGCTCGATAAGACTCGTGGTGCCGCATGGCTTCGACAGAACAAAGAAGGCCGGCTACAAGGTGAAGATCGTATCGTAAAGAGCTGGATCATCTCTCACGTCTCCTTTGAAATAGCACCAGCTTCGGGACATTCTCGAGAATAAAGTCCATATACTATTTTGAAAGGCGTTCTTTAAAATTGCTGGTTCAAAAGTAAATACGGCACAGACGTTCGCATGGTCGGTCGCGCGAATAACATGTACCAGATGCGAATGTGTAAAGTGTAAAAAAGTGGAGAGCTGCGCTAATGTTCTTCAAGATGAAACAGAGGAAAGGATAAACTGTAAAAACAATATGTAAAAGGAACGTAAAACGACTGTCTGCTATAAACACACGTATGTACACTGTAGTGAAGTGTCGATAAAAAGTTCGCAGAGGCTCTCTTATCACGTCTTTTGCAGATGTACACACACTTAAGAATCTTCATTCATAATGTGAGGAAAGAAAAATTGCCGTGGCCGTGTGATGGTGGTCATCTCTTTCCATTCAATTTCAATTTTTATGGGTGCACACAGTAGACGCGTTTGAAAATTACCTTGTAGATTTTTTTTTTCCTGACACCTATAGGATTGCCTCCTCAGTTTCATCCTGAGCCAGCGGCCGCCGCCAAAGGCGTAGCTGCGCTTGAGTAAGAGTGCGAGTGCTGCCATAGTTGTGATTGTGGGGCACAGCATCGGTGTTCTAGCGTTTTGCACTTTCGTGATCGTCGCTTTTCTTCCACGCAGCTACATAAAGTGCACAACATACGCAAATGAGCGCCGGAGTGCTTCGTTAGTCTTCGAAAGAGCGCCCGGGTGAACAGAGTAGCCCCGGAACACGTCCAGATTGCAGTGGTTTCAGCCTCAAAAAAACACAAAATTTTTGGATTTCAAAACTGCATATTCGTGATATGATTATGAGTTGTGGTGAACTGCGAGAACTGAGAGTTATTGTAGAGGCTTTATAAGATTATATTTTTCCGCATTTTTCTGAAATAAATGCTGAGTACTCGCAATATTGACCCTAGCGGTGAAACTTGTAAAGAGAGGCGAACATCTCAGCTATGTCTCGCTCTCAAGAAATAGCCTATCTTGATTGCGCAGAATGCCAAGTAATCGACATGCACAGCATTGAAGTTTTCGGTCAAACTTTAGGAACTGTTTTACTGCTAGGTCGGTCAATCAATAAAGGTAGGCCGCTTCAGTATGATGACTTCGTAAGATGACGAAGAAAATGTAACTGAGGTCCTTTGCCAGCTATAAGTTTTTTGCCGATGCAATGTCAGCTCTGAAGAAGATTTGGGCTATTGACATAAAAAGTGTAGGCAGTGCAGACGCTCGAGGCATGCATGAGTATTGCGCACGTACGTTTTACGTCAGTTCGAAATATTAATCACCAATGCCTAGCAGTGACAGGGCCCTCTCGCATTTGTCGCGCTGCTCCTTGTAGCTCGGTGTGGCGAGTTAGAGTACTGGTTGTGTTGCTTGGCTGCTAACCCGAAAGACATAGGTTTGATTCTTGCTATGACAGTAGCATTTCGATGGAGGCAAAATGCCAGAGGCACATGTGCAGTAGGATCTCAGTGTACGATTTTAAAGAACACGCAATGGTCTATATTTGAAGTCCTTTTCAACAGCGTCTCGCGTATTCATATCAACTTTTCAGACGTGAGACGCTAGACATTATTTTTTTTCGATGGTTTAACGTCAGCTTTCATGCGCTTGCTTCGAATATAATCGATTCCCAAGGTACGCGGGATCTTCCGAATAATTTAGGGATCGTATGTTAGGCTTGTGTGCTCCAAGTGAACAGCGTATAAAGGTGATTTAATGATCGGAAAGGTTGTTGCTATAGTAAGGCGATGCACCAGCCGCAGTTTACGAGCTCGAGCCTCTGCTGCACGCTTTATGCTGCTGCGTCTGCGCTGGAGCACTTCCTCTTCTTTACAATGGCCCCGCGAAAAATAAAGGAGCGATCCTGGCGACTTAGTCCTGTGCAGGCCGCGTAGAACCATGGTATTGTTTGAATCTCTGGACGTGCACAACCTCGCGGTTGCGATGTCGCAAGTCTGATGGTGGCGTAAGAGGCTACATGAGGTAATTCACTGCAGAAGTCTGTTCGAGAATACGATATGACCCATCGTACTTTGGCAGGAGTTAGGAAGAGAGCCCAGGTGTGCGATGTGGCACTGACCGCCACACAAGGGCACCCGAAATAAAAACGGAAGTTGAGGTCTGGGAATCATGGTTTGGTTTTTGCTGGTTTTAGTCATTGGAGGTAAAGCGACGAGCTAACTGGCGACATTTTTCTGCGTGTCTGGCAGCGTCCAAGATCAGCAGGCACTCGGACGCGTCCGGTCGATAGGGCAGAATGGTGTCATTGGTGTGGGAGGGGGGACGGCCATAGAGTAGGTAAAAAGGGGAGAAACCTGTTGTCGCTTGCCTTGCCGTATTATAGGTGTATGTAATGAATGGGAGAACTAAGTCCCAGTTAGAGTGATCAGGTGTCACGACATAGGATATTACTGAGAGTACGATTAAAGCGCTCGGTAGTCCCATTGGTTTGAAGTTGTTAAGCGGTACATGTGCGATGTACAATAGCACACTCAGTGAGCAATTGTTCAATGACCTCGGACGAGAAGGCGCGGCCACGGTCACTGACGAGTTCTTGAGGGCCTCCATGACGCAACACAAAATGACGCAGTAGGAAAGTGGCAACCTCCTGTGCTGTAGCCATTTGTGGAGCAGCAGTCTCAGCATAGCGCGTTAGGTGGTCGATAGCAACTATTATCCCTCTGTTGCAAGTCGGAGTCCATGGAAGGGGCGCATAAATATCTATTCCGACCCATTCGAAGGGTCGGGAAGGGCATGGTAAAGGCTGCAGTTCACCGGCGGAGGCGTGCGGTGGATATTTTCGGCACTGACGCTCCGCACAAGAGCGAACAAAGTTGCGGTTGAAGGTATACATACCACGCCAGTAGTAACGATGTCGAAGCCTTCTGTAGCTTTTAAAGACTTCTGCGTGGCCACATTGTGGGTCAGCGTGGAAAGGGGAACATATCTGTGACCTCATGTTTCGTTGAACGACGAGCAGACACTTGCGTCTCTCTGGTGCGTAGTTGCGTCGATAGAGAAGCTTGTCACGTATCGAGAAGTGTGGAACTTGGCGCCGGAGCGTTCGCGTGTTTGGGAGTTCAGAAGTGTCGGAGAGATGATTGAGAAGAGAAGCAGTCCATGGGTCATTGCGTTGTTCGATAGCAATGGTGTCAAAGTCAAGATATGAAAATGTGGGATTGCAAGCGGAGTCAACTATGGCAATCTGGGAAAGGAGGGAACGGGAAAGGGCGTCGACGTCATCATGCTTCCGTCATGACCAATAAATCATGCGTATGTCATAATCTAGGATTTTCAACGCCCAGCGAGCGAGGCAGCCAGATTGGTCTTTTAACGTCGAAAGCCAGCACAGCGCATGGTGGTCGGTCACGACGTCAAAAGAACGACCATATAGATATAGGCGAAACTTTCCAAGGGCCCACACAATGGCCAAACACTCCATTTCTGTGACGCTGTAGTTGCTCTCTGCCTTGGTAAGTGTGTGACTAGCCTATGCCACGATGTATTCCTGATGCTCGAGTTTACGCTGTGCGAGCACAGCATTCAGGCCTACACCACTGGCGTCTGTGTGGATTTCAGTTGGAGCCTCAGGATCGATATGATGTAGAATGTGTGGCGTCGTGAGAAGCCGTCGCAAGGTGGTGAAAGCCTCGTCGCAGGCAGGGGACCACGATGAGAGGTCTTTACAGTTGCCCAGGAGTTGCGTGAGAGGTGATATGATAGACGCAAAGTCTCGGACGAATTGCCGGAAATACGAGCACAAGCCAATAAAACTCCAAATTTCTTTGATGGTGGCAAGTTTATGAACCACCGAAACAGCTCGAAATTTCTCGGGATCAGGGAGGATGCCTTGCTTTGAAACAACGTGTCCCAAAAGTTCAGTTTATGTATGTCAAATCAACATTTTTTAAGGTTTAATTGCAAATTTGCATCGGTCAAGCAAGTAAGGATGTGCTGAAGGCGACGTAAGGGTGTGTCGAAATTAGGCGCGAAGACCATGATATCATCAAGGTAACACAAGCAGATCTTCCATTTTAGTCCACGCAGGATGTTGTCCATCATTCGTTCGAACCTTGCAGGCGCGTTGCAAAGTCCGAAGGGCATGACGGCGAAGTCATATAAGCCGTCTGGCGTGAGAAAAGCGGTTTTGGGGTAATCGGCCTCCGTCATTGGCACCTGCCAGTTGCCTGTCCGCAAGTCTGACGAGGAAAAGAACTCGGCACCCTGTAAACAGTCCGAAGCATCGTCAATGCGCGGCAGTGTATAGACATCCTTCGGTGTGATCTTCTTCAATTGCCGGAAAGCGACACAGAAACGAATAGAACCGTCTTTCTTTTTGACGAAGACCACCGGAGACGCCCATGGGCTCTGCGAAGGTCGAATAACGCCTCTGCGAAGCATGTCGTCTACTTGGTCAGCAATGACGCGGCGTTCTTTAGCGGACACGTGATATGGTCGTTGTCGGAGTGATGAGTTGGACCAAGTGTCGATGTGGTGTTCTACTGCTAAGGCACGGCCGAGAGATGTTTGTGCAACGTCGAAAAAATGGCGGTCGGACTCAAGGATGGTGAGGAGCTGTGAACGCCGCGAATATGTCAAATCTTTAGAAATTAAAGGTTGAAATATGTTTGCCGACGTCGGGTCAGCCGCGGAGATGACAGCCAGTTCACAGATGGAGGAAGAAGGCACCCCATCGAGGAGGAAGCCACAAAAGGAAGAAGGCAGGGAGGTTAACCAGAAAGACATCCGGTTAGCTACCCTACACTGGGAGATTAGGGAAGGGGACAAGAAAGACGAGAAAGAGGGAAAAGAAAAAAGAGTTAGGGAGAAACTGACAGTAATTTCACTGCAGCGTGTAGAACTCTACCGCATGTCAGAGGCGTTCAGACAAGCCTGTCTTTCTCAGGAAACACAGCAGGGCTTTCACTGCCTTGTGGGCTGTCGAGGCATGTGGACGTATCGAGGACGGATATAATTCTGGTAGAACTGATTGTCTCGGCACCCGTGACAAAGTAGGGATAAAGGCGATGACCCATGATTATAAATTGGCATTGTGGTTGAGCCTCCTACAAGGTCGAGAGCAGCCAAAGGTAGGGGAAGGCTCTTCGGGTGACGATTGTTGGAGGTGGTGTGAAGAAGACCGTGCCGTCGCATATGGCGCTGCATGAAACTGGTACGAACACAAAAGAGCATGGAGTGATCTAGGTGTCGTCGTTAACGACAAGTTTAGCGGCAGACTGGGTGTCGACGGACGCTCGGTCATTCAGTGAGAAAAATTGAACCGCAGCCCGAGCACAGTCCATTGCGGTGTTATGACGCGACGAAAAACCTCATCCCAAGATAATAGTGTGGAAGCACGATGAAAGAACGGTGAACTCTATCGTATACAGAACGTCCTGAATTGTTACGCGGGCTTTACATACTGTGGTCGGTTGAATAGGTTAGGCACTGGCTGTGCGAAGCAATATTTCGGAGAAAGGCGTCCTAAGCTTACGAATTGAGCGTCAAAATCCAGCATTGATAATAGAAACAGCTGCACCGATATCTACAAGAGCGAAAGTAGGGATATTTTCGACGAACACATCAATAACATTGGTAGGTGACGAATGAGGACTTGGGAAAACCGAAACTTGCACAGTTCTTGCCTCACGAACTGTGTCGTCTAGTTTTCCTCCTCGTTAGGCGCAGGCCGTCGACGCATAGGAGAAGGCGAGCGGCGGCGTGAAGAGGGCAAGCAAAGACGTTCCGGCTGAGGGCGGTGGTCGTCCTGGTAGCGGGCTGGAATTGGAGGGGAGGAACCATATTGCGCGTTGGAGTCAAGCGGGAAGAAGGGCTCACGGTGGTTTTCATCAGTGATAAGCGTCCGGCGGCGGCAATACCTTGCGACGTGTCGGGGGTATCGACATGCGTAACATATCGGGTGATGGTCGAGGGTGCATCACTGTTTGGCGTTGTTAGTGCTTGTCCAGTGGACTGGAGGTGGGGGATAGCTGGCGCGAGGCTGGAACGGAGGGGCAGGCGCCTTGCTAGTTGGCATGACTGCAGCCACGGCGTAGGTGAGTGGAGCAGCCACAAGATCATGCTCGCGAGCAGCTGGTACGGCATCGGCGACCTCTCCTTGCATGACGCCACGGAGAGACGACGGTAAAGTTGTGGTAAGTTCTGGTGTGAAGGGCACCAAGGAAAGCTGTCGTGCGACTTTTTCGCGGACAAATGCTTTTATTTCGGCTATTAGTGACGCTTGGTCATGACCATTGGTCACACTAGACAATGATGCCAAATCGTGTGCTGGAGGACGTCTTGTCAGAGCTTGCTGCTTCTGCAATTCATCGTAGCTTTGGCACAGGCTAATTACGTCGTTAACCGTGGTCGGGCTTTTCGCCAAGAGCATTTGAAAAGCGTCGTCATCAATCCCCTTGAAGATGCGCTTACATTTTTCAGCTTCCGTCAGTGCGGTGTTCACGCGTCTGCACAAATCGACGACGTCTTCTATGTAACTAGTGAAGGTTTCACCGCTTTCTTGTGCGCGTGTGCGTAAACGCTGCTCGGCACGAAGTTTTCGGAAGACAGGTCGATCAAAGACTGCTACAATTGACGTTTTGAATTGCGGCCACGTTCGGACGCCTGTCTCATGGTTCCTAAGCCACAGGCTGGCTACACCCGCGAGGTAGAACGACACGCGCGTCAACTTAATCGCGTCCATCCATCTGTTCAAAGCGCTCACTCGTTCGAAAGTCGAGAGCCAAAATTCAACGTCATTTTCATCTGTTCCGCTGAAGATTGGAGGCTCTCACAGAGGAACACTGCCTGGACAGGTGGCCGGAAGGAATGGAAGCGTCTGCTGATCAGCGTCCTGCATAGCAGAATGTAGCCGTCGAGAACGGAGTTCCAGGATGGTAGCGGGAAGGTATAGGAGACGGTACCCAGCATCTCCACCAAATATAAAAAATTATTGAACGGAAAGGTTGTTGCTATAGTAAGGCGATGCACCAGCCGTGGTTCACGAGCTCGAGCCTCTGCTGCACGCTCGATGCTGCTGCTCTGCGCCGGAGTACTTCCTCTCCTTTACAAGCTGAGTTTATTCTCGAGAAACGTTGTCAGCAATGATAATGCTCGAATGTTCTATACTGCGTGTATATACGCAATGCCCAATATTGTGTAATCAACAAGGAAGGTGCTTGTACTCTCAACATGCACGTTTTATCATCACAACCATGAATCTGCGCAGGCATGTTAACGTTACGAATTTTACGATGACACAATGTGTAGAGAACAAGCATGAAATCATATAAATCTGCACGTTGAGAGAAACGTTCAAAGAGCCTGGTCTATCGTTCATCGCGCACATTTCCGTGTCATTGTTGGGGTTTGTTGTGTCGTTCATAACATCGCTTAATGGCTTAAGAAAAAAACTTTCTGTCGTGCACAATAACGTCACAAGACCAGCCAAGATATATCTTAGCAATAAACTCAAACAGAACGCCGGTAAGTGTGCGATTTCTAACTTATGTAAACCCCATTTCATCCAATACAAGGCGCATGCCAAAAATCACTGCTTTGCTTTCCTTTTTGATCATTTAGCCCTTGCGAGTACAAAAGATCGCGGCATCCAAGATACGCTGCTGGAGCCCCATGAAACAGCTGTTTTCGGCTTCATTAAGTCGTTGTAAAAATCGTTCTAGTATTTTGAATCTGCAGCCGTAAATGTAAGTGCCAGATATACAGATTACTAGACCGCCAAAATTACTTCAAAGCAAGGTCACGCATAGTTTTTCACAATATAGTCTTCCTCTTCTTTTAGAAAAAAAAAACTTGTGTCGAGCACGCCACCCGTATGGTGGTAATTCGTCTCGACAAAAGCTACCAATTTTGCTTAAATTTTCTCGAGTGTACAACTGGAAGACATCGCTATATATATACGGTAAAAACACATTTAATAAATCCAGGCAAAACTTCGTGATACTAAAGAACAAGCAACACGCAGCGAAACAACACACTCTAGATAAGAAAAAGTAACACCTTACAAAGGGGAGTGCTTCTCTCTCCTCGTCGTAAACTCCGGCACCTTTTTTTCCCTCTCATTACAGCTACAACAATCTCGCTGTTTGTTAAAGTGAGATGCTGCAGATCTGCTCAACAGAGCGAATATCATGCACGTTTCGTTGGTTCCCCTTGTTTATCACAACGATACACAGTTCATTACGCCCTTTTTACCCCGAGTGTCCGTTGTTCCACAGCTTATCAGAGTGACACTTGGGAAGCACCGAACGTAAAGCAGAGAAATATGGTGGGCGTCTGGCTTTCCCAAGCGCGTTCGAATGAGCAAGCGTGAAAAATAACTACTGCGCTGACCCCAGGCATCTACTGCGCCTACACCAGGTAGGCGTGCAAATGATATGGTTACTTGTCAGCTCACCTATACCTTTCGTCTCTGTTACCTTCTTGTCTATTGTTTGTTTGCCTATAGTTGCCTTTTTTGTATTCGATAGTGTCTGATGTAACAAATTTTAATTTGAGAGACTACCCGACGTTTACTGTTTTGTCTTTTTTTTTCACGTTGACTCTCAAGGATGGTATATCCTTATAGCAATAGAAAACGAAGTAAGATAAGACACTATGGCATTTAAAAAAGGAAGACACAGTTAACTTTGGCGACAAAATTTATGCCACATTACTTTTTTATGTGGTGCATGAGCGACACAGAAACACGACGGCCGTTGGTGACGTAGAAATTAAAGCAAAAACTACTCCATGTGGCAGCACAAGATTTTACGGCGTCCAGCTGCTGCACCTGAAGTCACGGGTTCCAATCCTCCCACGTGCGCTGCGATTCAACCAAGAATTCCAGCCAGCATCATGAGTCAGAGCGCATCAGGTGCGTGATAAAACCTGAAAGACTTCAAACTCGGCGTCTGATAGAACTTCGATGCCTCTATTAAACCGAAAGTTGTTCTGACACAAACCGTGGTAAGATATTTTCAACTTCCAATCAAAACTTGAGTTTAAAAGTGTGTTTCTGCACATTTATGTGAATCAAAATATATTTGTTTGTTCTGGAGCACGTGTACCACGTATAGCTTGATGCGTTGCTTTTTACTTGTCCGGCGAGTTTAATTTGCGTGCAAGAGTTATTGGTGGTAACCTTTATATCAGGAATTTGTCACACTCTTATGGAATCTATTTTACAAACATATCTTGCATATTTTCGACATCAACTAGTTGATTTTTTTTATTTTGTTTGCATCTAAGATTATCTCGTAGACATTTTCTGCGTTCCGATAATATTCTAATACGCTGTGTTAAGCTTAGACTTCAATAGGACTCGGCAACACACAACCGTAATGGCCCCGCCACGGTGGTCTAATGGCTAAGGTACTCGGCTGCTGACCCGCAGGTCACGGGATCAAATCCCGGCTGTGGCGGCTGCATTTCCGATGAAGGCGGAAATGATGCAGGCCTGTGTACTCAGATTTGGGGGCAGGTTAAAGAGCCCCAGGTGGTTGAAATGGTGGTTTTGGGACGTTAAACCCCACAAATCAATCAATCACACAACCGTAATGCTCTAACAAATACCATTCACTCATAGAGAGTTGGGCGCTCTAATGGCAGAATCGTAACAGAAATGCTGAAATTTGCGTTAAAACCATTTACGCGACGACTTCAGCTTCTATTTCTTATTCCATGGTTCTTGGTCACAGTCTGTACTGTGAGAGCAGCTTGTTGTTTTCAAGAAGTAACAGAGTGCCGCAAAATGCAAGCATTTCTGAAAGCCTGTCTACCACTTTAACACATTTTTTCATTTTTTGCTGGAAAATTCTAACACGCATATCTTCGTGGCTCGACGCATTCTTCTTTTCCATTTCACGCTGTTGTACAAGACTTTAGATGAATTCCCAGTTGTATGTAATAATTATTGCAGCTAGAACGAGCCGCATTGCAAGGACAATATTTTTTCGTTGTTATTATGAAACTTTTGTCATTTTAGGTTTTTCAATTTTCTCGCAAATTCACGGTGACATAGTTCATTATGAGGCATCACTGAAACTTTAGCCTAAAACGGAACATGAACTTTGTCTCAGACCTAATCTTTCTGTTAATTTGGCTAGTAAGTCAGAAGAAACACAATGACAATTGAGTCTCTATCAACCTTTTAACTTCTCCTTTGATGTAAATAAGTGTAGTACTCCTGGCATATATAATCCCCGTCAAATGTACGAATCATACAAACGCGGATATTTTCTTTCCTTCTGTTTTATTTAAGCTTGACACATACAGATTCTGTGTTCTACGAACTGCAATATGTCGTAAGCTAGGTCAACGGCCGGGAGCACTTTCTGTGGAATGTCATGGAATCACCACTGTTCTAAATGCGAAGCATTTCTTAGCGAACTTTGACGACATTGGTCATTTCTATCTATCTGTCTGTCTGTCTGTCTGTGTCTGTCTGTCTGTCTGTCTGTCTGTCTGTCTGTCTGTCGGCCGGTCGGCCTGTCTGTCGGCCGGCCGGTCGGTCGGCCTGTCTGTCTAGCCGCATATTTATTTATTCATTTTTTACATTACCTTACAGAGCCCTCGAGGGGCATTGTGTAAGGGGGGTGGTACAGATAATATGTTAGAAAAAATATATATATACATTTAGATCTAGACATACATAGGCAAATATTGAATATAATAGGAAATGCATTTCAACTTATGAACATGCAAGCAAAATACATACTAGAAAAGTTACTTAGAGTATGTCAAGGTGAAATACAAAAAATATTATGACAGTAACTACAACCTAGCAATAGTGTAAAAACATCGGCAACAGTCCTATAAGCACAGATGATTACGAAGATGCGATAGAGCAGTTTTTCGTGCATAAGTATTTTTTTAAGAGTATGATAGAACTTTGTGTGGTCTTGTTCTAACGCAAGATCATCAGGCAAATCATTCCTCAAACGAAAGCTCGTGGAAGAGCCGACTGGTTGAAAGCGTTAGTATTGGCGTACATGCGTGACAAGCTAAAGGTGTTATCTAGTCTGCTCGAAGATAGATGTGCTAGTTTAAGCTGAACAGATGGCATCATGCTGGTGTGGATGAGTTTGTGAAATGGTGATAAAAGTGACTTGTCGCGGCCAATTTTCAGTGGCTTGAGTGCAAGGCTATGTTTAATCTGTGTTACGCTGGACGGGTAGCGGTAATTACGCGCTATGAATCGACTAGCTCTGTTTTGTATACATTCTAACTTATCTATAAGGTATTGTTAATATGGTGACCAAATGAAGGCTGCGAACTCCAGTTGAGGACGGATTAGAGCAAGATAAGCCAGTTTGCACACATCAGAGGGAGCGCTGTAAAGATTTCGGCACAGAAAACCTAATGATCTTGATGTGTTGGCACAGATATAAGTGATATGTGTGAACAACGAAAGTTTATGCCTAGATATTTGTAATGATCAGTGCGTTCTACAATGCTATAATCAATTATATATTGGCTATTAAATTTATCACGTTTGTGACTAAAGGTGATTAGTGTGCATTTGGAAACATTAAGTGTCATCTGCCATGTTTCGCACCACTCATTAATATGCCGAAGGCCTTTTTGAAGAGTTAGATGATCGCTATTGTTGCGAATGGGACGATAGATAATGCTGTCATCGGCAACTATACGCATACATGAGGATAAGTTGTCAGGCAGGTCATCAATGTAGATGAGGAAAAGTAAGGGACCAAGAACATTGCCCTGTGGTACACCAGAGGAAACGTAACAAAGTGATGAAGAGTGATTGTTGGCAATAGTGAACTGTTGGCGGTTAGTTAGGAAGTTTCTGATACATGTTAGCGTGAGTGAATAAAGTTTTAGTGATGACAGCTTTAATATCAAGCGACACAGTGAGCAACACGATCGAATGCCTTTGCAAAATCAAGAAATAAACAATCTGTCTGTAGATTACTGTTCATGTGAGAATGTAGGTCGGTGGTGAACTCAGAGTTGAGTGTCGCAAGAACAACCCTTTCGAAACCCGTGCTGGTTAAAGAAAGAGAAATCGTTAGATCCTACATGCGCATAAATGTTAGAAGCTATGATATGCTCAAGAATCTTGCAACATATGCACGTCAAGGAAATGGGGCGATCATTTCCAAGAGAACTTTCACTACCACTTTTATGGACTGGCACTACCTTCGCTATCTTCCAGTCAGAAGGCAACATTCCTGTAGTGAGCGACTGCCGAAAAGTGTGAAACAGGATAGTGCCAGACACATAAACAGTGTTCTTTATTATTTTTGAATTGATATCGTCAATACCAGAAGATGATGACATCTTCACATTTTCAATAACTTTAACTATGACTTCAATTGTGATATCTATAGGTGACATGAATGAGTAATCGCGTTCAAAAATTTCTGGAAGATGATCATGCTCGCAAGTAAACACGGATGAAAAGAATGAATTAAAGACATGAGGACAATCACTGTCTGCAAAAGGAGTGTTATTTGCATCGTGTAAAGAAATGAAGTTATCGTCGTGATCAGGACTTATTACTTTCCAGAATTTTTTTGGATTAGATTATAGGAGTGAAGGAAAATCCTGGGAATAGTATTTATTTTTCGCAGTTGTAATTTCGTGGCAATATTTCTCTAGGCATTCCTCGTATCTATCCCAAGACGTGTGTGAGCGCGAATTTTTTGCAGGCCGATAAAGCCGCTTCTTTTTGTTTCTAAGTCTGCGCAAAGACTTGTTGAACCATGAATTAGTTTTATCATTCGTAATTGTTATCAACGGCACGTGTTTTCCTATTAGGGCCAAAATCTCATTCTTGAAAATAACCCAGTTTTCCTCAAGTGAGCGACTGTAAAATGAAAGCAGTAGCACATTGTGAAGGAAAGACTCAAGTTTCCTGTTAATGGCTTCATAATAGGCTTTATTATAATCTCTATTTTTTTTATTCGGTTCCTGCAAAAGGTGGCTAGATAAAAAGATACACTTGCAGCAGTTTGTGGTCACTAAAGCCATTCAAATAGTTAATGTGGTCTATAGTTTCAGGTGCAGTTGTAAGAACGAGGTCAAGTGTATTCGAACCGCGAGTTGAGTGAGTGACAACCTGAGCCAAATCAAAGTCTAAAGTAAAGTTAATGAAGTCAGATGAGTACTTACAAGAAGATGACAGCTGCTCCCAGTCAATAAATGGTAGATTAAGAGAGAGAGAGATGAAGATGCAAGAAAAGGCAGGGAGGTTAACCAGACGCTCATCCGATTTGCTACCCTGCACTGGGGAAGGGATAAAGGGGAGAAAAGAGGTTGCAGAGAGATGAGAAGGTACACACAATCACGAGCACACTCGGGGAGCACACACAGTCTACAGGCGGTCGCTCAGGTTTGTTGACTTTAGGTAAAGTAGCAGTGCTTTAGTTGCTTTGTGCGCAACTGAGGCAGATGCCCAAGGTCCTAGTATCTTCTGCACACAAAATGGTCCGGGGTCAAGTTGATTCAAAACCATCCGGAGCTGGCATCGCTGTGTGTCGTAGCAAGCGCAGCTGCACAGGACGTGTTCGATGGTCTCTTCAGCTCCGCGGTAGTCGCATGTAGGAATGTCTGCCATACCAATGCGAAAGGAGTACACCTTTGTAAATGCAACACCCAACCAAAGGCGGCATAACAGTGTCGCATCGGAGCGGGAAAGTTGTGATGGTAGCTTTAGCTTGAGCGAAGAATCCAGTTCATAAAATTGCCACCTTTGGAAGCTGGTAGACGACCTGAACGTGCATGTGAGATCTCGAGCCAGCAGGTGAAGTTGTCTTGCTGCATCATTTCTTGATAGAGGAATCGGCACTACACGGGTTCCTTCATGGGCTGAGCGGGCTGCATCATCGGCTAATTGATTTCCGGTAATACCGATATGTCCAGGCAGCCATTGATATATAATATCATGCCCTCGTGCTAGAGCTTCATGATGGCAATGTCTTATTTCTTGTACCAATTGGTCATGACTCCTCCTACGCATGGCAGACTGCAAACTCTGAAGCGCTGCCTTCGAATCACAGAATATGACCCATTTTCCTGGATGTTGTTGAACGAGATATTGTAAAGCAGCCCTAATAGCAGCAATCTCTGATACCATAGATGTAGTCATATGCGACAACTTAAACTTGATTGTCATTGCTGCAGCCGGAATTACAGCGGCACCTGATGAGCTGCTGGACGAGACGGATCATCAGTGTATATCTGCGTTCGCTCTAAGTACAGCTCATGTAATAATAGCAGTGTTGCTTGCTTCAATGCTACTCTGGAGTGATTGCTTTTCTTTTTGATTCCAGGCATTTCTAGACGTACTTGCGGCTGGTCGAGGCACCACAAAGGACATGCCATTCTCGCAGCTGGCGTATATCCTGATGGAACGCTGTTTAGGTGCTTGGCTATGACGTCTGAAAACGTAGCACGTGGTCTTCCGGAAGGTAGAAGGGCCAAGTGGTGGTCGGGGACACGGCTAGCACGTCGAATGTGCGCTCTGAGGCAATCCACAACTATATATGTCCTGACCGGATAGTCTTTGGCAAGCATGATTGTGGCATAAGTAGAAGCGCATCGGGGCAGTCCTAGGCAGATACGCAGTGCCTGACCCTGCAAACTCTCCAATGAATGAATATTCGATTTGCAAGTGTTAGTCAGTACCAGCAAGCTGTAGCGCAATAGACCCAGAAATAGGGCCCTGTACAGCTGTAGCATGGAGGCCACAGAAGTTCCCCATGCTTTCCCGCTCAAGAATTTCATGATATGCACAATAGATAGCAGTCTCTTCTTCAAGTACGCACAATGTGGGCTCCACGAAAGACTTCTGTCGATTATTATGCCCAGCAAACGATGCGTCCGTGCATATTTGACACTCTGCCCATTGATGTAAACAGGGTATGGCGTCATTGGTTTGCGTGTAAACGCCATCAACGCGCACTTCACAGTTGATATATTTAGGCCTTGTTTCTGAAGGTAGGCTGTTGTGAGCGTTGCTGCCCACTGTATTCGTGCACGCACCTGAAGGCGAGTAACTACAGCACTCCAGAGGCAAATATCATCGGCGTATATGGATAGGCACACCGACTTTGGCAGAACGTTCACCAGACCATTGAGGGCCACATTGAACAATGTGGGGCTTAAAACACCTCCCTGAGGTACTCCGCAGTAGGTGTAATGTTGGGCAGTTGTACCCTCATATGTTTGTACAAAGAAACCCCTGCCAGTCATATAATCTTTTATCCATTGAAACATTCGTCCACCAATGCCCATTGCTGCGAGAGAAGTGAGGATGGCATCGTGAGCTACATTATCATATGCACCCTTCACGTCAAGAAAGAGTGCCACTGATATGCGCTTGTGACTTTTTTCTAGTTGAACAAATGTCGATAAGTCAAGGACACAGTCGATGGAGAAGCGGCCCCGACGAAAGCCTGCCGTGCAAGAAGGGTGTTTGGTGTATCGTTCCAAGTACCACTCGATACGAAATAAAACCATTCTTTCCATCACTTTTCCGAGGCAGCTTGTGAGGGCAATAGGGCGATACGCTGTCAAGTCAAGTGGTGATTCTCCCGATTTCAAAAGTGGTATTAATCGACTTATTTTCCATTCTCGGGGAACACTGCCGCTGAGCCAGAAGTTGTTGAAGCATGTTAAGAGTTCTTTTCTGGCTTTTTGTCCAAGGTGTCAACGCACTATAAGTAATACCATCAGGACCTGGCGATGACATGCGCTTAGAAGCGACTTAGGCACCTTCCAGTTCTTCCATGGTGAATGGAATGTCCATTTCTGGTAATCGCGTCTCAGGAACGATCACGGTGTCGATGCTCTCGTTCAAAATATTCCCGGCAACTCTCGTGCAAAATTCTTCAGCCACCTCGAGTTCTGTTTTTCCATGATGGAGGGCCAAAGCTTTAAAAGGGTGCCGTTGTTGCGGAGAGGAGCGAGGACCACGAACTGTTCTCCAGATATACGACAGTGGTTTATGAGGGTCTAGAGATTCGCAGAATGCTTTCCAGCGTTCGCTCTCCAGCTTGTAAATGCGTCGTTGAATTTTTTTTCTGGAGCCGCCTTGCTTCCCTCAGATTGTAAATTGATCTTGTGCTTCTGTATCGTCGTTCAGCACGCCTTCGTATAGCTAGTAATATTTCCAGTTCGATGTTAAACTGTGTTATTTTAGACGAAAATGGTAATTTACATTTGGATGCTTGCATACCTTTCGCTATGGTATTTTCCAGGCTGCAGGCGAGGCCTTCTTGGCAAGCGTCCTCAACACGCGATGTAAACATTGACCAGTCAGTGCCAATTGCAACACCGGAAGAGAAATTTTTATGATACCATCGATCGTCACGTAGGTGGGTATGTGATCACTCCCATGAGTCTCAACATCGCAAAACCACTTAACTTTGTGAGAGAAGCACCGTGACACCAATGTCAGGTCAAGGCAACTGCCATACGTGAGACCCCACAGATATGTGGGGGCACCATCGTTCATGATGGAAAGGTCGTAATCGGGAGCGAATGTAACAATGTTCCGGCCCCTGGCATTCATCCTAGTGCTCCCCCAAAGCATGTGATGGGCGTTGAAGTCACCGGTGATGATCCAAGGCCCATCGGTTCTCATTAGGATGTCTTTTAATCTGTCGCAGTCAAATCGCGATGACGGAGATATGTATACACCAATAAGCGTGAACCAAACTGCATTCTTCTTCTTTACACGAAGACACACGTACTGATTGCCGTCATTTGAACTTATCGGGTGCGAAAAATAAGTCAAGTCTGTGCGAATGTAAACAATTACTTTGCTTCGTTCTTCGCAAGTGGCTGAACAAAAACCTTCATAACCGGACAATCTCTAAGGGAATGATACGTTTGGTTCACATATGACAAGTATAGGGAATTGATTAGCCCGAACAAGTTGGCGAAAGTCCGAGATACGGGACTTCATGCCTCTGGCATTCCACTCAAAATCGACGCACTTTTAACTTCAGTGCGGAAGATGAGATTTTGTTGAGCCATTGTGCTTATACGAAGTTAGCAAGAACTGGATTCAGTGCATCCAGTATTTGCAGTGCACTCTTAGCAGACGGAGATTGTATGCTGCTCAGTAGCGTGCGAATCGAGGCAATTAATGATTGCACGATTGCAGTCACTTGCCTGTCTTGGTTGGAAAGATCTCGAACGGGAATCGCGAACTGGCCGTCATGAAACTCCTTCGGTTCGCTTGATGCTGCTTCTCTTTGAAGTGCAGGCCACTCTGTCGCAGTTAGGGTATGCTCACTGGCTTTGTCCTTTACAGCCTTTCCCACGGCATGTGGTCTGGGAGGCAAAGGAGGTGGTACTGATGAGGGATCTGGCAAACGTGTCGAGGAGGTAGCGGGCGTCCTTGAAGACCGACGTCGACGTGAACGACGCCTTCTGACTTTAGCTGCGGCTTCTCGATGAGATGAGTGATCGCGCACCATCTCCTTCAAGATGGCGATTTCCTTCTGAATCCGCGGGCAGTCCTTCGATGTGGCTTCATGGGTTCCATTGCAATTAGAGCATTTCTTGACAGTTACGACGCACTTATCCGCTTCATGGTGCTCGGCGCAGCGGTGGCATACCACCGAATTCTCGCAGACGCTGCTCACATGTCCAAGTTTCATGCATTTACGACAATGGAGAGGCTTTGGAATGAAAGGCCGCACAGCATGTCTGAAGTACCCCACCTTCACATGAGAGGGGAGTGATGTGCTCTTAAACGCAATCTTCACACAGCGAGACTTGCCTGGCCGGGTGACATCAACAATTGGAGTATTAGTTGTTGACTTGACAAGAAATTGTAAGTCATTATTAGAAATAGCCGCATCTATCTCGTAGATCACGCCGGTTACTACATCACATCCCAAGGGAACATGAGAGCGCACCTGCTTGCCGTCCAAGTCAGTTACACTGCGCAGAACGCCCGACGCACTTGCGTGCAAAACGTCCACAGCCCGTATATTCTTTCTGGCGTTCACTCTTATGTCCGTGATCTCATTTGGCACGAGCGTTTCCAGAGACCTCGACACAGACTGTCTGTTAAGGCGTTTCATGCTGACGGTAGGAAGTGCAGGCAGAAACAGGATGGTATAAGTGTTCGATTTTGGTACTTCACTTAGAGTTTGAATAGTTGAGGATGAGGATGTCCTATGTTCCTTCTCTTCGCTTTGTGGCTCAGCACAGATTGAAAACCGTCATCTAGGAAGTCCTCACTGCTGAGATAGTAAGCATAAGTATCTTCACTGTCGCTATCACTCGCTTGTCCCATCCGCTTCCTGGAGGCGGCCGCCGCTGACGCCGCTGGTGCCGACAGGCGCCCGGGGTGGTCTACATCCATCCCCTCCAAGGGAGCAGCGAAAACCGATCAACAGACTTAAATTACCACTGAAATACGCCGGAGTCAGCAGAAGTAGCTCCTATTCAAAACACACTTCTTTGTCTTCCGAATAGATAAACGATGCGAGCCTCACAGATTTCGATGGCAGAATTAATGCTGCTGCGCAACTCTTCTAAGAAAGAATGTTGTCAATCGGGAGGACAATAACAGCTGCCGAGCAACATCTTTGTGGAATGAATTGTGCAAACTACCCATATAATTTCAATCTTGCAATGGGAAGCGACTACATAAGACGTCATCTTTTTTTTAACAGCTATAAGAACACCACCACCCCTTCTGTCTGGATGATCGCTTCGATAGATGTTGTATCTGTTAGCACGCGTAAAACTCTCATTGTCATTCATGTCAGCATTAAGCCATGTCTCAGTGAAGACAAGAATATCAGAAAGGCTATCATCGAAGTAAGATGAGACTATTTCCCGTTTGGATAAGATGCTTCTAATGTTAGTGAATGATATTGTTAGTGATAGAGGAGTGCAAGGCTTATGCAGCTCTGGCTTCCTAAACGTTTGCACGTTTCTTTCTAGCTATCTGCTTGAGCGTATAACTGACATAGTGATAGCGTCATAGACGTAAGTAACGTTTTCGATACGCAGCTTGTCTACTACAAGCCTAAATGGCTTATTTTGAGTTCTGGTAAATTCTATTAGCTTTCTGTGGGTCTGTCGCGTTGCTAATAAAAAATCTTGGTGTATTAAAAACGTAGTGCTCTTCAGATTTCGGGCACGCGACAAGATTTGGTCCTTATATTTAAAAAGGTAAGTTTAAAAATGATTGGTCGACACTTTTTTTATCATGCTTACCTAATCTATGAGCCCTTTCAAGCTGAGTACCAGTGAGTGTAAGCTGCAGTTTTTCAGAACAAAACTTAATAATTTTTTGTTCAGAAGCTGCCCCTTTCTCATTAGCATTGTCTTCCAAACCAAAAAAGAGTAGGTTGGATCAACGCATCCTATTTCCCGCTTCATCACATCGTGAAGATATTGACGTAAGCTGATCCGTAAATCCTCGCAGTGTGTCTGCAGGTGTGGTCTTAGAACTCATACCTGCCGCAGACTGTGCCTCTTCAAGTGATACCACTTTTGTACTTAGGCGCTTAATCTCATGTTCAGTTCACTTCTTTTCGGACATATCGCGAAGAGCTGGTTCTGTACTGTCCCCAGCCGTAATTCCGGTGGCCTAACGACAGTTTTCTTAGAAAACAAAGCGCGTGGCTCTGAGACGGGTGTGCGTGCCCATCTAAGAGGTGATAAGGTGAAACGCAAGGCGAAGGGTAGGTGCCACAACAGTCTCGTCTGAGCAAAGCGTTGGAAACACTCGCCTTGCCGTGCAAGCGTTGAATGGTCAGCGCAGCGTGATAATTGCTACGGTCCTTAAAATTACTTATGAATGCCTTTTATAATAAAAACGCACATCCAAAATATATACGTGTTGTTATGGTGCCCCAGACATGCGCAATAATTGCTTTTCAACTGACAATTACACAAGCATTATCGCTCAACCTTGAGCAACATTGGTGGGCGCTGCAAATGGGGTCGGCCGTTTCAAGTACCCGATGGTGTAATAGTGGATAAACAGACAAAGTACGGACAAATTGACAGACCAAAATTGCTGCATCCATGGTCTCCAAAAAAGATATCGTCTTTAAAAGGTAGGAACATGGCCGCTGAAAATGACGAAGAAGCAAGCAATTCAACGTAGTTTTTGTGACCAGTAAAAAAAAGAAACTTGGGGAAATGTAACAAAGATATGAGAAGACATACACAGGCTTATATAGACGAAACTTTGCTCGTAAGCCCACCTGCCGGCTGGAGAACCCGTCAAATGATGGCCGATTCTAATCAAATCGTTACGCGGCTTCGCAGCTGTGTCTCAAAATAAGCGGCCCTTTTCTAAGTGACCTTCACAATAGCAGTCATAATGCATAGCCGTAGTTTAAAGAGAAATATTCCTGACTAGGCAGGGCCAGCGGTTACGCCTGATGACCCTGCAGGCGGTTTATCTTCAGGTGGCACTGAAAGATTTGTGAGACAAAAAATATACTTTTTATGTTGTCACCGCGATCTCTTGCAGTCTTCAGCACTAATTATCACTATGGACAATCAGAAAATGAACAGTAATTCATTCATACACAACTCTGGCCTTAACATGCCAATTACACAGCACGCTGGAATCTAATTCGTCAACACTACATTGGAAGCAGATGTTAAAGTCTATAAATCACAGTGCCGCCCCGTGAAGGCTCGCCTTTTTGTGTCAGTATATATCTACGGTTGCGATGGCGTAGTGGTTAGGGCATCCGCCTCGCATGCAAGAGGTCCGTGGTTCAAATCCCAGTGCCGCGCAGTTCCCAACCGGATTAAAAAAAATCCGCGTGTTGATGAAACTGAATAAAGAGGCCTGGGGTGCGGCCTTTCCGGTAATAACCGCCGGGAACGCACTCCCTCACCAGAGAAAGATTGGCCACCCTGGTGCAGTATCTGGCCACTACCTCCCACAGGCATACGTCAAATAACTCACGGCCCTCAGTCCCCAGCAGCTGCGAAGCAACTGACCACGGCGGCGGTCAGATCTGCAACGCAGCAGAGGGTGCTAAGAATCTCTGGATCCGGACAGGCCGCCATTGGAAGCTGAACTTGGAAACATTTAACGCTAGAACCTTATCTAGTGAAGGAAGTCTAGCTGTACTCTTCGAGGAGCTAGAGGGTGTTAAATGGGATATAATAGGGCTCAGTGAGGTTAGGAGGACCGATGAGGCCTATACTGTGCTACAGAATGGGCACGTTCTTTGCTATCGGGGCTCGGCAGACAAAAGAGAACTGGGAGTGGGGTTCCTAATTCACAGAAACATAGCTGGCAACAAAGAGGAGGAGGAGGAAGAAACTTTATTCAGAAAAAAAATACTATAGCGTTAATGAAAGGGTGGTAGGTATTGTAATTAAACTGAATAAAAGATACAAGATGAAGGTAGTACAGGCTTACGTGCCTACATCCAGCCATGATGACGCTTCAGGTGAAAGCTTCTATGAAGACGTGAAATCGGCAATGAGTAAAGTAAAAACACAGTATACTATAGTGATGGGCGACTTTAATGCAAAGGTAGGGAAGAAGCAGGCTGGAGACCAGGCAGTAGGAGATTATGGAATCGGCACTAGAAACGCCAGAGGAGAGCTACTAGT